>NW_013952404.1:7756257-7770856 GCF_001266775.1 Austrofundulus limnaeus | reverse complement strand
ATTGAGCTCCAGATAATTTGTCTAAATCTTTTGGTTACGGAGGTAGCCCAGACTCTCTGAAAACCAAGTGACGCATGTCATTATGGGAAGCACCTTCAGGCGTGACCAATCATGGAAAGGCCAATACCACCATGTCTGTCCCTGGTGGACCAATGTGGGCTTGACATGGGGGCACCCTCATTCCTGCTCTGCTTTTGCCCAAGGAAAAAAAAACTGCCCATCACCTGCAGCTCAACCAGGAAGTGCAGTAACTCCATCAGTATTACAACCTGGAGCAGGACCATTCTGGGCGCTCAGATGTTTTTTTTTTTTTTTTTTACATTAATGACGAAAGTAGAACTTCTTCTTCTGTGTTTTTTTTTAGAGAAAGTTATAACAGCGCTGCACTTTTCAGTGCTTCTATTGTGAATAAAAGCCCGGTGCATGTAAACACTCATCATGATGGGATTGTACTCATGTAAACGATACATTTGGATTATTTAGTCCAAATAAATTTCAATCTGATCGATTAATTTTGCGCATGTAAACATATGTGCATGTTTGAAGACATACCTGCTTGAGTTCTGCAGAAGCCTGCTAATCACCCTTCGTTCAGATCAAGTGTGTTGGAGCAAAGAGACCTCTAAGTCATGGATGGTGGACCCCCTGCTTTAGATGCTTTGTCACTCTGACTCCTCAGTCACAAATTTTCAAAATAAATAAAARTMCATTTTTGTCATGAACAATTCACTGTTTCATGTCACAGCTTTAATATGACATCTAAACAATGGCTACTAACATGTCTTCCTGGAAGACACCCCCACAGCCTGTCTTACTTCTGCAGAAAAGCTTAGCGCCCTCACAGAGCGTCTTAACAATCCAAAAATAGATTYAAATAAAAAAGATTTCTTAGACCAAGTTGAACTTCAGCCAAGATATTTTGCATCCTTGAAAGTGAGTGTCAACAAAGGAAGCATGTAAACTCTGCAGACTGTTTCTTCTGCAGCTAGTCACTTCCTTTTTGACATTTTTCCAAGTTCAGTTTGCACACAAACGCATGGAAATTTACTCAGTGCTGCGTGACTTCTGACTTGAGTGTTTGTTTGTTGCTTCTATTGCTGAAACATGGAAGTTGGTGAGAAATGTTCAGCTTTAATACAGAAACACGTTAAAGCTGTTTACAGTTARACTAAAGCCAAAGTGTGTTGATGAGCTTCATTTTTAAAAAAGATCAATCAGTAAAAAGGTTATTACTTTATTGAAAATGTACAAATTTCACTTCAAACTGTACCGTTGCATTTCAGAGAAATTATTAAATGTCCTCTATAGGGTCGCCAACTTAGCCTGTCTAAAATATGGGACAGCTTRGCCGGGGGCGGGGCCTAATGTGCCAGTTGTGACATCACCACACTACAGTATTTCCCAACATTTGAGCTGCATCCACCTAAACAAGATTTAARCTTGTTTCTGTTATTTCCATGTAACATGATGGATTAAAAAGGATTTAATCACACATTTTAATTTTCTTTCAGCTGCTGATGGCCTCAGTAAACAAAAGGATAAATAAATATAAATATAAACTTATGTTATTATCAAACTTTTCTAATCATTTATCACTTCAGAAAATAACTGTTCAATAACAAATTCATTGAAAAAATGTAGATCAGGACTAAACTACATCTACATAAACATTTCATGTTTTTATAGTATTTTATATGTTTCATATTTCTTTTTTCATCCATGTTTTCAATGGTTAGGACAAATGTGCCATTAAATAGTTTGATAGTGTGTTTGTGGCAGCTTTTAGATTTACAATATTAATTTATTCTAAAACTACGGTCACCCACCKCAACAACTAAAGGCTGCATTCACACTGAAGGCAAATGCCGTCTCAACCTGACAAATATGATTTTTGCAAATCTGACCAAGGCCTTTTCAGTATGTGGCACTAAACTGGATACATATCTGGTGTTTTTCAAAGCGACTTCAACCTGAATGATCCATATAATAATGATAATAACCTTGAATCAAGCYGTTTAAATCTCGTAACTCCACACYTCTTCAGCTTTGGCACGAAGGGCACAGACAGTATACACTTCAATAAGAAATGCTGGGCCTTTAATATAATAAAATGGGTTAAGAATTTATAAATCTTAAATTACTCTGTGAAACTTCATTCCCTTTCACTTAAATCAGACACGATGATCGTTTTCAGTTTAATTCTATATATTAATCTCAGTTTTTCCATCTACAGCTTATTTTGTTCTTACAAGCATCAGTAATTACAGTAGGAGTCTATCCTTCAATCCTGCTGACATCTTTTATCTATTTTGTAAATTATTGTGATACATCTTGCCACCCATTTGTCTGTATTCAAATGAGACAAAATCAGATACATTAGGGAGCACAAAACAGACGTCATTAGGTATTAAGATCACTGTCAACTCTCTCAGTATTTCATCCTTCATATGAACCTCAGACTGAGCTTTCCAGTCACTCTTTACTTTCATAACAGTGACAGCAGAAAATAGAAAGGATGTTTCCTTTTTTTGATTAGGCTCATTCACTGTTTCCTTTGCTCCTAATGACACATTCAATCTAATTACCAGCAATTAGTCGGTGCTCATCTTTAATTTTCTGTATCACTCCTTGACAAAACACAGAAATAACTTGTTGCTGGAGAAAACTCCCACTGTTAGGGACGTCTCAGCTCCTTGTCTTAGTGGAAATTAAGGTTTGCTGGAAGTCTTCAATATTTTCATCAAAGAAAAAGTCAATTATTTAAAAAAAATTGATTAGAGAGCGGCTGTGGCCTCAAGTTCTCGTGCAGTCAAAAGTGAGCTTAAGTGGGATAAATGCTGATGGTCCTCATCAATATGAGCTTTACGATGTGTAATTAACAGCTGTAAAGGAGCCGAGTGTGTTGAGGTAATGAGGCGTGAGCACCGGGGGGAACCGCTGAGAGCTGACCTGCAATAAATACGCCAAACGCACTGCAGAGAGAGGTGCACGGCGCCCAGCTGCAGGAACAAGCACTTCCTGCTACATTGGAGCAGCTCTCACACAGACTCCAGCTCAGCCAACCGTGTAGARATTTTTACTTGATCGGTGCAGTTTTCTCCAAAAGGACATACGTATGGCAATGTATAACTTGTGAAAATGTTGTAAAAAATAGAACAAATGCTTGACCGATAAACAATTTGAATGGGCACGCCAAGTCTAAAAATTAGGTGGTGTACGAGTAGGCGCCGCGACACCGTACAAGGCCGGCACATACACCTGAGATGGCGTGATTGTGTCACTGTTGGCACATGCACCGTTGTGCCATGTTTAATGCATCAACTATAAACCTAACTTAAGGCTGAGTCTTGCCACCCTACAAAGGGAGTTTATTTCGGCTGCTTGTAACCAGGATCTCATTCTTTTSATCATGAAGGGTTGGAACAAACATCCACATTACTGAGGCCCTGATCCTTTGATAGAAATGTTTTGACAATTTTATTAATTTTCATTCACTTCTAAAGTTGGTTTTGGGTCACCAYGACTTTGGTCTGAACATTGTGCTKCAGATACTTTGTCTAAATCTTTTGGTTACGGAGGTAGCCCCGACTCTCTGAAAACCAAGTGACYTATGTCATTATGGGAAGCGCCTTCAGGCGTGACCAATCATGGAAAGTCCAATACCACCATGTCTGTCCCTGGTYGACCAATGTGGGCTTGACATGGGGGCACCCTCCCCCTTTTATAAGCGGCCCTGCACAACACTTGACACTCTCATGTGCCTTTCTTCCACATGYTCATGCAAGCAGGGCAGTGTGGTGAGATACCTCACTTAGTTTTCAGAGAACCTGGGTTACCTCCGTAACCAAAAGTTCTCTTTCAAACCTCGTTCGATATCTCACTATGGGATAGATAGCCAACTCCTGGACTACATGTTCCGAAGCAGAAGTACTTTGGTCTGAGATCTAAAAGTTATCCCTCCACCTTGCCCCACTGTGGGGCTGGTGCTGAGRTAAGATCCCACCTCGAGGACTGAGTGCACCAGRGACAACTCTGTCARATCSAGGCAGTAGAATCTAATGAAAGCATGAGGAGCTGCCCAACTGGCAGATGCATAGATGTCTCCCACCAAGACTCACCTGAAAAGGGCCCAAGTGGTAGACATATACCTCTGGTGGAATGTGCTCTCAGTTGCTCTGGGAGCTGTAACCCTTGGCAAACATAGGCCTCCCTGATCGCCTCCACAATCCTGCACGACAGCCGCTCCCTGGACAGAGGCTTCCCCTTATGGTCCGGAGCCCAGGATACTAAGAGTTGGTTACTTTGACAGAAACACTTCATCCTGTCCAGATAAACACGTAAAGCACACACTGGACACAGCAGATCTAACCGTCTTTCATTCTCATTAGCAAATGGCGGGAGATGAAATGCCAGCAGCACCAGTGACAAACATATGTGTGCTGAGTCACTGACCTTAGGCACAAAAACAGGATTGGGGTGCAGCACCACCTTCCTGTTGTCTGGAGAAAATGGCAAACATGATGCATGCACTGCGATGTAATTCTTATCCTCTTAGATGATGTTAGAACCAAAAGCAGGGTTATTTTAAGAGACAGAAAATGTAAGTCTGCGCACTCAATAGGCTCGAAAGGCAGGCCTGAGAGGGCTTCCAGGTCCACAGACAAATCCCATGAAGGGAAAAGGGGTTTCACTGCAGGACATAGTCGACAAGCACCATTTATGTACTTTTTAATCAGCAGATGTTGCCCCACTGGGGCCCCCCAAAACCAGAATGGTATATTGAAATGGCAGCTAAATACACGATGATGGAAAAGGCTGTTCCCTGATATAAGTCCTGTAGGAAGCATAACACTTTCGGAACCAAACACTGGAATGAAATCACAATCCTGTTCTCACACCACCTCTCAAATAGTGTTGTAAAGAGAGTGAGTGGACAGCGCCCTGGCACTCTGATTGGTCTCTATACGTTTAAGGGGAGACCACATGCTTAAATTCATCCTCTCARGAACCGGGCTCGGAGAGCTAATCTCTCTGGATGTGGGTGAAAAATCTGACRGCACCTGTGACACCAAACCCCTGCGCACCGACAGCAGCCATGGCTGCACGTAAAGATGGCTGACCAGCTCCGCCATCCATGCCGCTATAATTATCACTGGCAGCTGTTGTTCCCTCACTCTGTTCAGCACTGATGTTATCAGGCTGAGAGGCGGGAACACGTACAACAGCGCGTTCAGCCACGGATGCACCCACTCCTTATGGTGTGTCTCCACTTCTCACTGAAAAGAACAGGGATGTGAAGAGCTCAACAGACGCTCGGCCAAACTTCTCCCACWCCTGTTGYACTACCTCGGGAGTGTCCTCTCCCCAAAAAGTGTATTCCCCCTGAAGAGTAAATCTGCATGCCAGGAATGTGTGCCAKATGTAATGCCAGCAGATGTGCACTGCTCCACATTATCAGGCTGTGAACRAGTCTGTGCAGTGTCACTGGTGGGTTACCCAGTCAGTTTATATATGCTACCATCYTCTTATTGTCCGTTTTGATAAAWGCATYACAAGTTTTGTGCACTCTTCCCTCGGCTTTTCGCTTGRTTGCYAGAGGGAAATTTGTATTTGCAAACAGTGACGTGTGTTAAGGAACTTCAGAGTCAATCCCGCAGGGTGCTGATGGGGGGGAGAACAAACTGGGAGTTGCTGGGTGAACAAGCGCTCCTGCAACTTTTTGCACTGAGAAAACCAGTTTGCCGTGACARAAAAARGTGCAGGACTCTGACATGAACTTTCTGCACTTCTCCGCTTGAGGAGAAGGGGAGCCGCTGAGTCGTCCTGTGTGAACTCAGGGCAGAGATCTCCGTGAGTGCTACMTGCTGAGCTGCTTCTGGCCAACATAGGTCCGACGTTGAGCACCACTTTTTCCTTTTCGTAGTGCGAGAAGAGCGTTCAGAACTCCCCACAGGTACGACTGCTGCAAATTACATTTGTCCTACTGCTTCTGCGCCTGCGGWCRCCGCTGATGGGACGTTGATTCTGGRGACTGGAACCTGGATCCCATGTAGTTTCCGTTGCAACCCCAGACATGGCAGCAATGCCCAGACGAGCTGGTGGCGGCTGGCACAGCACCCTCACCCTGCTTCTTCCTTATCTTTTTAGCTTGCTGACTGCCTCTCCAAAACCGCCCCTCAGCCTGTGATGGATCAAATGAGGAGTCCATGACAGTCTGTTTGTCCTGATCCGGCAAGCTGGACAGGTTCAACCAGATTGATCTCTCTTGCCACTAAGCCCATAACACGGCCACAACCCTGCACAGCGCCTCTGGAGACACAGAGGATGAGATCTATCTATCTTCTCCCTGACTGCTGGACTGGGGTGCCCTTATCTCAAGGAACCCCATATCCCAAAACAGCTCTGCTTGGTAGGCTGAAAGGAGGGTGACCGCATTCAGATTTGTTATGGACRGAGCTGCAGACCTGTACACCTTCTGGTACATAGAGGCTGTAAAATGCTCCATTTTGCCCAYGAMCGAGGGGTCCTGCAGCTGTCAGAGTGGATCGTTAGTTGGGATGGAAGTGAAAAGCGACTCATTGTTCCCCCACTGGGGGGGTCTGCAGGTCCCAGAGATTCGTCATTAGCTATTCTAGCCCCGAGCAACCCTTGACGGGCACTCTGTGGTAAAAAGGTTTGTCCCAGATCTGGTGTCAAGCTGGCACTGCTGGCATGGCAAGTGGTCTGTCAACAGGATGTGGGCCAGATCTGGCAATGAATCTGTTTTTAAGATGGCATGCCACAACTGGCCCTGTTGTGATTTTGTGGTTTGGTTAATGTGGTACTGGCCTATGCATGGACCTCCTCAGGAAAACCACATCTGAYCCACCACAGGGCCGTCATTGACGTATCTGGGCCATGTGTACTSTGTGGGCCAGAGCTGGACTAGACAAATCTTGCTATGTGGCATCTTTATTAATAKATGGATTAGTAAAAAAAAAGATCCKTAAAGTAAATTGAATTTATTTGTTTTCTCTGTGCCACTTTTGATGTCTAAACATTTACCATAAATGAAACACTTGTAACAGCAGCTGGCTGCATCTCCAACCACCCACAGACAAAAAAATAATAAAAGAAAAAGAAAAAAGAAACTGAAACACCTGTCATTTTAGTGTGGGAGGTTTCATGGATAAATTGTACCAGCCTGGTGGCCAATCTTCATTAATTGCACATTGTACCAGTAAGAGCAGAAAATTGCAAAACTAACTAAAACTAACTGAAATTATYTCGATTGAATATCCTTAGTTTTAGTGTTTGTCCATTTATTTTGAGAACGGTGGATCTGTTTTATTATTATTGAGTAGTTTCACATTAGCTGTGGGCAGCTTATGGCACCTCTAGGTCTGTAACAACACCTGTTTACTATCTGCTGCTGCTCAGCATTGTCTGCCAAATGACGACAACAAAAGTTGGGAGAAAGCAGCGAAGTCCACTTTGGGATTTCGTTGAATATGACTGCAAGAAAAATAAAAGCAAGTGTCTTGTAGTGGAAACAGYTGATAAAACAGGTGGAAAACTGCATGAATCAAGCTCACACATGATYTCTAACTATGACTATCTTGACACGCTAGTTTCTCTCAGTAYCTCCTGTGAAAAACAAGCAACAGGTAGCACCGGGTTGGAGACAACTATTGTCATCGTCCTAAAATAATCACCCAAGTTTTTAGTTGGCAAAATTGAGTTACACAATTATTTTACGAAGGTGTTGCTATAATGGACAGCTTTAGCGACCAAATAGCTGTTGGTTAGTTAACTCACAGGAACATCACAAGCTTGAGGATGCATTGGCAAATATGTTTGCTCAAACTATAAAAAAATAAAACTAAACTAAAACTAAGCATTAAAAATGCAATAATAACCAATAAAAACTAGCAAATCCACTGTAAAAACTTATTAAAACTAATTGAATTAAAAGGAAAAAAAGTCAAAACGAAATAAAACTGAACTATAATGAAAAATGCAAAACTATTATAACTTTGGTCCCAAACCAAGTCAACGTATAGAGTCGATGTGGTCTGTGACCTCATGCTGGGTCACACCTGGGGGGAAAAATGAGCACAGGTGAACCTGTGGGTTTTCAGTCAGTAACTCAAAACCCAAAATACTGACAACTCAGACCCTAAAATGTAGTGGACGAACCACGTTACATCGACTACAGAAGCACAAACAAGGAGTTTYAATCTATAGAGAAACGAACTGAGACTTCCATCATTACAGCAAATTCCAGTTTGATGATTCACTCGGTAAACAGCAGAATCCCATGAAGTCACTTGGCAGGCTTTACCACCCTCAAACCACTTCAGCAGATCATGATCGGGCTGTTTACACCTGTTTCACAGCTGCTTCTTCACTTAGGTCTCAAGTGACGATTTATGACACCATTTCCCCGTTCTGTATGCAAATAATAATAATGCAGTAGCTCCCAGACAGCAGGATGTTAGCAACAAACAGAACACCAGAGTGATGTTTGAGGAGAAAAAAAAACACAAATTAAATCTGCGACCTCAGTGTCATTATTATAGATTAAATCATTAAAGCATTTCAGGTCTGAATGACTCATTATTATGTCAGCCTCCCCAGATGTCCATTTGTGGACTCATCAGCTCAGGATGTAACATTAGCTTAAAAATAGGATGATGTTGTTATGGATTAACTACTTAAAATGTGGGGAAATAAGTTATATTAAAAAAGAAGATAAATATTAGTTACTGATTGTGCACGAGCATGTAAAAAATAGATTTTTGATTGCCCACGACTAAAAGGAGGTGGGTGATGATTGTTCATCTGTTCTTATCTCATAAACCAATCAACAAATTTTAATGAAACTTGGAGAAAGTCATCATTTAAAAATATTGCCATATATTTGGAGTCAACTTTGTCTGTCTGTTAGCAAAATATCTCATTAARCYCTCGACTAATTTTAAAGAAATGTTCAGGAAATAATCATCGACTATACRGCTAGAGCTGATTAACTTTTGGGGTCAACCTCATGTAAGATGGCCGCCACAGCCAGCTGACCTTAGAAAACACAAAAAATATCTGTAATTTAGTCAGCTCAACAGATTTTAGCTAGAATTTGACGTGGCAGTAGCTGAGTCATTCAGAACACTTACACAACCGTGACTTTTATTAGAAAGGCTTAATTGCACAAAGTCAAAGCAAAACTTAAAGGATAGTTTGTCTTTAAAACTGTCTAAAACTTAAAGCCACAAGGCTGCAGTGAGCTCAGAACAAGTCATGAACTGGTTGTCAGCTCCAGCYCGCTGTCTACCGATGTACACATCACAGTTCAGCACCACAGAGCAGATACAGGACAGGAGGTGTAATTATCTGCTTCTCCTCTTCCTCTTCAAAGGAAACGCACCACAATGTCAAACAGCCTGACTTGCAAAGGGTGAAGATGAGGAGAAAGGAAAAGACAAAAAATAAAAAATAAAAAAAGGGAAACTAGCTAGAAAGACAGTGATGAAGACGGAATTCAGAAAAATCGAAGGGGGAAAAACCCAAGAGGAGGAGGGAGCCCACGTCTCATTCAGCAGGAGGYAAGTCTAATTCAGTAGAGGTTTCCATCACATTCAGCCTCCCGGTTTTCTTTGCCTGACAGCTCCTCGGAGACACGCAGATGTTTGACGTGGACGATCTGCGAGAGCAGGAAGCAACAAGAGGGGAGAGAAAGAAAAAAGGTGGCGACAAAGAGTGACGGACCGCGAGCAAACTGTGAACGGCAGACRGAAAGATGCTCATCATCATCGTGAACAATGACTCTGATAGAGGAAGCCTGTCGCTGGATTTCAAGCCCAGCTGAGGAAAGAGGTGGAGGGGGGTGGGGTGGGGGTGGGGGTGACCCCCCTGCCTGCCCACCTGCCAGGGGCTCAGTCATGCTTTTAGCATCTGCCAAACTGAAGGACACTTTGAGCCATTTTATTCTCACTGAAGGAGGCCGACGTTTGTCAGTCACACTGAGAGCTTCTGTTCCGTTCAGTCAGCCAAAAACACACACACAGAACACACACACAAACACGCACACACACACATCCAGCCCATGTAAACAATCCTAGAGTGTGTGAGAGAGAGAGCCCTGGCTCTGAAAGCACCATAGCTGGTGCAGCTGTGGAGCGGTGGGCAGCTGACGCCCGTCTGTGGGTCTCCTTGTCGTTCCCTCCACACCAGCCCTGCCTTCCTCCTCCTCCTCCTCCTCCTCCTCCTCCTCTTCTTCTGTGTTTCCATGAAACAGACCTGTAATTTTCACAGCTGTGTCTCAGCTCCAGGTCAGAAACAGAAACAGGGAATAGAGCAAAGAACCGGCTACAACAGCACACAAGAGCCAACACCACCACTACACAGAGTGGGCTGCTCGTTGGTATTTGTTAAACTAAACCAAAGACAGAACAAAAACTCATTATTCCTCTGCTGATCTAAAAGCTGAAGTTGAGGAAAAACTACCAGGCCACATTTTAGGGCATGAAGAAGAGAAGTGATCAGATAACCGATAATACAAGATAAACAAAGGCACACGTGTCAAACTCATGGCCCACAGGCCAAGTGTGGCCTGCCACAGCATTTGATGTGGCCCACATCAGTCTCAAAAAATGTGTTAATCTTAAAATAAGTTTGGTTTAAAACCAGCATTCACCATAAACTATGTCTCTTGTCGCATGTTGACTATTTTACCCATGAAATAATGGTATAGCCGTCAAAATTCGCCATTGTAAAATCTCCATGTTGTTGCATTTTCACCCGGTWCTTTTTGTTTTACTGGGAAGTGGGAATTTCCCACTCACAAACAGAAAATTTAAACTGGAACACCCCTCAAGTGGGAATTTCCTATCAGAAKGTGGGTGAGTTCAGAATTAAATACAGCAGCTACTCACCACAACTCGAGTAAAACTCTCTTACTTTTAATAGTTTTTCTGTATTATTTATTTCACATTTAATCTGTCATACAGTACATATTCAGTGTTTAAAACAGGACATGTTCAAACACTGTTTCCATGCAGGAAATATCATGTAGAGCTCAGTTACTGTTTGTTAGCGGTGCTCAGCCGTAGCAGTGAGATGAGGAACGTGATGTTTTGTGTTTTTAGTTAAACTTAAACATAAAATGTTGAATTATAATGCTCATGTGGCCCTCGGTGAAAATAAGTTTGACACCCCTGCTTTAGACTGACAGTAACCACAATGGATCCAAAAACAATCAGAGCCAAAGAAAAACTCYTACTTAAAATGTCCTGTAAACCTCTTAAACTAAATCCAAACACAATTTGATAAAAAGTTCATTAAAACTTTTACCAGAAGTCAACCTAATTCAAGACGGTATACACAGCTAATCAACATTAAACACCAAAAATAACTATAACGCAGGCAATTTTAAGCTAAATAACAAAGCAGCACCTGATCGGTTTACATTGATATACGCTATTTACTTCCTGTCTTTGGCTGAAAGGTGCTATACAGAAATATGTTGCCTTTACTCAGATAAGTCTTTTTGACAGTCTGTAAAAACCTAATTTATTTTTGGTAATTAGAAGAAAACAGATGTTTCCAATAAATTGATAATCAATAACAGTTCAGTGGGAACAAGAGAAGGGGGCAATAATGCTGTGCAAACAGCATTTATTTCCTGTCTCCTTACTGTATGGAATGATCTCCTGGTAGTGATGAACTCATGATGGGCAAATAATCAACTGAATAAATCCATCACAGAACATCCAAACAGGAATAATCCTCAACTTTACTCTGCTGTTTGCTTTAGTCTTTAAAATAAGACTATATCAACAGATGATGCGTTTTTTTTCCCAGTTTTACCATCTTCAAAAAACTGTAGACGAGCTGCACCTGCAGGGAATATGTGCTGCAAGGACTGAGACATTTCCAGGCTTCAGAGTTAAAGCTGCCTGTTCAGTTCGTATCAGGATATAGTTTAGTTTTATAACATTCAGGCCCAGGTGCAGCTTTCCTTTCAAGAAAGAAACAAGGAAGTAAATCGTACTCCATTACCGCTTACGCTTTACAGTGGTGACTTTTTCTATTTAATCAGTCTTTTCTTTTCTGGTGTGTTCAAACAGCAGCAGCATGACTTCATGCAAATCCTGACCAAACAGAGTCGCTGCTGGAATTGAAGGAAGTAACATGTCGACGTACAATGTCAGTCTGTTCGAAGTGATTGTTAGAAGAAAAACAACAACAATGGAATCAAATTGGAAAACGTTCAGAGGCTCTGCTGAATAATATTTACTCCCCTCCATGGTGGCACCATTACTGTGGTGTGATGTTTTGGAAAATGTATCTGTCAGTGTTTCAGTGTGTGGGTGGCAGAGTGGGGTGGTTTGAACTGTAGGAAAATTATTTGGTCTAAAACAAAGTTACTACTTTAGTTTAAAAACATGTAAACGGGTCCATATATGTGTTCCATGGTACCTACAGTATGTTCCCCTGGTTCTATGTTCTTTGGTACCAATCTTCCACAGTACACATGTTCCCCAGTACCTATGCTCTCCAGTACCTATGTTCTTCAATATCTACAGTATATTCTTCTGTGCCTATTGTCTCTAGTACCTATGGTACATATGTTACCCAGTACCTATAGGAGTATTTGCTTTGTAAAGCCCACCTTGGTACGCCTCAGCTCCAGAAAGCATGGCCTTACTCTGGCCTGGGTCGTGTTTGGATTGAGCAGAGAGCGCTTCGATGTGGATGGGATCAAAATATGCACAATCATTTATTTATGCAAAAAAATAATGGAATAAAACCAGCTCGAAGGTAAAGTACCAAATACTGAACAGGAACATCTGGCAGTCTGACTCTGAACATGAGAGGACATCAGAGCAGTAAGCTAATGGTAGCTTTTTGTTAGCTTGTTGTTGTTGTTGGTAGCTCTCTACTGTGGTTTTGTAGTTAAACTCGTGGGGGAAAACGTTCCAGTCGCTGCAAACYATTCTCGTAAAGTTACTCTCAGCTATGTGATGTAACTCGCTGATCAGTMAACCAATCATTGATCAGCAGTAGCTGTATTTTCTGTTACTTATGTTCTCCGGTAACTATGTTCCTTGGTCTGATGTTCTCCACCTACAGTTTGTTCCTCAGTATCTATGCTCTGCAGCATCTATGCTCTCTATCTGTTCTTAGGTTCCTATGTTCTCCTTTACCTACTGTATTTTCTCCAGTACTTATGTCCTCCAGTAACTGTTTTTCAGTACATATGTTCTTGTGTACCTTTGTATTCCAGTACCTATGTTCTTTGATACCAGTGTTTTCCAGTACCTATCTTCTTCAATACACGTTCTTTGGTATGTTCCYTTGTACCTATGTTCTCCCATGGTTATTAATAAAAGTCAAGAAAGATGCTTGGCTCCCTCTTCAAAGGTCTTTTAAAACAAATTAAAAAAATACTGAATTACAGTGTAGATATTGTACTGTGGAACATATGAACCTGGAGAACACAGGTGAACATAGGGATGACTCCAATGATAACAATAAGCCACAAAGCTGAACATTTCTTCTTCTAAAGTCTGTCCCTGTCTCTTCCTCTAACCACATGTGGCCTGAGTCTGAAGTAGTGTCTCGTCTGCAGCAGCTGGGAGGTCTTTGTGTCTCTCCTTCACTCTCTCTCTCTCTCTGTGTGGCTACAGCACAACAGTTCATCAGAAATAATGGGATTATGTCCCAAATTGAACACCAGCCCGTGTGTGGGGCAGTGGATATTCACCACAATACCATGACAGCCACACTAAGGTCCGCCGTGGACAACCGACACATGGACATATATATAAGTGTACCTGCAGACCTAGCTCTGCTCAGGAGTCCTCATCAACTTCACCTCATGATTTATGACCCTGGTGTTTTGTCAGAAACATTGGTCTTAGCAGCAGGTGATCACTTTTTCCAGAACTATGTTTGGAGTTCTGATAAAAATCCAAGATAAATCTTCAAAATTATCTAAGGCATCATAACCGTTAAATTTATACAAATACTTCCTCTAAGTACCAATATGTTACTGTGGGATACCTGCTAGTTCATCTACGTCAAAAGTAATGAAAGCACAACAATCCAGCTTTGTTACTGAAGCATAAACCAACCATTTAAGTACTTAAATTCTTAACAAAACTATAGTACTATGRAAAAGTCATGAATTACCCCTCCTTTCTTTACATTTTGTGTCCACTGTCCAGGAAGTAAATTTTTCTTGTTAAAATGAACCCATGAATTATTCAGGTATAATACTCAAGGGATGAACCTGTTGGTCCTTTTAAATGGGATTTTGAGACTTTTTTTGTTGAATCTATAAAAACTACCAACAAAAACAGTTAGACACATAGAAAACAGTGTTTCTAGCACTAATAAGGRGATCCACAAAMTAATATTAGCCAWAAAATAAAGTTCAGTTGATGATGAYCTGAAGGAAGATGCAGCTATTATTCCTGRTTCTTTACAAATATYACTTTCAGATACAGTTTGGCTGCTTTAGACTCTTCTTCTTTAGTCCACTTTACCCATTTGTTCATTTTATACTACTCACTATGCCAGGGGTCTTCAACCTTTACAATCAAAAGAGCCATTTCTG
>NW_013952404.1:7753812-7755742 GCF_001266775.1 Austrofundulus limnaeus | reverse complement strand
CAACTGAACTATTCAGACATTTTATTTTCTAATTCTTATTATTATGTGGTCTTAAAGGCGTTTAAAGATAACCCTGATCAATTTGAGAGAAAGATCATGGAAAAAAGTTAGAATATTTAGGTAGACAACAGACTAGCATGAGCTAAACAACAGGTTTCACTCTTTGTATTAGTATTCCATCACATATTTGCATACAGTTTATATCTGTTGTGAGTATATAAAAAAAATCTGTTATATTTTGTCACATTTTCAATAAGCCACTGCAGAGGGACCAAAGAGCCACATGTGGCCCCAGAGCCGCAGATTGCAGACCCCTGCACTCTGCTGTCATGTCAATAACTGGACAGAAAACAGGTAAATAAGCAACCAAAGTCCCAACAAAATCCCTCAAACATTTAACCAATCTTCAGAAAGTCTGTCAAACTGTTCATGAAGACCACTCTGAAGGTCTGGCTCTTTGGAAGCAAATACATTGATGTCAAGAGGAAAAACATGGTTCCCAGAACATCACTGTGGGTCACACCAAGAGCTGATGATCCCATCACATTAAATTAAACATTTAAAAAAGGCATTTGACAGCACAATCTCACCAGAATAGACACAAAATTATAAAAGTTGACATCACGCTTTTAGTTTAGTCTTATCTGTCGTTTTACATGTTTTTGATGACGAGTCTCAGCTCGTGTTTGTTCTGGATTACAAGCTGAAAAGTTMGAATAACTGCAGCTGTTAGAAAAACAAACCCATCAGCCACATATCCAGACAAAACAAAGACAACATTTTGGTAACAAAACCGGCAATTTGGAGGTAAATATCGAGCTCCTGAATCCCAGCTGCAGCTGCTGGGGGGGACATTTTRCTGCACCAGAGAAAAACCTTTTTTTGAAGACTTCAAACCTTCCTAACAGGTCTGTGAGTTCCCCTCTGAGGGGGCCAACGTGATGGGTCTGTCACCCGCGACTCCCACCCAAAGCAGCTCGATCCCGTCCTGCTCGACACTTTCAGTTCAGCCTCGTAGCTGATAAGAGTTGTTTTATTATTTATTTTTTCTTCAGTCTTACCGTTTCAAAGACTGGAACCAGAAGCAGAAGAACTGGGTTTGTTTCTGAGCTCAGATCCAGAGGAAACAGAGATGCGTCAGGTGGAGAAGTGAAGGAGGAAACCCGTCCGTGCGGAGGACGACTCATGCAGAGTTGATCGCCTGAAATCCGTCTTTCTGCTTCCTTTTTTTTAAATTAGTATTTCTTCTCCGAACAGCAGAAAAAAAAATCCCCACTCGATCGCGTTCAGACTCCAGCAGCGAGCTTCGAGCTGAGCCGAGCGCAGATCCTGCAAACTACCAGCTCACTTTGGCATGTTTTACATAACAGCATCATCCGCTTTTTGTGTTGACGCATCATGAAGCGAAAACATGGAGTTTCTTAAAGGGCCACGACGGGTCCGGTCCGTCCACATGTCCCCGTCCTTCCCCCGGCAGCAGCAGGCTGACAGATGGCCTCCACCCACTGCTCCTGACGGATTAACTCAGCTGAAAGAGTCCAYCAAACATCTCAGCTTTTCTTCTTTTCTCCTTAAACTTCACCGAACTGCAGCTGCGGCCAGAGGCGGACCTAAACTTTACTGGGGTGGGTTTACTTCTCAGGGTGGCCGGGGGGGCAATAACATTAAAAACACATAAAAAATAATTCATTTAAAACAGACTTTGTAATTAATTAATCTGGATAATTCACATTTTAATCACATGTTTAAATAGCAATATTCAACACCGTAAGCAAATATATTTAATTCTAATAAAATATGGTTGACAGCTGAATAAATAAAAACCTGTTCAGATCAAAAAGGCTTATTTTTCATCATATACACTCACCGGCCACTTTATTAGGTACACCACGCTAGTAACGGGTTGGACCCCCTTTTGCCTTCAGAACTG
>NW_013952404.1:7744672-7750672 GCF_001266775.1 Austrofundulus limnaeus | reverse complement strand
CTGAGTTGCCGCCATGTGATTGGCTGATTAGAAATTAAGTGTTAACGAGCAGTTGGACAGGTGTACCTAATAAAGTGGCCGGTGAGTGTAAATGACATAGTAATTGAATTATTATAACATGTCATAATGCAGTTCATTTTTTTTCTTTTGATGGGGCGGGATCTTGATCACTGCGTTTCCATTGCAAATGTGCACAAAACTTTGTTGATATTCTGTTAATGTCGAAAAAACAGTTTCACAATTGCGGTGTTGCCYTTAAGTAAGAAAAGCTATTAAAGTCACACGTGAATGTGTTTGTTCTTGTGATAAGTCATTACAAACATGGTGGCAATGGATGTAAACACAAAATTGCTACCACGGCACTAGCGCTCACCATCAGAGGAGACGTCGGCGTCTTATCGAGGCTTTCACATGACAAGCCCCTTATATTTGGGAGTGGCTGCGTATGCTGCGTTTTGGGGAAATTGTAGTTGGTGAGTTTACTACTTTCTTTTACTACTTTGTTGATTTTACTACTACTTCTACTTCCTGTTGTCTTCTTCATCATTGTCTTTTTCGCCAGTAGAAACAGCCGGTTGTTGATCACGTGACTCCCGTGATGCGAAAAAAGGGTTTCCATTACAGAATTGCGAAACACACCAATTTCGATACGGCCAAAAAACCACCTCATCCTAGTGCAAAAACATATTGTAGACTAGACATGGGTTTTTACGATGTAAAAACAAGTGTGCATTGCCTTGTAGCATGGCTTTGCCTGCAGCATTGGACTTGCAGAATGAACTTTGACCAAGTCCAAATGTGTTTTCTATACCAGATTGTGCCTGTCACGTCAGCAGGTGTTTGTAATTAAGGTAATTGTGTGACAATATTAAGTTTGAAGAGATTTTTTGTTAAAGTTGCATTAGCTGGGCTTTGAACTCTGATCTCCCGCACAAAAGTCCATGACATGGACCATTAGACCAGTGGAGCTGTGGCAGAGGGTGGTGCCAGGGGTTGGTTTGTATGTGTGCAGAAAGAGGCCACATTGCCAATGCAATATTTGTTACTAAACTGCAATATATTCCAACAATGGACAATATTAAGACAGTATTACAGTAAAACATCAAAATACAATCATATTGATATTGTAATCACTGAACTACTGAGTTTAAATGTTATGAAACTATGGTGCAGTACCATATTGTGTAGATGCAGCAGGGGCCAGTATTGGACCAATACAAGGCTCCATTGACTGCCATTATAATTTATTAAACATTAATATTTCAAAAACTATAAGTTTTACAGGCACCAAAAGACATAGCCATCATTTGGCACAGGAGCTTTACAGATATAAATTACAATAGCAGCTCTAGGACAAAGTATGCAGGAGGAGAAGCATGGCAAAGTTGAGATGACTTGGATGGGAAACGAATCACAGTAGTGTGCATTGCATTGTGGCAATGCACATTGATAAAAGGAAGTTTTTTTCTAAATTGACATGTTTCCATTGAGCAAATTTATTTTCAAAATTCTAGTTTGCGCATTTTCATGGTCAATGGAAACGCAGCTACTGTTGGCTTTGGAWAGCCATTATCACACATCTCAACCAACCTTTGCTACACACATGAGCCCTATCAGAAAATGAGCAACAAGATAATGGGCATTTTTATTTTAAACTCTTCCAGACATCTGGATAGAAGTAAAGTTATCTTTAAACCCTGCAATCCTGAATTGTCTTGTAACACCAGAGTAGTTGGATCCTAAAATATCACTTAAATTCAAAACACACCTTTGAGTCGCTCACCGAATAGTGGAGGGTTCTGCAGACAAAGCTTGTCAGTGTGTGTTAAAAAATAGACAAGCTCAAGACGGGCTTGCCTTATTTCTTAAAAGTATTTGAAAATGCTTTGAACCTGTACCTTTAAAAAATAGCTACTCTAAACATATTTGATTGATAATGTAATTGTGTGAACCAGCACTGGTTTTCTTTAGTGTTTTTCCCCCAAAAGCTCCAACAGTGGAAACCACCCGAGGAAGGTGCTTCGAAAAGTTTGTGAGATGAAGAATGATAGGTTGATGAGACGAAGGTGAAAGGCAACAGCAGCTCCATAATTACCATGGAATTGTCACCAAATCTAAAAATAATACAGATAGTTATGTCTAGAGGTGGGCACATTGCTACCAAAAAGTTAGCTTTGCTAACTCATAATCCACTAACAAAAACCATTATTTCACCAACTCTCAAAGCTTTTTTTGGGGTTTAACTCTAAACTCTAAAAAAAAAGTTAGTGGAAGATAATGCTAAACATGTAACGACTGTCACTGGTCTCATTCAGCAGAAACTGGTCTGCTAGTGGTTTTCAAAGTTAGTGAAAAATCTAATCGACTTGACAAAAAAAATGTATTCCACTGTCAGCTGATAGTGGAACCAAACCCACCACTGGTTATGTCATTAAGCTCTTCCTTAGAGTATTTAGTATTAACAGATGTTTAAAGATAATTTTGGGTAATAAATAAAGTGATTAACTGTCTGAGTATCTAAATATTAAATTTTGTATGAGGAACAAATCTATAATTAAATGTAGAAAAAATGCGAGAAAAATCCTTGTTTCAACTCATTCTAGTGTTTCACCTGATTTATTTCCAGCAAACAGAAAATCCACCCTGCAGAGTACCCATGTATTATTCAAATGCAGCGGGATAGTTCCATCATTGTCTGAGCTGCTGTCTCCCCCTCCGTCTGCTTTTTTCTGGAAACAAGAAGCTCTATGTTCACTGGTTACTGAGGCYTCGTGATGCATTTGTTGACAAACCTTCTCTTTTTCTCCTGAAACAACAACGGCAATGGAAACAACCAGTCGGTCGTCTGAGGTGAAAAGTTATTTCTTCCATCTCCAGGTGAAGAAACAAAACAAACAAACTGAGAGCAGAGTTAATCTTTCATCACTGAAGGCCGAGCACGATACACGCAGGAGCCGCGTCAAAGTCCAAACATCTTGAAACAGTCYCATGAGACAGAGAGGAGACGGACATGGAACCATACACATCTCAGCTGATGGACAAGAGACGTGACACACAGGAGGAAGAGGAAGCTGCAGGAGTTTAATGGGCTAAATCAAATCTTTACTTTCATAATACAAACAGAAACCCTTTGAAATATACTGTATTTACATTTTGTAAGAACTATTTTTATCATTATTATTAGCTGTTTAATTCATTTAGAATTGCTTTTTGTATAAATGATTGTGGAGATTAYGTAGAACTGGGAAATATGTGACATGGATTTGGACCAGCATGCAGTGGGCATGTTTTTTTTTTAACCAGAGCAGAAGAGGTAGTGGTTGAACACAAATGCTTGTTTGTTTTGAGTAAATCCTGAAAGGAAAACATCCACACGGTTTTGGAAAATGGGCTTCTTTTGCCTGTACTGAATGAATGAATGAATGAATAAATAAATAACTACCCCATTGCAATAATGGCCTTTTAAATAATTTAACTTTTTTGTTTTTTCCACTTAAATCTTTGTTTTTTACAAACATATAAAACAGAAATTGAACAAGGAGCTGCCTGTTGAGAGTATGATTTGACAGTTTCACAATCACAAATTGGTATATTTGTCTATTCATTCTCATTCTGTATTTATATCTTATAGAGGGTCCATTTCTCCCATTTTCTCCACAATTATGCCTCTTGTATGTGTGCCAATTTTTCCATCTAGAATATATTTTCAAATTGAACTTTAAAGGAAATCTCCACTATACACTTAAAAAGCTATTAATTAATTGGGATTCCTTTATTTGAATGATCTCTGAAATTAAACCTTATGACAGCAAAAAGCATACWRATCGTGTAATCGTTCTGGACTTTARGGTTAATTGGCAAAAAATAAAATWAATCATTTTCAGGTTTTATGAATATTGTAGTATTTGATGTTTGTTTTACAAACTAACAGTATTTATCAGTATTTAGTAGTACTGATTTTGAAATTTTTATTTGAGATGTAGCTGCTTTGTAGTTTATCAACACTGCATGTTTAAAGCATGAAGATTAAAAATACAGAAACATGATTAAGTTGCATCATATAAATTACAATCAAAAACAACCATTCATTTCCCATAATGCAACTGAACCTTGACACCAAGCTTATTATGGCATACTCCCTTTACAATAATAATTTAGGTTAAAACTTTTATCTTTGTTGTGAAGGTGAGAGGAAAGTTTTGTTGCTCAAATCTATCTTTTAAAGCTCAGTTTGTCTCATTACTTTCTCCTAAAATTCACTAAGAGCAATAAGTGAGACAAGAGATGAAGTCCTGGTGGGAAAAGCTAACTAAAGTTAGCTTCACTAAGTCTTAATCCAGCTAAAAATATAGCTTCGCTAACACTAACAGCTAATCGCTAAGAAGACCTTCCCTCAGTCTGCTTCACGACTTCATCTTCTTCCGGCTGATACTGATAATTCAGACACAAACCTGTTGATAATTTGTTAGTTAGTTGGCCATTTTGAAGTTGGCAAATCCTAATTTAGCGGAAGCTAACTGGTATGCTAGTGGTATAGAAAATTAGCAGCTATTAGCTTATCACAACCATGCCCACCACTGAAGCTGCTCTTATGGTTTTATTATATTTTTAGAGCCATGGTGGTGAAATAATCTGTTTCTTTACTAAAATAACAATACCACAAAAAATGTAATTAATATATTCCAAACATTATATGTTTCATACATAAAGTACATAAAAACAAATGTGGAATCAAAGTTCTTTACAGAAGAGAAAACGTGCACGATTTCAATGAACTAGCTTTGACAATAGTTGTTTATTCTTTGTACAGTAAACAAAAATATTCTAATATTACATTGACCAACTTTTCTTATGAATCATCTCAGTTTGCAATAACATTCATAAAGAGTTCACTCAGATATGAAATAGTTATTTTATGTTGAAACAGTTTATTCACAGGGGGAGATTAGACTGGAAATTTAGATTTTTGTTTGTTTTGCACATAAAATAATGGAAACTAAAGCAACTCTGAGGCTTCATGTGCTCAGACTAAAGCTTCAAGAAAAAAAAAAAACTGTCTCATTTAATTTCCTGTTTAAGCCGGAGAGGTTGTAAGGCTGTGAGGAGTGTTTTAACATCCACCTAGATCAGGCTAATTCATTTTAAATAACCTTTTAAGTGACTGAAAATGAAACTACAGCTAAGCTAAAAACAAAAACATTTTTAATTTGCTTTGGCTGCTGCCATTCGGGCTGTAACATCACTGTTGATTCTCGATTCATTGTAGATTATAAAGGATTAAAATGGTGATATTGATGGCAGCGACAGCTCAGACAGTAAGGTCCTGGGTGACAGTATCTGTTCATTCACAACAAACCCTCACTTTTATCTGTCGGTTTTATCTATTTGAACATTGAGTTGAAGGCTCGCCCGATGATGATCCTGCGGACTTCGCTTGTGCCCGCGCCGATCTCGTAGAGCTTTGCGTCTCGCAGGAACCGCCCCATCGGATAGTCGTTAATGTACCCGTTCCCACCTGTTGGAGAGCAACACAGGTCAGGTACGTTACAGATAGTGACTAACTTCTGTTTGTTGATGAGAGAGTGAAAACATGTCCCACTACCTTTGTTTAATTATTATATGGACTAAATTTAAGCAAATTTAAGTGTTGGAGTGGACGCAATACAGTATTAGAGTTTCTCATTAAACAGGACAACAAAGAACATCAGTGCCTAAAATGTTTATTTACATCAATATTTTTTATTTAAGATTTAAAAAAAGACCAAAATTCATCATAAATGTGTTTTTCAGGGAAGATGAAAATCTTTTTCATTAGTGATGTTCAATACATCAATTTACTTTCTGACTCTGATACCAGGTAAAAATGGTATTGGTGATACTGATACAATACCGATACTTTGTGCAAATACACATAATTTGTTTGATATACAGCGGGTAAAATAAGTATTGAACACGTCACCATTGTTCTCAGTAAATATATTACTAGAGGTGCTAATGACA
>NW_013952404.1:7740610-7744082 GCF_001266775.1 Austrofundulus limnaeus | reverse complement strand
TGTCATTAGCACCTCTAGTAATATATTTACTGAGAACAATGGTGACGTGTTCAATACTTATTTTACCCGCTGTATGTAGAAAAGGTAGTGTATTTCAAATCACCACAGTAATTTTTTTTGTCTGCTTGCCTCTTGGCATTCAGTGTGGTCAGCTAAGTAAGAATTTCGTTGCTAAGGGAAACATGTTTCATCTGTGTATATATATGACAATAAACTCTTTGAACTTGAATAAAGAATGCATGATAGAGTAATATATTTATTTATTTTAAACTCAAAAGCATAATGATTTAACATAGGGCTGGGCCATATCATATCATTCACGATAATACCTGGAAAAAAAAAACTTTTCCAGGAAAACAAATTATATCCTGATATGCTAATTTCATGACGTAAATACGTCACCRCACCACGCAGCGGATTATGCTCACGTCACTTGAGTCATGCTGGGATATTCAAGTTGCAAAGGTGAAGGCAAACATGGCTGAAACAGCCTCATTTACAGTAGAAAAAACAATCAGAGGACAATCGTAGGAAACATGAAAATGGTGTTTGTTATTTATAGATAAATATTATCATCTAGAACAGAAAACTTGTATCTTAATTTACATAACATGAACATTTTAACATGAAAATACTGAACATGTAACAACTACAGACTGAGTGAGCATTTGCCGCTGCGCTGACGCATCACCCAGGTGAAAGAAAAAAGTAGTTCCATCCAACTATGTATGATTTAGACAAGATTTCAACYGTTCAGATACTTTCCACTGCGTTCGTGTTGATATCGATGACCTGAAATGTCTGAAGTATCAATATTTTGGTTTTACTATCAATTCTAAAGCATAAAGTTCAATCATGTTTTCTGTAGCTTCTACTAAAAAAGGGCTTCAAAATATTCTTTAATAACATTTCAAACATTTTATTTAAATGACCCGTAGATTATATTTTAACAAAAGCCAGTTGTTACAATCGTCTTAACCAATGAACTAGCTGCCTTTTTCTTCTTGTACCACTTTGAGACCAAATCCCCGGTTTGATGTGATGGGTCATTAATTACACTGGTGCTCATTGCAACGCCCCAAAGACCAGTTAAAAAAGTCTGCTTATTTGTCTCAAATCAATAGTTACAGCTACTTACCTTCATAAACCGGTGAAGCAAATGAAAAGAAACGTTTGAGCCGTTTGCTCTGACAGTTTTAATGTCTTAGTTCTTACCGTTATTTCCGGACTATTGAGCACAACTGAATATAAGCCGCACACAATAAATTATTTATAAAAAAGTCAAATAAAGGTTGTACAAATAGCTGAGGTTGTGCTGAAAATAATGATACCAAACATGGTAAAGTGAAAATATAGAGGTAAATTCAAAGTTAGTCAAAAACAGCCATTTAGACCCCAGACCTCAGAGGGTTAAGTGACTTGTATTATGGGTCATCTAAGAACGGACGGTACTTTTGAGGGACAGATAAATTAACGCATGCCTATCACCAAACAACAGACAGACACAGTTTTTATCATCAGATTGTAGCCTGTTGTTGAGTCACTGAAAGAGGAAGGGCTTTTCCCAATCGAGACGACATCTTTGCCCCAGAGGAGTGGCTCAACTGTTTAAACACGTGTCATTTGGTTTGATTCTTTACCAAAATATCCTGAGGCTAATAAAGGTCTGTATTTCTATTTTGTCTCCTGGTTTGTGTCTCGCCTCTCAGTAAAAACACGTTTCTTATAGGCCGCACTTGTCTCWAAGCCACAGGTGTCCACATTGTAACATGAGATATTAACACAGAAAGATGCTACACACAACACCATCACCACACCTGACCACAGCCCCAACACGCATCATATGTGTGGCGCACAAAACCAGCACAATACACATGACCCACACAAACACAGGCCACAAATGTGCGATGCACGTGGCACACAAAAACAGCTGCTCGTCGGCCCCGCACGGTAAAAATTCAGAAATTAGTCACATCAATGTTTAAACCACAGTTGTTAAAGCGTGTGAAAAAGGTAGCAGCTTATAGTCTGTAAATTACGGTGTTTACACTCAGATTTTTTTTTTTAGGTATGCAGATAAGTGCTTTATTTACATTGACTGCATACCTGCATTTTGGAATTGCACATCAACACATGGGGAAAACTATTTGAGTTAACTCTTTCACCTTTAAAACTTACTCTGGATGGAAAAGAAACTGTTGCGATAATAATGTTAATAATCATAATGTTTGATCAAAATACAAAACATTTCAAACGGTTGTATTAAAAGCTAAAAGCAGTTCAATGAAACATGAAGGTGTTTTTACTCGGGCAGTGTTCAAGTCTCCTCTACTGATTGAAACATCAGRTAAAAACACATGGATCCATGTTAGAACTCACCCAAACACTGAATCCCATCCAGAGCAACCTGAGTGGCGTTCTCAGCACAATACAGGATCACTCCAGCACAGTCCTGAAAAACAAAAATAAAACTGTCTCACCGAGTGCAGGGATGGAGAGGAAAAGCAACACAAGGCTGACATGAGCCTTAAAACTTTATCTAAAACGGAAACCTGACAAAAAAAACTAAACCATTTTAAACTTCAACCAACACGTCAGGATAAAAACAACACCTGCTTCCATCTCTGTAAGATACTTTTAAATATCCCAGCACCTTTCTAGAACCATAAAATGCTTTACAGTGAAGCCCTGCATAGCCTCAGTTTGTGGACTCAGTCTGCTGATTTTTACATGGAGTTGAAGGCTCGTCCAAGTTTGTGATCTTTTCACCACAAACTACTTTCACTAGTAGTTTGTGATAATCCCTGTAATTTCACAGAAACCGGAAATACAGCACAGCAAGGCATGTAAATTTTTCTCTCTCATGTTTGTTGTAAGTTTTTAAGCTATTATATTATTAAAAACACAATTGACTAATTTTGTAACATTTAACGTACATTCAATTCAGTATATGGAAAAAAAAAGMTCAGTCCATGATGCACGCCAAGGAAAGATGGGCACAGAGCATCATTCCACGGCAGCAGTTCCACCTTCAGTTTACACTAGGGTTGGGCAATATTGGCAAAAAAATAATAATCACGAATAATTGTGGTATTTAGCCAATAACGATTAATTTGATGATTAATCCCCTGGAGTCCCTGAACACCCTTATGTCCTAGTCACATGACCAATTGATTGGGAAAGATTTGCTCTTCGTAAAGACTATACATCAAATTTTAAATTGTGTTGATAGATAAATAAATTACAGAACTTGTTTTTTTCAATGTTTGTCAGATTTGAAGTGGAGAGGTGCACCGAGCGCACTGGTGGCATTAGTGCTGGGCGGTATACCGTTTTGTACCGAATACCGGTTTTTATTTTTGTTATGATYVGAATTTTTTGAATACCGGACATTCCGGTTTAAATAGCGGAACGTTTCGTCGCGGCCGCCAGTGAACTGTTGTTTCCCGGGGGACATTTTTCCTTGCTGCAC
>NW_013952404.1:7733111-7739754 GCF_001266775.1 Austrofundulus limnaeus | reverse complement strand
AGTCAGAGAAGAACAGACACAGAGGAGGGAAATAGTGACACAGACAGAGGTACAGTAAAAGAAAAAAAAAGTCAATAACCAGGGTTTGTACATTTTATTATCAGCTGAGCTGTGATGAAAAGAAAAATACCGTCAAATACCGTGAAACCGGTGAAAATGTTGAAAATACCGTGATATAAAATTTTGATCATATCGCCCAGCTCTAGGTGGCATTAATCATATTAATCGTCTAGTGACAAAAAAATAATCGATTAATGTTTTTGACGATTAATTGCACACGATACGATTATGCACAACCCTAGTTTACACACGTGTGGCATGTAACTGCTAACTGTTTAGCTCGTGTTTTGTTTTTTTGGTTCTTACTGCATTAAAAAGCTACCCAAACGCTTAGTACCACACATAAGTTAGGTTTATTTTTTTATCCCATTTTTCCTGTTCAGACTTTCGTGAAAAAAATAATCTGACATGTATGGGCAAAAAACAAAACAAAAAATATGACTACTGTAGTAGTAACAAAAGTAGGCCACTTTTGCCTGAAGTGTTAACGTAATAAAATAAAACGATCAAAGTTTTTGGTCCAGCTCTTACCTTAATGAACAAGATGCACAAACAGAAGCTGCAGGCGGGTCCTACCTTTGAGCTGGAGTGTCCTCTGTCACAAGCCCGAGCAACGTTGTAAAGGTACTGCCGGCAGGAGCTCAGCCTGGTGTACATGTCGGCCATCTTCCCCTGCATCAGCTGCAGAACAGCTCAACTTTAATCAGCAAATAATAATTATATTAATATGGACTTAACATATCTTTGACAGCCAAACCTGAAAGTGTCCAATCTTCTGTCCAAACGCTTCTCTCACATGCAGGTAAGGAACAGCAGCATCTAAAACTGCCTGCATGATGCTGGAAAACAATATTTATCATGTTAATAATAAATAAAAATACATAATAATGGTAATAATAAAGTGGTTTAACTGCGATAAAGAGAAACATCTCTTCATTGTATGCACAGCATTAATAAACATTTCTCTACATTGTAAAGACGTTATAGGCTCAGTTTTAAACCTCACCCTACAGGTCCTGCAGCGAGCACAAGCCTCTCCAGGTCCAGTCCACTCATCATCACGTACACGCCTTTGTTCAGTGAACCCAAAACATTCTTCTCTGTAACAAACACAATTATTATTAATAATTAAAATTTTATTTTGTTTATTTTAATTTTTATTGCTACTTCTATTCTATTACAATTACTACTATTGCTATTGGTGCGTAGAAATATATATATTTTGTGAACCGATGCTGCTCTTGTTACACCTGAATTTCCCCTCTGCGGGACAATAAAGGCTGTTTCTATTCTATTCTATTCTATTCTATTCTATTCTATTCTATTCTATTCTATTCTATTCTATTCTATTCTATTCTATTCTATTCTATTCTATTCTATAAACAGGGACAATGTACAATATACATTAACCTTAAAGGAGAGATGAATTGAACCAGGTTATAGAATTAGTGCTAATTTCCACCTGTAGTCCCCAATCCAGCTGATATCAAAATGCCAAAAAAATAAAAAATAAAAATAAAAAAAGCATAAAAACCAGCCAGATGCTATTTAACAAATATAAAACATAATTACAATACCAACAGACATATAATCCAATACAATGCAAACACAATTTACTGAAGACCCCCCACTCACATCCTCTCATTAAAAAAACTAASAGACAGGTCTTCAGAAAATGACTCCTAACACAACGAGTACAAAAACCTTTAAGCAGAGCGAGTTTCTGACTCCTACCTGGAACTTTGCAGTCTTCAAAGATCAGCTCAGAGGTGCTGGAGCCCCTCATGCCCAGTTTATCCAGTTTCTGAGCTGTGGAGAATCCTGGCATACCCTGAAGGGAAAAAAAACATTTTAATTTTACTTCATTTCGTTTTATAATGCTTCAACAACAAACACGCATGAGAGGGTTTACCTTTTCAACAATAAACGCTGTGATCCCTTTCTGATGCGCCCCAGGATCCGTCTTTGCGTACACAATCAGAACATCTGCATCCGGACCATTTGTGATCCAAAATTTGTTGCCATTTAGAACATAGTAGTCCCCTGGAGGCAAACACAGCGACGTTAAAAATTAAACAACTTTATGGCAGAAATAATAAAACCAGAAGTGTCCAAACCTGGTCGTCGAGGGCCACTAGTTTGCATTTTTTTTTACTTGTTTCCCTGTCCCAACACACCTGGTCCAGTGATTTAATTACCTCTTCAAGTTCTGCAGAAGCCTGTTAATCACCCAGTCTTCAAATCAGAGGTGTTGGAGCAGAGAAACCTTCTAAAACATGCAGGATAGTGGCCCTCAAGGATTGCCCATCCCTGGTTCAAACAAAGGTCAAAGGTAAGGAATTACATTTTACACAAGAATAAACTCTAAAAACAACTCAAGGTAAAAAAAAAAAATAGATGTAGATCGTTTAATATTTGCCTAAGAGAATCCTTCCATGTTTATATTTTCAGAAACTGGGTTATGAAGGCGCAGAAAAAAAAAGCTCAGGTTCTGTTCATATCCCAGCACAGAACAGAAATGTTTCAATTACAAAAAGAACTGAAGTCTTCACTCCTCTGACTGCAGGTATAAACACTTCTGACTTATGTTCAGTCCTGAATATTAGGAGTCGTTAAAATGAGTTTGTAGAACAAAACGACAAGAATAAAACTCTATAAAAAGTACCGATCTAAAGAGTAGTATGTTGTCTAAGTAATGCAGATGTAAAACAAACATTCACCTTTAAAAAGCAATATAAAAACTTAATATTACTATACAGTAGGAGTTTCTGTAAGTCTCAAAAACAAGCATTTTATTGACTAAATAGTTTCCTTATCGGGCCACACAGCTTATCAGTGCGACGCCTCAACAGACTCAAACTGTCCTTGACCTCATTATTTAAATACAAACTAGATGCTTTGCTGCAAAGCTGACATTTAAACAAAGCAAGCCTGTACCCTCCGCTCCTGTTCTACCTTTCTTTGTAGCTTTGAGTTTCATGGAGACGACATCAGAACCAGCGTTAGGTTCACTCATGGCCAGGGCGCCGATGTGCTCTCCTGTCAGCAACTGAGGGAAGACGAAGAACAACCGGCGTTAAAACGGTCCAATCAGCGCTCAGCTTTGCTTTAGAGAGAGACACGTTAGGTCCTGACCTTCGGCATGTACTTCTCCTTCTGTTTAGYGTTGGCGTGACGCACCAGCTGGTTGACGCAGAGGTTCGAGTGGGCGCCGTAGCTGAGAGCGATGGCTGCCGACACCCGGGACATTTCCTCCATCACGATGACGTGCTCCATGTAGCCCAACCCGGTGCCCCCGTCCTCCACTGAGGTGAATATTAAAGGTAGAGGCCTTCAACTGAAGCGTTTTCATATCTGGTATCAGCTGAATTAAGTTCTTATCAAACAAACCTCCATTTAAAACATTTAAATAGCGGCTTTCATACCTGGTGCAGTGATGCCGAGCAGTCCCATCTCCCCCATCGCTTTCCAATAATCCTGTTAAAAGAACAACGAATAAAAAAAATAATAATCACAAACAGCATTGAAGTAACAAGAACCACATTAATCAAAGCTCACTTTCTTGCCGAGTCGGAGGTTTTAGGTACAAGTTCAGTGGAGCGTTTCAACTCACCCGCAGTCCTGGAAACTCATTCTTCTTGTCAATCTCATCGGCGTGTGGTCCAAGTTTTTCCACACAGAATTTACGGACCGTCTGCCTCAGCTGTGAAAAACAAATTTATTTAACTCAACACAAACGTTGTCTAATTGGTAGGTCAAAAAAGGTTAAACCTGAACTTTTTCAGAGTCATTCAGGCTTACAACAGTGGCAGAGAAAGTCTTAGTAAGTAAATAAATAATAATAACATATAATAATAATAATAATAATAATAATAAATATACCTTATTTGAAAAGACTTTACTAGCACATTAAACTCTTTACAGAATCACAGATCCACAAAAAGAAATAAAGTGCTTCATCTTTTAGTTGATAATCAACTAAAAGCCAAGTTTTCAGCTAATTATTCTTTGGMAATCATCTTGTTTGTGCTAAAATACAATTTCATTTGGTAAACTTTACAGACTCAGTTGAAGAAACTAAAACAATTGTCTTTTTTTGCGATAAGCTGAAAACAACAAAGTGCCTAAATATCTCATTTTAATTTGCTTCTTTGTAGGTTGTTTTTATGTTTACATAGGAGTCTGATTGAGTTTAGTTTGTTGTAGTTTTATTGAATTTAGGAGTGGTGTGCACGGGTGATTCGTGGGTTAAGTGGCTTAATGAACAAAAACTTTTCAATGAAAAGTCCTAAAACAAGCAAAAAACAACGAGTCTGTCTAATCTGAGGCAAAAACACAAAGAAATGAAGAAAGACTCGAGACTTTTGTAATAGTCATGAAAAGAACTGTGAGAATCCTTGAAAAGATTTGTCATCAGAATGTAATTATTTCCTATATTAAAGTTTAAGAAACCAAAACACCAGAATCAAGATCACCCATTAAATTCCTATCAGCTGAGTGGAGTTTTGACAGCTCAACTATTAAAACTTTAGTAAAGATGTAAACTCATGCTGACCACAACATCCAATCAAACACTCTGTATGAACTCCACCTCCTGTCTGTCTCCTTCAGAGTCACCTGCTTTCTATCTGATTATAATAGAAAACATCAAACACTACTAACCATGTTTCCAATACAAAATGTTTATAATAAGCCTGGTTTAACCTTTCGTGTATTGAGGCAAAGCCAAAAGTTAGAACTAGAGCTAAGATCCTTAGCATTTTTAGTTGATGGAGCTTYACGAACTAGCTATCTAAACTAATGTTACGTCATCACGTAAGYTGGACTGCGTCTGTAAAACACAAATATTACTGGCTTTGGACTTGTCTTTACGTGACTTTTTAACTCTTGTACGTTTTTGAGCTTTTCTTCGGTCACAACCGAACGAGTGAACCTTGTTTTTGCTAGCAGCACGGAGCCGGCTAGCTGACCTGTATCTGCTCCTCTGTCAGTCCGTTCACCACGTCGTCCACCGGGATTGCAGCTCCGGCACATCCCCTCCTCGCCACGGCGGGGACGGACAACCTGGAGCCGAGACGGAGAGCATTTCTGACGGCGAACATGGCGAGAAAAAGACAAATAASCCTGAGGTTAGAGGTTGTTGGGAAAGAGGTCTCACTCTGACAGTTTTTCAGAGTTCCACTGACGTCTTCTTCTTCTSTTTATTATAGAAAAGTACGTGATAGGTTTCTTAGCAATAGCACCACCTAGTGGACATTTTGGATATGTATATTTAAAAAAAGCTATAAAAAACACTCATTTGAAAATTCAAACAGCTGAAAAATATAAAAAAACARATTTATAATTTGTAAATAGAATACTATAATATATATTAATTATATATGTTTTTATGTCAGCATTTATTTTTGTATGTGTTTGGTTGTATGAAGCACTTTTTTAAACTGCAGGTGAATAAAATGTGATGTAATAATATTTTGATAATGTTCTCATTTGTAAGAAGGACTRTCTTGAAGGCAGTTCAAAGTCAGACACTTTCTAAAGCTCAGAAAACAACAATGTGCTTTTATTTATTTTTTTACCTAAAGCCTCAGATTGATCTAGTTGTATATGTAATTCTCTTCAGTGGAAAAAATGTTTTCATGGAGGGTCAGGTGGGGGCCACWGAAAATCCTGTGGTGGCACCAAAACCAAAAACTAGAAGAGAATTTCAGTGGATTTGTTATGTTGTTGATTTTGAGTTTTAATTTTCTAAAAAATACACATGCTGTATAATTTAGAGTCCTCCTGATTGCTCGACAACGTTTGCATTTACATACGGGGTTATTTTAATCAACCTAAAAAAAATTGTTTCCCCTTCTTCTTGCAGCCACTTCCCTCAACACGGACCGCCACAGTGAGCTAACTCGCACAAAGATTTGGACGTTTTTATTCCAGATGCCTTCCTGACGCAGCCACTGACCACCAACCTCCTACAGGCACATCTTGGCTGCCTGCAGTTGAGTGTGTGTGTACATGTTTTTGCTACCTGGTGGGGGCGATTTTTGACCATTTTTTTTGGCGCACACAGCCTGGTGAGGACCGCCGTTCCTTATGGGGACAAAAGACACTGAGAAATAAACAGCTGGTGAGTCAGAACTGAGTTTATAGGTTTAGGGCAAGGYGTCAAGGAGTTTAAATAACGCTGGAAGGAAGCGTGGGTGCTTGACCTTTGACACCCACATTTTTTTGATTTAGCAAGGGATTTGAACCAGCGACCTGCTGATCACAGGCTTGCTTCCCCCCCACAATCAATAGAGAAAAATAAAAAATGCACAGCAAGCAAAAGCCTGCACGATGATAAAACTGTGGCCAAGTGTGTGTGTGTGTGTGTGTGGGGGGGGGGGGGGGCTGTCCTTGAGAGGGGGCCACTGGCCCTCCATGGCCCCCCCTTGGTGGCGCCCTTGAATTCAAAGTTATAGTTTGTTTTTCGAAAGGTATGGTGAAAGCCTGCTGCGGAAAGAGCAAACTTTGACGCGTCAGCTGTTTTAAAATGTTCAGAGAGAGAGAGAGAGAGAGAGAGAGAGAGAGAGAGAGAGAGAGAGAG
>NW_013952404.1:7729439-7731137 GCF_001266775.1 Austrofundulus limnaeus | reverse complement strand
GAGAGAGAGAGAGAGAGAGAGAGAGAGAGAGAGAGAGAGAGAGAGAGAGAGGAAAATGCGGAAGATGAGAAATGAGCCGTCGTGTGAAAACCACGTAGTAGCTGAAGCCACGCCACCGCTGGAGGGGTTCCCCTCACCGACAGGCTCAGTCTGCAGGAGGCTTCGGATAAAGGTCCGAGCCGCGGGGGATCCGGACCARCCTCCAAGTCAGAACCAGCTGCTTCGTTCTGTTTTCGTTATTATTATTATTATTTTATTTTTTTGAAGTCTGAAAGTGAAATGACCAGATTTGACGGGTGACGCGGAGCGGCTCCCTCCGCGCGTTCCGGGCGCCTCTCCCCGTCTCAGATGCCCAAAGAGTGCCGGAGAAGGTCTTCCAAGGACCRGGGGCTCTCGGGACTCCACGACCGGACCCGTTCGGAGCGAAGACCGGCCGGGAAGTCCTCGTCGAGCGGCGACGATGAGCGCGTCGCCCCGCCGCCGCCGGTGATGCACGCGCCCCCGGTACCGCAGCTCACCATCACCCCTGAGGGGGGCGGCTCCCCCAGGGAGGTCCCGCCGGAGGAGCTGGCCGAGCATTACGGTGACCGCGCTCTGCGCAGGAAGCCGTCCAGCTCCTCCGTCTCCTCCACGGGCTCCTCGGCCGTGGAGTCCGAGGACGACCTGCTGAGCGACACGGAGAGCAAGAGTAAAGGCATCGTGACTTTGGAGCACCTGCTGGACACTGGAGAGGTGAGCTGACCCCCTGAAAGTAATCTATGACTCAGTAATCTATTACTCAGTAACTATGAGTGTTTCCTCTCTGTAGATCATTTATCTTTACATTGTTAATCCAGCTCATAAACACTGCAGCTCTCCTGAGGGATGAGTCATAATATTTTCGCACAGGAGGTGTTTTTGGATGATAAGAGTCCTGGAAGATGTCAGTCCTGATGTTCCTGTCCCAGGTGTCCTATCCTGAGCCGGACGAGAAGCAGGACTCCTCTTTTGGAAACTTTCATGGCTTTTTTTAATTTTATTAAACGAACACYAAAGGAAACATTTGACAGCTCGTTATGTTGATTTATAAGAATCGACTGCCTGATTTGCATCTTCTTATCCAGGGTGTCAAACTCTGTGACACAAGGAGGCCAAAATACAAAACGTGGTCCAAGCCAAGGGTCAGTTTCTGTCGATTTATATCAAAAATTTGTTCTGTAACAAATGATTCTTGCAGGAAAACAAATGATCTTTTCTACATTGTGCTCAGTAAATCGTACAGCGGGTACCTGACTGGCAGCACCTGGGGTAACCAGAAGCTAAAAACAAGRGTCAACATCAACAGCAACAGAAGCTGTTAGGTGCAACCCACACACTCAGCTCTACTGCTCGTCCCACAAATGCATGTTCCTTACAAATGTGGCTCCATTTAAAACAACAGGTTTTCCAACAATATAAGCTTTGTTGCCAAGAAGCATTGTTACAACAAAGAAACAATCTACCAAACACAAATTTACTTACTTTTTGTGCTAAGTATAGATATTTTCTTAGAAAGACTCTTATCATTTCTTGTGCCTTACTCTCTACCAACAACCTTTTCATTTGTTATATCTTATAGATACATACAGTGGTTTGCAAAAGTATTCATACCCCTTGAACTTTTCCATATTTTGTCACATTACAACCACAAACATAAATATATTACACTGGAATTTAATG
>NW_013952404.1:7714077-7727817 GCF_001266775.1 Austrofundulus limnaeus | reverse complement strand
ACCAGATGCCCGAGCCACCTCAGCTGGCTCCTCTCGACGTGGAGGAGCAGCGGCTCTACTCTGAGTCCCTCCCGGATGACCGAAGAAAATCTCTAAAAATCAAAAATATTTGGCTTAAAAATAGGAACAAAATCTAGAAAAATATAAATAAAGTTTATTCTGAGTTGAGCTTTCTACACCAAAATCAAAAAATGACTGAAAAATTCTGTTTCTTTGACTTGAAAGTCAGCCGGCTGTCATGAGAAGAATGCAGTGTGTATATATTAACAATTTCACACTTAAAGTATTAGCTTTGGGCCAGATAAAAATGTTAACGAGGGCCAGATTTGGCCTGCGGGCCTTCAGTTTGACAAATGTTCCAGGGAACAAGAAGTTGCTGCAGTTTCTCACCTTCTTCATCATTTAGAGCCTCAGGTTTAAACAGAACTGCGTGTTTTCCTCTCGTTAGAGGAGAATAAAAGGTTCGGCCTTCAGCTGAACTGACATTTTGAGTGGAAATGCGTGTGGCGTTCTGTGATGGTGGAGCTCAGTTCAGGTGCATTAGAAACGGCCCACGCTCTGGTAATTAATGCAGGTCCTGCACAGATGAATTTATGCGTTTTGCAGCTGGCAGTGTGTCCCTCCCTCATTGTGTGTGTGTGAGCTGAGGGGAAGTTGAGTGTGATCGCAGTGAGTCACCTGTGCATAATCTGCTTTTTGTCACCACGTTCGACTGACACAACCCAAACGCGTAGTATGTGTGTGTGTGTGTGTGTGTGAGCGTTTTACGGTGTGACCACTTCTCCTGCTCCACACAACTCCTATAGCTCTCACTTTTCTTTACTCCTGACTCTCAGCTGCTAACAGGACAAGTTTCAAATCAATATTTCACAAACRGACTGACTTAAAGCTGTTTTTGTGTCGTGTGATATCACTTTAGCCGTGGCAGCCATCTTGATTTAGCATGAATCCAAAGTTAATGGGTTGTAAATGTGCATCATAAGAATTTTGTTAAAGATATTTTGCTAACAGACAGACCGGGTTGACGCTGACAGTTGAATGCAAAGTTTTAAGAGAAATTATTGCACAACYTGTAAGTGCTCGAGTTATGTATTGTGGGTAAAGCTCAGCTACTACTCAAACCAAACTTTAGCTCAACTTTCTCAAGATTCACTGAGTTACTGCCAATCTTGCGTTGGATGTTATCGATTATCTGCAGCGGCCATCTTGAATGGGATTGGTATCAAAAGMTAATCATCTGTAGTTGCTTATTGAYTGATTAAYCTCTGAGAGTTTTGTTAAACTTAGTGCAATGGTTCATGAGATAWTTTGCTAACAGACACATGAACAATTATTTGTTATGTTCTTGTTAAAATGGACATTTTCCAGATGTGACACACTTTTTCACAGCTAAATGTCAAGCGGCATTTTAATTTCTGAATTTTTCTGCTCGATTTAGGTGACACAGAAACCGTGTGATGGTGTGAAAATAGCCACTGGAAAATTAGCAACCCACACTGAGACGCACAGACAGCACATGCTAACATTGTGTAATAWTGTCTTAGTTTGTTTTTATTTTGTGTGTGTGCMTTTGTGGTTGGTSCAAATTTAGTCTTGGCCTTTTGACATTTAACAAAGAAGCACTTCAGGAAGTCAGAGAAAAGCCTGAGTCTGCGCTTGTTTATTTTCACGTCCAACGACTGCGACCCTGGAGTCTGCAGCTCAGATCGTTAAAGAGGTTTGGAAGTGGAGAGACCTGATTTGAAAGCACGCAGAAAAACCGGCTTCTCGTTGTGAGAAGATTCACGTGYGACAGCAAGCCTTCAAACTACAGGACCTGAAAGTTTGATTCAGCTGGCTCGTGTCCTGTCACACCAGCGTGTTGTTGAGTCACGGCAGGCCTTGAGTTTCAAAGTAAAGGTGCGCCTGACGGAGCAGGAGATAAAAGGAGCCGAGAGAAGAAAACAAACTTCAACGTAGTTATACGTAGAGATAATTAACTCCTCGGCCTGTTTCTGAACCAGTTCATCCAGGATGCTTTGAGGCTCGGTCAAGTTCACGTTCCTCCTCCTACCCTGAAGAACTCACTGTAAAAAACTGAACCTACGCAAGATGGCCGCCACAGCTAACACCGAAATGTCTGCAACACCATCAGTTTGACAAAAACAGAGGGAGGATTTGATGRGTGACAGAGTTGGGCAAAATCGTCCCCTCCACTTCAAATATAACGAACATTTTTTTWAAAAAAAGCTCCGTAATTTATTTATCATAACTCTGGTTTTACTTGGTTCATCAACACAATTTAAAAATTGATGCATAGCCTGAAGTCTGTACTTTTGACACAGTTTGGAACAGATTTTTATGAAGAGTGATTTAAATTGGTCCTGTGACTAGGACACGCAGACGTCCAGGGACTTCGGGGGATTAATCATCACATTAATCGTTATCAGCTAAACACCACAATTAATCGTGATTCATTTTTTTAGCCAATATGAGCCGAGAGCCACAAAACACTGTGATGCTACTTTCTTTAATTCTTATTTGTGTAATAATCCCCAGGAATCTGAATCCTTAACAGGACAGTAAGAACAGTTCTGCTAGCCTAATCCGCTCACAYCTAACAGCGAAGCTAACTGAAGCGAATTTGCATTGAACTGCTAACTTTAAGTCTAACAAACAGCTCATGATACTTTGTGCAGTTTGTTTACTTGCCCATTCAACTGCTTGTAGTTTGAATTGTTTGGTGGACAAAGAAATGTCTTTTTTTGAGCTTTTAGCCAAGATTCCAATGTTTTTGTGGCTATTATACTTAGCTCTTGAGTTAGCGGTTATCAGTTAGCGTTAGCATCCGCTAATTTTCTTGTTTAGTGGTTTATTGTTTGCAATGCTAATTTTTTTACTTACAGTAACAGATTAGTGAAGCTAACTTTTTGGCTAACTGTATACCTCCATGGTAAGAGTTGAAATAGTGTTTTTTTCTGTCTGGAAGATGATAATGACATTAAAATGGTGGCTACAGAAAGCTGCAGTTGTAATATTTACTCTGTTTTCAGTCCACCTTGCTAATGTTTGTCTCCCAACACGCTGACGACACAAAGACAGAAAGAATCTGTTCCCCGCCAAAATAAAAGCTAAAACCATCCGTGATGGTGGATATCATCAGTAAACAAGTACGTGACATTTAGGAGAACCCTGCTGCAGATTTTAGATGAAGAGCGAGACGTGAGAGTGTTTGACTATCATCAGAGTCCCTGTTTCATTTCCTGTTTTCATTCACAACACAGATTAAAGTGAGCTCCTTTAAAGCCAAAAGGTCAGACCTGCAAAACCATGTCTGGCTCATTTCCCACAAAATTACAAGATTTAGGATTTTACAAAAGAAAATTCTAGGAATTCCTTCTCTATAAAAACACATTTTATGTTTAGGGGTGAGTTCATCATCCTGTTGTGAACTATTAGAGATGTTAGACTGAGATAAATGAGATTTAAAACAGCATTAAAGGATAACTGAAAGTCTCAGATTGATCAGACAGGATTAAAACACGTCTCGACACTAAGTTTAAACACAACAGTCGCCGCCGAGTCTCCTCCTCTTCAGTCGCTTTGAAATCGTTGACTTTTTAAAGTTTTATTTGTTTATTTGACTGTTTGTTTTGCTGAAACAGAGCAAACCCTGGTGGAAGCTGAAGACGTACGTCCGCTGGCCTTTAAACGCCGCCAACAGGAGGAAACTGAACTGGGTCCAGCTTGCCGGACATAAAGGTACCGTGTGTTCTGACCCGTTCAGACAAGTATTTCACTGATTACAGGATTTATTGGAGACYCCAGTACTGCAGCTATGAGCCTGTTGTATTACAAAAGATGATGAAAACAGAGACTTTRACCAATATTTACAAGTTTTAAAGTTTGTCTGGAGGATTATTTGTCCAGAGTTAGTCAGCAGAATGTCAGGTTCTGCAGCAAAATTCTTCTTTTTATTTTCTTTGGACATGTTTCATGTTCCTTAATTTAAGTTAATCAGGAACAAATGCTTAAAAAATCTAATTTTTAAAAAAGTGTTTATAAATTATTTGTTAAAAACAACTCGTCTTCATGAGGGAAGGTTTTAAAAACAAGCAGATTTGAATAAAATCAGTCACGCAGAGCGAAGCATCAGATGTTTCAGACAGAAGTAAAAACCATCAGGAGTTTAAAGTGTTGTTGCAAACATAAATCTGACTTCTGTTGTTGCAGAAAAGTGAATCTTTCCTTTTGGATTTGAATGAAGTTTAAATATATAGTAAAAAGAGCCAGGAATGTAAAAATGAACTGAATTCACGTGTTTTGTGTGCACGAAACATGACTTCTGCGTGGGATTGAAATCGCTTCCCTCACTTGTGTGTCTTTAATCCCGTTTCAGGAAACTTCAAGGCCGCGGATGAGGGCACCATCCTGAAAAAGTTCTCCGACAACGAGATGCGGTGCTTCGAGAAGCTGAGGGACGACGCGCTGCGCCCCTTCGTGCCCGGCTACCTGGGCCTGGTGGAGAAGGACGGCGAGTCCTTCCTGCAGATGACCGACCTGCTGGCTGACTTCGACCATCCCAACGTGATGGACTGCAAGATCGGCGTGAGGTAAGACCAGAACGTCAGGGCCTCTGTTTGCTGTTTGGTGTGTAAACATTGAGAGTAATGTCCCCCCTCGCCTGTGCCTCGGCTTTTAACGTGTTTTCGATGGCTGGCCGTCAACAGCCGAGTTCTGTGGAAATGAAATGTGAATAAAAAGTGCAGCCGAGTGACGCGCTCTGACTGRATAAGGGAACACCTGTTGTAACTGCAGGCTGTATGCTTGGCTTCCTGCCACAGCGGGTGGAGGACACACACACACAGGTTTGTTTTTACATCCCCCTGGGGACCTTGAATTGATTTCCGTTCATTTTATGGTAATTTTATCTCCTAACCCTGACCTTTTTACCGTAAAATTAACCTCACAGGTACCTACCTGACCCTAAAACTAACCTAAACTCAATTCACACACACACACCAATGCACACACTTATTGTGCTTGCTACTTTCATGGGGACTTTGCATTGACTTCCATTCATTTTCTTTCACTTCTATGGCCCAACCCTGACCCTAAACCTAACCCCCCGGCCCAAAAACTGCATTTAAAATTACGGGGCCTGAGCTTCAGGCTGCATAAGGAGCTATAGGTCCCCACAAGGTGGTCTATTTGTTTAAAAATGGGCCTTGCAAGGCAACACATGCTAGAACACACACACACACACACACACACACACACACACACACACACACACACACACACACACACACACACACACACACACACANATTTTTAATAAGATTTTTTTTTATTTTAAACTTAATTTGTTTTTTGTTGTTTTGAATCCACAAAATACTTTTTTGGGGCCAGCACTGATTGGCCAAGCAATCTCACATGATCCTCTGCAGCAAGTGATGGCCAAGCAGGGCGTGTCATCACGACTTTACACAAGTGTGTCTTTACCTCCACGGCAGAGGCTCCACCGAACCCGAGACCGGCTCATCGAACCCCTAGGGTTCGACCGAACCCAGGTTAAGAACCACTGTAATAGTCTGAGTCCAAAGATTATTCTGTTGTAGAGTTACGTTTGATATTTACTCAAAGTTTCCTTCAAATCTGTCCAGTTGTTCACAAGACATTCAGGTCTTGTGAATTATTCCATGCAATTATTCCACAAATTGGAATAATTATCCTGCTGTATAAACCCTGCATAACCCAAAAATGGAGTTTCACCATATTGGTCTTTGACTACTTCTGGTCCTGACAAGGTAGGTGTTTGTACCAGAAAAGGTCCTAAAAAGTAACAAAAACAGGTGCACACACACACACACACACACACACACACACACACACACCCACACAACTCCCACGTAAAAACACACGCACACAAACTAATTCTTTCATTTGTTTATTCCGCGTCGCTGTGCGTCCCTGTATTCAAGCACATTTTGCAAACTCAGGGTGTCCCTGGAGACCCCCCTCCCCCCACCCCCACCCGTCCTCGACCGCAGCGCTGCAAAACCCGCCAACTCGCACAAACACGCACTTTCGCACAGTTTAGAGAGCGGCGCGCGGGAGTCTCCTCGCAGCTTCCCTCTTCGGCGCAGAGGAAGTTGAGTTGACAAACTGAAACTGAAATTTACATGCGTGTGCACATCGCTGTTTGCTGTGAACGTGAGTGACACAAAGAAGAAGACAGGGCTCATGGTTCAGCAGGTTTTAAAGCACAGAAATACAAAAAAACAGTGTAAAAACTAAAATATCTCAATGCAGCGTGAGTGTGAGTTGGATAAAATGTACACAGTAGTTACAGAGGAGTTTTTTTTCCCCTATTTGTTGAAGGACGTACCTGGAGGAGGAGCTGGTGCGAGCGAGGGAGCGCCCCAAGCCTCGGGAAGACCTGTACAAGAAGATGGTGGAGGTGGACAAAGAGGGCCCCACGTCCGAGGAACATTCCCAACGGGGCGTCACCAAACCTCGTTACATGCAGTGGAGGGAGACCATGAGCTCCAGCAACACGCTGGGCTTCAGGATAGAGGGGATCAAGGTAGTGCCCATAACAGAAAAGGGTTACATCAACCGCACTGTTTCAGCAAATCACAGAGTTTTACTCAGGGATTGTTTTAGGTTTGACAGACGGASAACAAGTCAGTCGTAAAGAAGTGTGTCATCCTTTTCATAGCCCGGTGTACTCGGCCCACAAGGTGTGCGCTCGTTTGTTCCTAAGGTGTAGCCGAGCTGCGCTGACAGCTCCACAGCAACACCTCTGATGACTAATCATCCACCACGCAGACGCACCTTACAAAGAAATCTGGAGAATTATGTGTGGATTTCTGAGAAACAAAGAACACGTTCAAATGGTCCAAACCTCTAAACGCTCAGTAGTTAAACTGTAGAGCGGTTAATCTTCAGGAGGTTTTAGTGTCATTCATCAAACTCAAGTCTTCTGCAGGTTCAAGTAATTCACAGAAAAGCGGTCTGGTCGCAGCAACACGGCCTGTTTCTGTGGTGCAGAACCTCAAAAAACAAACACAAAAAAACAGGGTGAGTCAAAAGTCTCAATACACKCTTTTATTTCAGAAAGAAAATATCTGAATACCGTAACAGGTAAATAGTGAGGGCATCTATCTTTTAGACTATGTCCAGAACATGGCCGCCATCTTGAGTCAAGAGCAGGTTTTACTGTGTTGAAAACTGAGCCATAATATGTATTGCACATCTGATTACAGCAATCCATTTCTGAGACAATTTTAGTCTTCTTTGATATGCTACATGACCCCTTCCCATTAGAAAAAAATTGTCCTTGATCCAATATGGCAGTTTTCAAGATGGCGGCCATATTCTAAACACAGTCTAAAAGATAGGCCCCCTCACCCATTACTTACTGGAGTATTTTGATTTCTTATTTTCAGTTTTTGTTTCTGAAACAAAAAGGTTGTCCTGAGACTTTTGACTCACCCCATGGATCAGTGTTTTTTAAAGGAATCCATTATAACATTAGACTTTATTTGATAAATATTTATTTTAACTGTAAAATAAAGACTGTAAAAATACTGTAGGCTGTTTGATTTTTATAATTTTTAAACTAAATTTTTAAAAATATGTTACATGGACTGAACCATTTTATTTACACGCAAAGCATTCTGGGTAAATAATGACGTCTACTAGGTCATCTTCGAGGCAGCGAGCTATATCCACCCTGAAGATTAATCTTGGACAATATCTGATGWTTGTCTCTTAGATGAAACCAGAGAGCGCTGACAGAGAGGAGAAGGTAGAAACYATTCAGTCTACAACTGAACATATGGATGGAGGACCTCAGTTTAGTTTGTTTGTCGCGCTAGCACTGAGCTAATACATATAATGCAATATGGCGTCGGTGCTAACGCTAAAGCTAACAGGCTAAGCTGAGGTTCTTCTTCCATGAAGCAGCTCTGTTGTCCTCCATTTATATTTTCAGTTACAGGCTGAGTCATTTCTACCTTCTCCTCTCTGTCAACGCTCTCTGGTTTCATTTAAAAGAGTCYATCHTCAGATATTGTCCAAGATTAACCTTCAGGGTGGATACAGCTCGCTCACACCGAGGACCTATCCACATCATCATTTACCCAGAATGCTTTGTGTGTAAATAAAATGGGTCTGTCCGTATTAAAATATATTTTTAAAAATTTACAAAACTGAACAGCCTACAGTATTTTTACAGTCTTTATTTTACAGTTAAAATATATGTTTATCAAATAAAGTCTAATGTTACAGCTAATCAGGGATCCCTTTAAACTTTTTAGCTTTCGGACCCCAAAACAACATTTGTGGAATCTTGTGACCCCATATACTGTATTACAGGTTTATGTATTCAAACGGAAATAATGACAATAATAATATGATACTGCTTTTATTCATTTATGATTAATCAATGTATTTATTATTTTTGCCATACTTATAGTGAAAACGTTCCACTAGCAGTTTATTTGCGTTTAAACMGATGTCTGGAAATCARACYGGGACCCTCACTTGATGTTTCATGACCCCCACATGGGAAACCACTGCTGTAGCAGAATCTGTGATTTTACGAGGAAAAGTGTAAGCATGGTGTAGACAGAGATCGTTTCATTGCGCTCTATAACATTTTTCTGCTCGTTTCTTCTCTCTTAGAAACACGACGGTTCGTGTCGAACCGACTTCAAGAAAACCAGGTCGGAGCCGGACGTCATCAAGGTGTTTAAAGACTTCGTCGGAGGGGACGTCAGCATTATAGTACGTGGCAGACACTTACAGAGCACTCATTTACTGAAAGACACACAAACTTCCCTTACAGTACTGAGCATATACAAACACGTACACAGGCGTCACCTGAAACGCTCGACTGACTACAAACACAAACTCTGTCGGCTCCTACATCTGTGTTCAGCGTTTAAACAGGGATAAGTAAATGATGATGTCTCCATGCTTATATATGAAATGTCAGGGATGGTTTAATAATAAAGTATTTGAACAGTAAGAGCAGAGTAATCCGAGCTGCAAAGCAAATATTACCTCTGCATGACTGATTGAGTTTTGGCCTTCGGATCCACACACACTCCTCACCTTTATGTAACACCATGTTTGTCTTTTTTTCCTCTCTCCCTTTGAAACACAGAGGTCTTATTTGCACAGACTGACAGAGATCCGGCAAACCCTGATCATGTCAGAGTTCTTCAAGAGTCACGAGGTGAGGGCAGAAACTGTATGACCACGAGGATGACTCACAACTTTACAGGAATTAAAAAACCGCTTACACAGCATTTCTGGCTGCACGCCAACAGGAGGTGGTTTTAGTTTCAACACAAAACTGAGACCAATCCAGAATCTAAATTATTTAACAAATTGATTGTTTTTATTTGTATTAAGCATTAAAACCAGAGGTGGGCACAGCTAATCAAAAAGTTAGCTTCACCAACTCATCATCTGCTAACAAGCTAACATCTGGGTTTGTCAGTCCCACCAGTTTTCAGCTGGACGGAGACAAATGTGTGATGTCTTAGCAGTTAGCTGTTAGCYTTAGCTTGCACTAAGTTTTACTTGTTTAGCTTTAGTGAAGTTATATTTTTAGTTAGTAGACGTAAAGTTAACAAAACCTAATTTAGCGGAAGCTAATTGGTCCGCAAACAGCTTTCAAAAAATCTAACCTGCTAAGAGATAAATTAGTTCCACTCTTAGCCGTTAGCTGATTAGCAGAACCACACCTACCATTATGTAGTTGGTACTCTATGGTTAGAAAGGCCATAGGTCTTATGAATCCCTTAAAGAATCTGTAAGGCTCTGTTTTCAAATCTTCATGTTTTATTTTTTCAGTGAGGATATGTATTTGGTTTTGTTTAATCTGTGTAAAAAAACCAAACCAAAAGGCTCAAACTCTGCTCTTGTCGTTTCTTTTCCCAGGTTATCGGCAGCTCTCTCCTCTTCATCCACGACCACACGGGAAAAGCTCAGATCTGGATCATTGACTTTGGCAAAACCACGTCTTTACCCGAGGGTCAYACTTTAAGTCACGATGTTCCCTGGCAGGAGGGCAACCGGGAGGACGGGTACCTGTGGGGGCTGAAAAACCTCTTCTACATCCTGGAGTCGATCAGCAACGAAGGACCCGAGGAGATGAGCCAAACTACAGAAACACACCGCCACTGACCTTTGACTTGTAAGGAGCTAAAATTAACCTCAACCAGCCCCACAAAGAGATCCGACTTTTAGCTTTGGGTGATTTGTGCTTCATCAAAGCATGATGGACCAAAGAAGGCGCACCCTCAGCACGCTGCACCACTCAATATTTAATACTGACACAGACCAACGGAACAAAAAGGGACATGAAAATATCTCACGAGGGACTGAGCGAAGGAGCAAAAGCACTGACACTAATACGAGTTCCCACCCACACACAGAACAGAAGTGAGAGTGCAGGGATCCTGCGTTTGGTGGAAAAAAAAAAAGAACTTATAATGAAACCAAGATGAGAGCCAGAGTCAAACCGTCTGGTTTCACTCCACAACAAAGTCCTTTCAGGGAAAAACTGAAGTGTAAAGATTACACTTTGTTTTTAAAGAGTCTTTTAATGGATTTTAATCTTATAATTGCAGCACTTGATGCTGCGCCCTTTGTGTGAAACCAATCAACGTGTATGAGAAATTAAAATGGAGACGGTTTATTTGAAGAGTAAAACACTATATTGGTTTATATTCAGCTCAGACTGAGTCGTTACTCTTAGACGAGTTGAAACAAATGAGGTAAAAATGTGGGTTTATTTTGGGTTTGGTGTTTATCCTTATGCCTAAATGTTGAAAATTATTCCATCCATCCATTATCTGCTGCTTGATCAGGGAGGTCCATTCCTCTTCCAGGTTTTTGTAGAGGACTCCCAAGTTGTTCCCAGGTCCAGTCTCTGCAGTGTGTCTAGGGTCTTCCTCAGGGTAAGACCTGGCTACATTAGTACATCCTAACCAGTGGTGGGCACAAAACGCTAATCCACTAATAGCGAATCTAGCTGCTCTTTAGCGGACCGATTATCTTCTGCTGATTTTAAGTCTATTAAAAAAATTCACAATTCTAAAAACTTCTATTTTTATGCTGTTTATCCCAAATTAAGTTAAAAACAATCTTTTACAACCAGTGCTGGACGTGTCAGGCACCGTGTGTGGAGCATGTAGCATCTTTAGCAGCTAAACTTCAAACAAAGAGCAGCGAAAAGACTATACAGTAGGGCCACACTACAATTTTTTTAAATTACAAAATAAGTCGTAATATTACGAGATTAAAGTTGTATTACAAGAACCCCTACACAAAAAAAAAGCAGTTAAAATGAGAAGTGTTGGGCATCTTGTGAAGTTTTTGTATCGGTTTTAAGAAACACTTAATCTTTTAACACGTCAGCATCAAATTATCAGCAGCAGGACTTTGAAACGATTGTGCAAACGACTATATGGATTCATATGATGTAGTAAAGCTTTAGTTTAGTTAACGGCATTGATGGATTTAGTCATCACATAATGTGGAAGAAAGCATATTACACGAGTGACCCCATCGTGGTTTACTTCCTAAACACAGTGACACGCACGGCTGTCGACAGCAGGTGTGAGGAAAATGATGAAAACAAAAACAGGAACGGAAAATGGACATGTTTGATGATTGACTTTTTTTCTCACAATATTATAATATAACATAACAATAATATAACATTATTCTAGTAATTAAACAAAAAAAATCTTATTGTGTATGGTCCTAAAACTCCGTTGTTGCTGTTGTTTGACTAACTTCAAACTATATTTATAAAAATACAAACTTGATCAAAGAAATGCTTTTATACTGAAGGGATTAAACCGGAAGTATAGCCTCTGGTTTAGATTAGCCGATTGGCTACAGATGATCCCACCCACCTTCAAATTAAACCAATAGAAAATAAAGGTTTTGTCGTCAGCTTCCAATTTTTTTTAAATCTGGTTCGCTTTAGCGTAGCTGAGAAGTTTAGCGTWTTAGTGGTTGTGAAGCTAAACTTTWAGCTTTTATCAGCCRTTTTTTTTTTWWAGCTTTTAGCCTTTTATTTTTCTAAAACTTTATTTACACATCAACATCTGGAAATCAGAACATTATTGTTTCCAGTAAGTTCAGTGAAGTTAGAGTGCCTCTTTATTCAAGATATATTAAAAATATACTATTTTCAGTTTGTGTTTTCAAATTATCGTGATGGCAACGACCATTAWAGTAAATAAAAATCAACTCAAAACATAAATGTGTAGAAACATTTACGTGAATAATTTGCTGTGAGACAAACTGAACAGCTCCTCCTACTGGTTGAGCAWTGGTATTACATAAACAACTTTAACAAAGAGCAAGAACAAAGTTTATTTAAAAATAATGAAAATACAAATGCAGTTGGTTGCCTACAGAGGTGAGTATAAAAATAAATATTTTCACAGCTGCTAGACTGGCTTCCATCTCTTACACTTTCACTTACAGCTTTATCAGACGGGTTACTGGCCAACAGAACCAGAACAWGAAGAAAACATTTGAAATATTATAAATTATTCAATTGTTTTTAATAAAATGTGATATTCCTATTAGTATTTTAAAGATTCTAACTCAAAAAACAACAATAAGACGACTAAATATTGATTTGGTGACCAGTGATGTGAAAAACAAATATTGGATTTTTTTTTTGTATTTTCATTAGATGAATATTTTATTTTTGTAAAAATGCCAAACAAAATTTTTCGAATGAGCATCAGATAAAAAAATCCTGAACTTAAATGMGTACTAGGATTATTTTTTCTGTGTAAAAATATTCTACAGTAGCTTTTAAAAAGGTGTTTCATTTCATTTTAGTTTAATTTCAGCCTGAGAGCAACTGTACATTCAGTTTATAATAAAACAAACCATTTACATCTTTTACATTCTAAACCAGCATCAACTAAAGTTCTAAATAAAAATAAAGTCAAAACATAAATACTGGTTAAATATGTCCACATTTTCACTAWTTCTAACGACTAATCCTAATAAAACTGGTTTATCTGCAGCTGATTGTTTGGTTTTACCGCCCCCTGCTGGAAAAACACAAGTATTACACATGGCAGTGATTGAACTACAACACATTCAACAGAAAACATAAATGTTGGAATAAAAAGCTACAAATAAATATCCAGTGTTCAGAAACCAAGGTAAATATACCTCACAGATACAAGGTCTGGCTACCTACTTATAAAAACACCTGCAGGTCAGGTACACATTAAAGCAAGAGATTTAACACACACACACATTGCATCTTTCTATCTTTACGGGGACTTTGCATTGACTTCCATTCATTTTTCATGCATTTCTACAGCCTGACCCCCACACCCTAAAATGATCAGCCATATTAGAACCAGTCTTTGGGCCCTAAAAGGACTACTGATCCTGACAAGGTAGGTGTTCATACCAGAAACTGTCCTAAAAAGGTAACAAATACATGCACACGCACACATACTATGTCTCTCTATCCTTGTGGGGACTTTCCATTGACCTCCATTCATTTTTTGGAAATTTTATAGCCTAACCCTGATCATTTACCCTAAAATTAACCTCACATGTAGCAAACCTGACCTTAAAGCTAACCTAAACTCAATTCACACCTTGATTCTAACCTGACATTGGTCCCCACAATTCACTTCGGTCCCCACCTGGCTGCTTTTTTTTGTAAAAAATACCCCATGTTGTAGG
>NW_013952404.1:7709627-7713512 GCF_001266775.1 Austrofundulus limnaeus | reverse complement strand
CACACACACACACACACACACACACACACACACACACAAACACACACACACACACACACACAGCGATGTTAGAGGTAGTGACAGATCAGGCACTGCACTTTAATATGAAGCCAAGCTTTTTGTGTTCTAAAAAATAATAATTAAATTGGGAACTCTGGGCTGATTCAGCTGCAACACTTTCAGGGACAAAGAGCTGTTTGAAAAAAAGTCTTTTTATGAAACATAAAATATATGTTTGGTCTCTTTTAGGAAGTTACTGTTTGACATTATACAGGCGGGAAGCTAATTAGGTTCACATTAAAGCATACTGACCCACAAAAAAAAKCAAGGTTACCACCTGATTAAACTGAGCAAACAGGTACAAGCCCCTCCCACTGGATAAAACTGCTGTTTCAGTTCAACCCTTTAACAGACGCAACGACTCGAGGAGCTTCTCCACCATGATGAAAGACACAGATGAAGACAGATAATTGGCATCAAGCAGAGGAAACATCAATGAAGATTATCAAAACAATTAAAATCTGGTTAAGAACTGTAAAAAAAAAAAGTCACGTGGTCTCATGAGTCCAGACTGACCCTGGTCCAGAGTGGTGGGAGCATCAGGGTAAGAAGAGACAGAAACCCTCTTGTGTCTTCTGTTCCAGCCTGTGGGGCAGGTGGTTCTGGGTTCAGCAATGTTATGAGGTCTGCGGACCTGAARCTACTGAACTGTGAAAGACCGGTTCAGAGACCAGGAGACATCATTTCCARCAGAGTCCAGACCTGAACCCCACRGAGAAGACTTCACGCAGCAGCCTCAATCTCCCGTCATTAATGCAAGACCTTGATGAGAAATTAAATTAACCTGGCATTAGCAGCTTGGAGAAACAATGCTACAGGTGAGCTACAGGTTTTGGTATTCAGGTGGAAACTAATCGTTTCACTTGTTATTTAAAGACTTGTTTAACATCAATAAAAACCTGATTTAAAATAAGGCTCAGATTATATTTCTGGTATAATCTGCCTCATTCTTCTCCAGAGGGAAATGATCATTTTGCTGCAATGAAAACGCAACAAGGAAGAAGAAGCTGGAGGAATTATTGAGTTTTAAGAAAAGCCTGACAGAAACACTGAAATGCAGAACGCACAGTGTTGCTGTAAACTAAGCTCGTTTTAAAAGGTGAAACGTGACGAGACAAACTAACTTTGCTTCAACTCATTATTGCCAAAGCTTTCACACAACAAAGAAGGAGAAAAGTGTTCGGATCGCTGAGTTTCTCACAGCTGCTGCCAAACAGTGGACGTTCAGACGACAAGTTGCGTTAATGTATCAAAGTAGATTTAGGTTCCTGCGTGTCCATCTGAGGGGTTTGTTTCCAGCGTTCTGTAATCAGTTTTCCTTCAGAGTCCCGGTCAGATGTGGGCGACGCTCAGGTCTTCAGACAGGGAGAAGCCAGAGTCTCGGTCACGCGTGGGTCTCTCGGTCTTGGCGTGTCTCCTCACGTCCTCGTGTCCGTAGCTGGCGTGGCGCTTCAGCAGCGGTTTGGGCATGGCGGACGCCTGAAGCCCCGGAGGCGCAGAGCTACTGTTGGCGACGGCCTCGGAGGGTCTGGGCGGGACCGTGGGCGGGCTCTCCGCCTCGTAGCTCTGCTCGTCGTAAGCGTAGTTGACGTTCCCGCAGGGGAAACTCTGGAGCTTCGCCAGGCTCAGCCCGGGTTTTGAGGCGGCGCCGGGGGTTTTCGGGGAAGAGGAGACGGAGCTGAGGTAGGTGCCGCTCTCTGAGGCGGAGCTGCACGRCTGGGAGGTGGGGGCGTGGCTTGAGAGCGGCACGGACTGAGTGTGGACCAGCGTTTTCTTCCCCCTGAAGCTCTCCAAGACCCACGAGCCGTACGTTGGGTTCCACAGGTTCTTGGTCTTGTTCTTCAGCCTCTGGCTCCCAGAGGAGGAGCTGGTCCTGGAGCAGGGTCGGTGGAGGGAGTTCCCCGGGGCGGGAACGCTCTCGGCCCAGGACGGCTCCAGCGGCTCGCAGCACGACGCGGCCTCGTGGCGGACCGGGTGGGCRTTCTGCGGGAGGAGGCGGGGTTTGGTGGGCTGCGGCGGGAGGACGGGAGGACCGAAGACTTTGGGAGAGAAACCCAGCTGGGATGGCGAGTCCTGGCAGACGGGGCGTGAGACCAGCAGGGGGTTGAGGATGTGGGAGGTGGGGGCGGCGGGACGCATCACCATGCCTCCATCATCCTCGGAGTTGGGACCGTATTCCACAGGCAGGGGGGTGTAGATCACATCAGGGTCCTGAGAAAAGTCACACATCACTGTAAAAACATGGAACTTAGTTCAATGTGCKYATAAATGCAGATAAATGTAAAATAAACCTGAGTGCAGTAGTTAATTCTCTCCAGGATGGTGGAGAAGTTGGGTCTGTGATCAGGACAGTGCTGCCAGCACTGAGTCATGAGTCGATAACTTCAACACAACAAACACTAAATCATTACAACAAACTAAAAAAAAACCTTTGTGAATCTACTTCCTGTCAGAACTTACACGGGCCCCGGGCAGCTTTTAGGAGGGTCCATCCTGCCTCCGCTGGTGACGAACTCCAGAACCTCCTGGTTGGTTTTGCAGGGATACGGCATGTAGCCCAGAGACAGGATCTCCCAGAGCAGAACCCCGAACGACCTGCAGGAGGAGACACAGACCAGAACCCAGCTGAGGTTCTACAGACAAAAACCCAAAAAGAGATKATAAAACAAACTCTCCTCGTCTCAGCTTCAACACTTCATCAAGATCTCATCTCGTTTCGTTTTGTATATATTTGCAGATACGGGGCAGATATACGTATTTTTTTCTTCACTCTGCACCCAGCATAATTTACGTTTTATTTTTAATTTACTGTATAAAGATTATTTTTATGAATGAAATAAATTGAAACTTTACCTCTGGTCAAACTGTAGCTGATTTTGCATTTATTACCCCACCACGTCTGACAATGTCACATTATGTATTAAAATGGAAACAGTTTAATCAACTCAATAACTCAAAACATTTAAATGATGATGATGCTTTTATCTGATAAAATAATGTGGCTCTTTGCAGCTTTTCTTTTAAAAATCAAATTGAGTATATATTTTTTCCTCCACAGGTTCTTTCACTGTTTAGTGTATGCATCAAATTTTAAAAAGCTACATTTTAAGAAAATAAATAAGCAGATGTAAGTTTTTTATTTGACTTGCACCATAGACTAATAGCTGTTTACTGTCCAAGTGTTTGTTTTTACTAAATTTAMTCTGAAGACTCGATACTCTCTTACTAACAGTTGATTTTTGTCTCAAACTAACACAAAACTCTGGTCAATTTGCCGTTCTTGTACCATGTATCTGTTTTACAGGTGAAGATTCCCTCCATGAAGGCCTCTGGGGGCATCCACTTCACAGGCAGCATGGCACGACCACCTTTTCTGTAATAGCTGGCCCTGAGGAGAAACACCACGTTTACTTCTGAGTCTTTGAGGCTGATTTATTAACAATGAGCAACAACTGCATCTGTTAACACAATCCATTTAYCATGTTTGCCTTCATGAATACACAGAATATATGAATGTCAAAAACACAAAATACTGCAGCTCAGCAGCTGTAAAACGGAAACATTAACAAGAAGTTAATTTCTGAGTCGTCAACTTACAGCAACCAACAAAATTAATCTGCTGAGTCTAAATTAAACAGTTTGCAGTTTTCCAGGTAATCTAGAGCTTTGCTTTACAAGAAAGAAAGCATCCATCCATCCATCCATCCATCCATTCATCCAACCAACTATCCATCCATCCATCCATCCATCCATCCAACTATCCATCCATCCATCCATCCATCCATCCATCCATCCATCCATCCATCCATCCAACCAACTATCCAT
>NW_013952404.1:7701988-7709063 GCF_001266775.1 Austrofundulus limnaeus | reverse complement strand
ATCCATCCATCCATCCATCCACCCATCCAACCAACCAACCATCTATCCATCCATCCATCCATCCATCATCTTAAAAAGTTAATAAAACAAAACCTAAAGTAACTAGAGAATGTATATTTCCTGTGAAAATGCAGTATGAATGCTTAATGCTTAAAGATTTTTGCTGAATATCTAAAAAGCTAAAACTAGCCCAGAATAGCTAAAAAAGGATCAAATTAGCTAAAAAAATCTAAAACACAGAACAGCTGAAAGAAGCACAAGAAAGTGGAAATCAGCAAAAGAATAGCAGAAAAGGACAGAAAACCAGCTAAATTAGCAGAAAAATGCTAAAATCAGTAAAATAGAAGCTGAATGAAAATGAAAAAATTGCGCAAAGAATTTGAAAAAAGCAGAACCAGAACAAAAGGTGAAAAGTGCAGTAAATATCTCTAAACATTTTGAAGGGTTTTAAAGATGTTGCAGACGGCTCTATTCAGTTCCAATTAGAAAAACTTGGCCAAAAAAGCTAAATATCCCAAAAAGTATAAATTGCTGAAATTCCAACAGTCATAGCTGGACTGTCCTGAAGGAACTGAACATTTTCATTTACAAGTTGATCAAATAGCACAAAAACTGCAACAAAAGACGTGCTGAAAAATGTACAGAAAAAAAAATTAATTCAATGTGAAGTATTTAAAGCATTCACAATAAAACATTAAATTATTTTGTGGTCAAGGCCAGAAAGAGTGGCTGCCTGTCCTGTGGAAAACGTTTTCACCATTTGTCTCCGTAGTGACATCCATACACAAACTCTTCATTTCAACAGGGCGGTCTGCACCACCTGTTATCATTTGCACACGCAGTCTTAGATCAGCACACCTACTGGTGGCGCAGCAATTTAGTGCGCGTTATTTGGATTTTCAATAAATCAGCTCCTTCGTGTTCAGTGAGGTCATTGATTCTTTCAGAACATTTAAAGTTTGTCTCCTTAGAAAAAAAGCAAAGAGATTACTATTTATCTATTTCTATAACACATAAATGTACCGTGATCATCACCAAACAAACCTGTAAATGTCTCGAGCCATGCCAAAGTCCCCGATCTTAGCCACTCTGTCTGCTCCGGAGCAGGTCAGCAGGCAGTTTCTGGCAGCAATGTCTCTAAAATAACAGAACACTTGTTTGGAAGCATCTTCAAAACAACATTAATCTTTTAAAATCTTTCATTTAATTGAAAACTGGAGCAATTGCACCTGTATGCCAAGACAGAAAATAAAGTCTGAATGTTAAAGTGTTTAAAAAAAACAACAACAGATTTTTACAACTTTATAAAGTTTAAATAAAAAAAAATGTAGATGTTATTTTTCATTTGATCCCAGTGGGAAGTGTATTTCTTGCAGCCAAGGTGACAGAAGATCTGATGAACCCTTTTAGACGCAGCACTCTGCACAGATCACAGCCCGGCCCGTGATGACACGGCCCACTTTGTGGAGCCGGAGCTCAGTTTTTTRCCTCCGTCACTCAAACAGATTTAAAGGGCACCTGTGGATGAACTGGTTCTCCTCCAGGTATCTGCAGCCACAGGCGATGTCTCGGGCCATCTGCAGCAGCTCCAGCATGGTGAGCGTGGAGGTCTGGCCCTGCTCACGGCACAGCTCCAATCAGTAACAAATCACAACAACACGACGAGGCGGCAGCGGCGGCGTGGACGTACCGCTCTCGGTCTGTTCTGTCTCAGGAAGGTTTTCATGTCTCCTCCGGTCATCAGCTCCAGTAAGATGAAGCGAGGCAGGATGTTCAGGCTGACGCCGACGCAGCGGACGATGTTCTCGTGGCTGAACTTGCTGCAGGAACAAAAGGCGAAGAATCAGTGGTGGGCACAGCTCCGCTAGCCCGCTAACAGGAGAACAAACTGCTCAGTTAGCCAATAAGCATTTTTTGCTAACTTTGGAAACCGGCTGATTAGCTTCCGCTAATTTTAAGTTCACTAAAAATGTAAAAGCTTCTACTTTGATGCCATTTATCCTGAATTAAATAAAAACTACCCCCTCCTACAAGCAGTGCTGTATGTGTGAAGGGTCTCTGCAGTTCATAGGGGGAGTCTCTTGGCTTTGTGGGCGGAGTTTGTCAAAACTGTACGTGGTTGGATTGACTTGAGTGGGAAGTTAAAAGATAAAGTAACAGTAAAATTATTGTGAACATGTAAAAATAATTTATTGACTTCAAAAATCTGTCTTAAGTTATAACAATAGCTGCACTTTTGATCATTTGACAGAACGATAAAATGTTCTATGTTTATAAAATGTTCTAAAATGTTGATAAAAGATTCTMTAGTGGTTTCACGTCAACATATCCAGTCGAGAGTAAAACAAACTCCAGTTAAACCCGTMTTTGATGCTGAATTCAGCTTTTGATTGGATGACAGACTCTAAATTGAAAAAAAAAAAACATTCTCATGAATTGAAACCATCCATCCATAGATATAAAATATACCTTGATTTGGTGTAGTATTTACCTGAAAAGTCTCTTAAGAACCTGTGCACTGCATGACCCAGTTTTCTTAACAGCTCTAGAAAGTGACTTATAAAATAAAAATGCACTGGWTGACTCCCTGAGGAAGGAAATGGCACAGCAGCCACGGTCTAAGTGTAAGTGCGCCGTCTGCTGCACCTCATAATCAGCGCCTCCATTAGGAAATCCATTTCGTCTTGTTCCGAGCAGATTTCTGGAAGAGTCTGTGAAGCAGAAAGAATCAGGCTGAAGCAGTTTGAATGGTGAGCRTCTGTCAAAGGTAACGACATCACTGGATGGAGTTAATCAACAGTGGGTTGAAAAGCAGGCAGCGCGCTGCAGAGTGCTGATTTTTCCTCAGTCTGTGTTGATATGCGAGGGCATATATGGGATTTTTCTCTTTTGTTCAGCTGCCTGGTTTTTATCCCAGGAAASAGGAACAGTTTTTAAACCTGAACGAGGATAAGTAAGAGCATACCTGCTTGTGAAGTGGATTATATGTCAGTGCAACCTGTTCTCATGCGTCCTGCAGAGAGTGAACTGACCTTTATGGCCACCTGCGTGGAGCTTCCATCAGCACTCATCCCCAAAACTTGTCCTTTGTAGACTTCACCAAACGCTCCGTGGCCAAGAGCACTAACGCAACAAGAGGTGAAAACACGTTTTAACAGAACTGAACATGGAGCTGYGACATTCTGACTCCGAGTCCTCGTGGACCAAGCAGTACCTGAGGAGGGTGATGTTCTTGCGGGGAACTTCCTTCAGGTCGCTGAGCGACGCGGCCTTGCCGGCGAAGCAGTAGTTGGGGTTGTAGTCGGTCATGATGGTGGAGGAGCGGATCTTGCTAAGCTTGTACTCTGGACTCTGCAGACGGCCCCTCACGGCGTGCAGGTCATTCTTGCTGCGGTACCACGCTACAGACAGAAATTATAACAGAACAAAAAAAAAAGACCAGTTTTCCTTTAGTGGACTTTAGGAAAGACACGAGCCTCGAATATAAGGATCACACACCTGCAGGCAAACTGTCAGTGGTGGGCACAGCTAACCAACATGTTAGCTTCACTAACCACTAATCCACTAAAAAAGAACCTTAGCTCCACTAACGTTAAACAACAAAAAAATTAGCGGAGGCTAACGATAACCGCTAAGACGACTGACACCTACTTCCAGTTGAAAACTGGTGGGACCAAACCTTTTGTTAGTTTTCTATTGGTTTAATTTGAAAGTGGGCGGGATCATCTGTGGCAAGTCAGCCAATCCAAACCAGTRATAGCTTTGTCTATTTGTGATACTTCCAGTGTACTCCTTTCAGAATAAAATGATTTCTTTGAGTTTTGTATCTTTATACAGTTTGAAATGACAACTACTTTTACACAGTCAGTTTTTGTATTTATTTAAAAAAACCGCTAAAAGTTTTTCAATTTCCTATTGATTTTCTTAGTTTGAAGTTGGGCTGCTGAAGATGCTACGTGCTACACAAACATTGCCATATAAATGGCGTAAAAATAGACATTTGCACTTGATTATTGTCTAGTTGTCTTATAAATAGGGGAACCTAATTGGTCCACTGATGGTTTCCGAAGTCAGCAAAAGAGCTAATCCGCTAAACAAGAAGCTAGTTGGGCTGTTAGCGGGTTAGCGGAGCTGTGCCCACCACTGCAAGCTAACACAAGGAGGAGGTCAAACCACAAGAACCTACAACCAGTTTAACTTTAAATTGAAACAATCTGAAAAACTGTAGCTCTCTTTTCAAAAACACGTTTCTTGTGGGATGGCCCCTCCTCGGTTCCTCCTCCTGAACTACCCTGTGCCAGTGAGTTTGGACTCACCCGCCAAGGAGGCAGCCCACGTCCCCGATGCAGGTTGGTAGTCTGCCAGGGAGGGGGTGGGGTGGCGAGCAGGGAGGAGGTGCCGTCAAGCCATCGCCCGCTGCAGATGCTGGGGARGTTAGGAGGAGGAGGGGTGGGGGAATGTAATGGGTAAGGAAAAGAAAAAGGGGGTGGGGGTGGAGGAGAAYGTGGGGATGGGGGGTCGCCCAGGGCACAGACTACCTCCCTGCATGGGGGAGAGCTCAGGTGAAGAGACACCATTAAGCTGAAGGGTGTGTGAGCGTGAAAATATGCCTTTTTATTTTAAACAGCCAATWATTAAAAACCACAACAACCAATAAAAGAGAAAAGCCTCTAAAGTCYGGCAGTGGAGCAGAGCGGTGGTGCTATCATGGTGTGGAGAAATAATGAAAGTTAAAATTACCTTCTTAAAGTACAAACCTGAGAACCTGGAACATTACCATTTCTGATAAACAATAATGTATAATATAAACAGTTATTACCCTCATATGCTTCATTAAATGAGATCTCTGTACAAAGATGACCCTAAATGTACAACTTTGACTGTGTTGATCTAAAAAAAAAATTCAAAATAGTTTCAAACTGTTGATGAAAAAAAATTCTGCTTTATTATTTCCTGCCACGGCAAAAAGATATTTGAAAAACCAAACATTATTTGATATTAATAAGCTCCAACCAGAAAATTAAATGTCTCTATTTACAATATAGAGTCTGTCTGACCTTTTTTCATCAACAATAAAAACATTAAAGTGGTCCACAAACTTGCATAAAACAATATAATCTTCTAATACGATTTAAGGCACAATTATTAAACATAAATCAACAAAGAATAATATTATCTTTGGTGTGTGTGTGTGTGTGTGTGTGTGTGTGTGTGTGTGTGTGTGTGTGTGTGGTGACTCATTTTCACTGTAATCAAATTTACCTGCGGGTACAAATAAAGTTGATTGATTTAACTGTAGGATCATTTCTTGTCTATGGTTGATAAATAGGATGAAAAGTCACATTAAAACTGGCTAAAATGATTTTACAAGAATGATAACATTATTTGCTATGGTTTGTAATTAAAAGAACAGTAAAAATGTTTTTATTTTCAGTGTTTCCAAATAATTGAAATACTGTCACACGTTCAAATGTTACTTTTCATTTTGAATGGTTAATATTGGAGCTGAAATCATTTTTGTTTGACTGTGTTTACAGACAGGACGTCAGATGCTTCTCCAACGTTTCTTTAATACCTAATTAAGTTCATCTGAAGGTGACATATCAAGCAAAGTCCAACTTTTTAGCCGTTAAATGCATTTTGTTGTGTACTTGGAGTCTCCAGGAGTGCAGYAAATTTGAATTTAGTCTCCCGTCTTCAGCCAAAAATATAAAAATCTCTGTCCCTGTTAGTACTTTCTATTGCTTTTCACAACCATCAGAGAAAATTCCTCAATTTCTTCGTTCCCACTCTGCTCAACATGAAATTATAACGTGCAAATACCGGCGAGCTGCAACYCCGCAGAATCATTTCTGTTCAGAAGCAACTTTTCTCCACTACAAATCCCTAAAGATTTATTTATATTTTTTTCCTACATTACATCGTCATCTTTGTGTCACGCTCGTTTTAAGTCACTGAATCATAATGGCTGACATTTTACTGCCATCTAATTCCACTCATTAGTTGTTCGAAGATAATACTTTGTAGTCAAATGTCAAAGCTTTCTGCTTGTGTTTTTTATAGTTTTTGATTATTTTTGTCATATAAAGTGTTTACCTCAACCAAGCCATGCTTTATGAAAAGAGCCACTGAATGAGGCTCATAAAGCACGTTTTAATAATCACCTCCATCATTTCACCTGCAGTTTGATCCTATCAGACCTGCTCTGAACCAGTTTAGTCTGTATACACACAGCTGAAGGAAAGAGCYTGCTGTAATAAACCTGATCACACTGCAGCAGCTTGTAATTTAGAGCTGCAACCTTTATTCCTTTAACTGCGGCGCCGCGGCCAGGAAACGGCACCGAGGCYCTCGTGGAGAGTCAGTCGGGTTTCGGTTGTTAGGAACATTTAGAAGAACGCACGCATCCGGGCGCGCTCACAGCCTCTGGAAGGCGGAGGGCACGGACTGCGCACACAACTGGARGAGTCTCTTACTGAGGACGACGCCGGCACAGATCAGGGCCACGCCGCTGGCGATGATGGAGACCACGACGGCCAGGATCAGGGAGGTGGACAGCTGACTGTGGGGGGCCGGGTTGGGCGGGGCTGTAGGCGAACAGAGACGATCATTTAGCAGGTGAGAAATGTTGCTTTTCTTGACCTTTGAAGAAAAAAAAAAAGCTTTTGTGAGAAACGCACATCCCGAGCTGAGACACGTCACGTTGTCACCGGCCAGGAACTCGTCGTCGTCACACAGACAGAGGACGAGGTGAGACTCTTCGTCCCGTTTGCAGCTCTGCGTCTGGCAGTGGCTGCAGTTCAGCTGCACCTTGATCTCACACTCGCCGTGGCCCTCCATGGCTGCAAGGGACAAAAACACAAACAAGTAAGCTGAAAACTGGGCCACATACAGAAAATGTCCCCACATTTTCCATGTAGCAGAGCCATGTATTGATCATTTTAAATAATGTGCAGTGATGTAAACATTAGATAACAGAACATGGATCTTACCAGGTCCTAAAAATAGTACATACAGCGGGTAAAATAAGTATTGAACACGTCACCATTTTTCTCAGTAAATATATTACTAGAGG
>NW_013952404.1:7695301-7701018 GCF_001266775.1 Austrofundulus limnaeus | reverse complement strand
ATCATATTCATCTCCCTCTAGTCCTGCTCTGGTTTTTCTTTGGTCAAATATTTTTTGTTTAAGTGTAAACAACTGTGTTACATAGTTTTCATTCATTCATTCAGAAGAGCGGTCTTTTTAACAGCATTTTGAAGGAAATTTGATCCATTTTTAGGATTTTATGCTCATTTCTCTTCAGGTCATGAAGCAACATTTAACATGGATTAAGGCTTGACTTTAGGTCTRGATTCTTCTCTTTTTGCCTTCTGTTAAATAAAAATAAAAACTTTTCCTGCAGGTTTCTTCCTCTGTGGTTGTTATTTATCTATTTTAAACAAGCACCAGATATTTTTCATGAAAACCTGAACCTGAAACATTAAAAGGTACACTACTTTTTTTCTCATATAGATCATTAATATATCCTTAAATTACATTTTWTGTGAATTCAGCTGATTGTTTACACTGAGCATGGACTCAGGTCAAACAGTTTGACGTAATCCAGATAAACCTTTTTTATATGTTTGACTCCAGACTTTTCAGTGAGTATCTTTATATTATCAAAACGAGGTCAGTTTTAGATTAGAGATCTGAACCAGTTTAAATCAAAACAGAATGATGAAAAACTGAGTTTTAACTTCATCAACCATAGTTTCGTGTCTTCAGGTAAAATAATTACTCAAAAAAACTTATTATTTTAAGCAAATAATACAAAAATCATTCTAATCAGGAAAAAAACTGACAAGTWTTGTTATTGCTGCCACGTTTAAAGCCTTCCTCCAATTTTTCATGATCAGCTGATCATAGCCACTGTCCCGTTTGAATATACGTTATCCAGTTAAAACAAGTTTGTTTGGTTTCAAGTGTATTAGTTTTTAATAAWATAAAACTGGAACATTGAAGGTGTATTGTGACTTTACAACACCTGACAGAATCAGGTGTGGAACAGTCAGGCTTTTTAAAGATGGGATCGTCCAGAAAACAGTTTGTTTTGATCATCACACGTTTTCTGCTCCTGCAAAGTTCAAGTTTTATAAATACTAGTAAACATTAAGCATCATATAGTCCACAGCACAACGCAGAGCTGTTTGCAATCATTCCTTTTTTTTAACAGCACGCTTGTTTACATAGGATGATGACAGCTGCTTGCGTTTCCATCGGATATAAAAGATTTACAGAAAATCATCAAATCTGACTCATTCACGCCATCTGGGGAAAGAAAGAGCGTCTTAAAGGAAGTGATGAAAGCAGTGTGTTTGTGTGTTTGTATTTTTTTTACTGGAGGATTCTTGCATCATGTTGCACTTCAACAGTTTGGCTTAAAGTTCAAATAAAAGAAATAAAACTTTAATGACCAATTTTTTGGGTTTATGCTCTCAGTGTAAAACAGAGAAATTACTGACAGATGGAGAAACACTGTTTTGTCCTTCTTACCTAGTTTCCCTCTGGGATCAATAAAGTATTTTTGAATTGAATTGAATTAAAAACAGATGTTAGCATTGTTACTGTGTTGTTAAGTTTACAACACCTATAAAATAAAGTAAACCTCAACCCTAACCTAAAAACATAAAAGGGACTTAAATCACGTGGCAGAAACATTAAAAATCAAATTAAATCATCACATTTTTTTTTGTTCTTGAATATTCTTCGAGTCTGTTTCATGTTTCAGATCTGTTCAGCTGGTTTTAGAGCAGAAAACAACAGAGGAGCGCTTTCACACAGAAACAGTGGCCCGTCTGTCAGCGCCGGAGGCAACAAGACACACGAGGCCGACAATTAACTGAGAAACTTCCTGTCCCCCCAGCTGAAGTAATGAGAATCAGATGGTCGGCAGTTTTAACAAAAATAAGACGCAGCAGAGTGTTACGTGGCTAAACGCACGGTGTTGATGTTGGTTTTTACAACGCACGATCACACAAATATAAATTCATCTGTAGAGTTCACACCTGCTGCAACTAATTTGTCTTTATTTGTGGGACCTCCTTCTTGTGTTTGTATTCTGTTAACATTAAAACGGTTGTTTTTCTCCCAAACACTTTTAATCCCGTCTCATGGCTCCTTCTCTTTTTCTGTTTTAGTCTTTTTATTTGTCCCAGGAATATTTCCAGAAGGAATCTTTTTGATGTTTAWGTTAATTTTAGCTCTTTCTACAAAGATCATCACGAGGAGGTGGAGCGTCAAGGGTCCGACATGAAGGATCTGAAGCCAATCAGTCGACGCACGGGTCTGTGTGCTCTGTGTCTGAAGGCTGCTTAAAAACAAAAACCATTCCTAAAGATAATAACAATGGCTGCACTGCTCTCAATGAGACTCCCTCTAAATAAGACAAACACATCCACGGTGAAGTAAAAATTAATGCCTGGAAGTTCAGACCATGATTTCTGGATCCACCAGAAAGTCCCAAAAAGTGCACTAACCAAATATAAAGCTCATTTGTGCTTAAACCTTTAAAAAGGAGGGGAAAAAAGTTATTTATTAGCATCTTTGTTAGCATTTTATCTATTTTTTTCCAATTGTCGTTTTTTAAATTTAGTTATATAATAAGAAAAATTAATAATAAATAAAACAAACACCGGATTATTAATTATTTCTCTTTTATTTTGAAACTTAAAAACATAAGAACCAAACTGGGCTAATTTTGATTTATTTTTACTTCTGTTTAGGGTCGTCACGGTTGTTAGCCGACAGGATATATGCTGGGGTAAGGATGGGAATAAAGCTGAAGGCTAGACCGTCCGAATTTACAAAAAAATAAATAAATAAAAGTAGCTTTCTACTTCTTACCTTTTTAAAAATGTAGTGAGTAGAAAGTACAGATAATTTTGTGAAAATGTAAGAAGTAGAAGTAAAAATTAGGCTGAAAAATAATTACTCAAGTAAAGTACAGATCCCCAAAAATTCTACTTAAATATTTGTACTTAGCTACTTTACAACTCTGCTTAAATAAAAATTATTGTGAACATGTAAACATAATTTATTGATTTCAAATTTTGTGCTGCTAGAACCTTCCTGTCTCAAGTTATGACTAAAATTAATCCCCATATTCAAAAAAATATAGGTGCTTCCTGTCCCATTCGATCCAACTACCCCCTGCTGCCCCCCCCCAGCTTCTTCAAACCCCACCATCAATCTGACCAATCACGTCTTGGGCCAAATGTGCCCACAAAGTAAAAGTTCCTACATAGTGCCTGCAGAGACCCCCTGCTGCACGGTGCAGAGCTCCTGGGAAGCCCCTCCCACTGATGAACCCTTGAATTTAAGTCTCTGGAAGAATCACAGATGGACGCAGTTCCTGACAACTGCTCCTCAAAACATCTGTGTTATTTAAACACGCAACAATACGTTTCTGGAAACAAAACAGTTGAAGCAAAACGCCACCGCTGTCATCTTGAGCGGTTCTCTGCACGAACGATCACTCAACACTCGCTACGTCCGCCTGCGAGAAAAAGTTTGGTTTTGTGTCGAGCTGCTCTGCGAACAAAATGACGCAGTTTTCGTCCCGTAACGACGACAGCGAGTTTGGATTTTGCGCCTTCAGATGGAGCGGGTAGGGTCTTTACGCTGAGCCTCACCTGCCAGAGGCTGAAGGAAAATTTCTCCCATCGGATGAATGAAGGAAACGCCGTTCTGACCGTCTGCTGTGATCTCATCCGTCAGCGCTGCATCACCTCCTGAGGAAAAAAAAAAACAGACAATAAAAATATTTAGGAGGTAATATTTATTCATGAAAGACAGCAAAAGCTCTTTTATAAATAGGGTTTAGAAAAAGAAAGACCTCTCTCACTTTTTCTGCTCTTTTAGACAAAGTTGGACTGCAGACTCCATTGTGTGTTACTCCTATTCAGGACTGCTGCTCACATGATGTTTGCAGAAAAAAGGATTTGAACCAAACAATAATGTCTTCTTTGTTGAGTTAATGAATGTAATTACCGTCAGGCTTCATGAGCAAGTAAATAATAAATTAAATGTGACCATGAAAGTAATTTTATTTTTCGTTTTATGAGAACCGTTTTGATTAGTCTGTTCGAATTGTTAAGAGTAATAAAAATAAATCATCATTCAGACCYAGGCAAAGATCAGAAATTCTTTAAAAAAATCGTGTTCTCCCGGAGAGTTGTGTGGAGAATAAAGGATGTAGAAATATGAAYCACTGATTCTTCTCACCCCTGTAGCCTCCTCCGCCGCCCCCAGCCGTGCAGGCACCTCCTCCACCTCCAAAACCTCCAAAGGTCGGCCATCTGAGCTTCGCCAGAGCCAGAGAGCACGAAGACCCCCCCACTGCCCCCTCCACCAGAGACCTGCCGGCGCTCTGATGATCGCTGGGTTTGTCCTTCCATCCACCACCTCCACCTTAAATTAAGGGGATTAGAAAAAAACAAGATAAAACTGAAGCTACTGTGCAAAAACTAAACTARAACTTTAAAAAAGCCTCGACCTAAATCAAATATGTTTTATTTTCTTTATTATGAAGAGCCTTTGTAGGGAAAAGCATCATTGTTGAGAAAACATCCCTTCTGTCGTTAAGTTAACTTTGTAAAGTTCATCGTTTGTCCAGGTCTGCTGACATAAGTCAGTCCCAGCTGTGATGGCTGATTAGGCAGCAGAAGCAATCAGTGAAGTTCTTTTTTTTTTTTTGTCAAGTTAAAAATCAGCTTTCACTCCTTGTATTTAAAGTTTGACTGATCAAAGTCCCAAGAGGCATGATTTTCTATCAAAGGACTTGCAAGTTACAGCAAGGAGGAATTCAGATGAAAGTTCCACTTTATAAAGACGCCAAGGATTTAAATATGTTCACTTTAAATAACAAATACAAAAACTGACAATGTATAAAAATATGGTAGAGGTKGCTTTTGTTATTTGTTGTTTGACTAACGTCAAGCGATATTTATTAAAATACAAGCTCAAATGAATAAATGCTTTTATTCTGAAAGGGTTAAACTGGAAGTATCACAAGTTAGGCAGAGCTATAACTCTGACTGGGGCCAGTTTGCCACAAATGATCCCACTTACCTTTAAATTAAACCAATAGAAAACTAACAACAGGTCATTTGTGTTACCAGTTAGCATTAGCTTCACTAATTTTTAAAATCTGTTTAGCGGTTTAGTCTTAGTGGAGCTAAGACTCTTGTTTAGTTTAGTAAACCTAACGGTTTAGTTAGCTGTACTCATCACTGCTGGTTTATTTCTCACTGGTATGGTTGCCTGACAAAAAGCCTTTTTCTCGTCTCACCGCCCCCGAGACCCCGTCTTTATCCCCAGTCAGAACTTTTGTCTTGCAGGGGTTTGCGTCATGTATTGTGTGATCGACCAGAAATTTGTTTAAAGGGCCAATATTATGTGTTTCTCAGGCATATATTTAAACACTATACCATAATAAATTATGTATGTCACCTTTAGCTGTTATTAAAATGCTGTTTTTAGGTTTAAATAGAAAATAAACTTGTCTTCTCATCATTTCCTCTACTAAACGCCTTGAAATTGACCTCTGTCTCTTTAAGAACCACCTTCCACTTCTGTCCCGCCCATTTCGGTGGGTGGGTGCTGCCATGATGCAGTTTACTTGGCATCTGAAAATTCATTTCCTCAAAGGTAATTTTAATCTGAAAAGAGCTTCACTGAGTGAGAACTAATGTTGAGACCTCAGCAGACAGTTAAGTTTCACTTTCACAGCCTGCAGGAGTCATGGGCGGGGTGTGTGGAGAGTGGGGGGGGATGCGCTCTGCCATGAGGAAGTTCGGCTT
>NW_013952404.1:7687790-7693998 GCF_001266775.1 Austrofundulus limnaeus | reverse complement strand
AGTCAAAGCAAGGCTTTTGACATGTTTTTTTTATGAGAGTGTAACATTATAACATGATATAAAACTCAAAAAAGTTGATTTTACATGAAGTTTCCCCTTTAAACGAACCTGGCATGGATCAGCTGACCAAGGCTGTTACAGCCATCTTTACAACTTGTAAAGATAGTCCTACAGGATGTGGCTTTAACGTCTGAAATCYTGTTTCACTACCTGCAGCACCAGTTCGACCACTGGTACCAGCGGCTGCCGTGCTGTTTTCAAACTGCTCCAGAGGCATCGAGTCCAAACTGGACTCTGAGTCCTCCATGTAGGCATTTCCTCCTCCACCGGCTGCAATCAGCAAWGGAACCAGCTCGCCACCATCCATCTGACAAATGACCCAAATATTAAATACCAAACAGATCACAAAAGCAAACATTTTATTGGTGGATCCAATCAGGACGAGGGAAGCTGCACCTTAWAGACGTAAGTGGCTCCTCCACCGCCGCCTCCTCCGCCTGCCCACCCTGCACCGGTCTCAGACCTGCGGCTGTCCTCGATCACAGACGACTCCCCCAGGCAGATCTTCTGTGTGAGGGGATTCCTCTGACGCAGAAAGAACAAGCGTTTGAGGAGATAAATAAAACTAAACCACGAGTCTGTCAGAAACAGCGGCTCTATGTGGGTCAGCGTGGTGGTGAGAGACACCGGGACACTTAACCCGCTCACCCCAGGACAAGCATCTTCTCCCTGGTGGCCCACCAAGATGTAAAGTTCTTCTCCTTTCTCCAGAGGAAATARGGCTGATATAAACACGCCGTGGTTGCGTTTATTATGGTTTTTGGCTCCTTTCCCCCCCGCAGCTCCGTATGCAGAGACCCTGAAGGAGATCAARGAAATGTGAGGAAATTAAACTTTATGACAGAAAGAAACACGAGCTCCTCTGTGCATCCCAGCAAAGGAGGCAGACTGAAATATACTCATTAKCAGTTCTCTTCAAAGCAAACACGTTTAGTGCACATCATTATGAGCTCAGTTACCTGTGAGTCAATTAACAACTTGTAAAAATGCTGTAAAAGAACTTTCAGTGCTCATAACTGAGAAAATAAGCATCTGCACACACTTAACGTTTCCACTGAAGGTGAAATTAAACATTAATCTTTACAGGCTGTTGTTCTACCCAACACCTGCACTGCAGTCTTTACGCTTCATTTCAAGTGATTTCACACCCATTTAAATCTCCAAACATGCAACTAAAACATCCCCCGTCGATCAACAACTCACAACAGAAGTGTCATCGACAAACATGACAACACGCCTGTACCMCCACACCTGTTGTTTCAAACTGAATGAACCTTTAAGATGAGATATGAAACATCTGCCGGGATCAGTAAAGAAGGTCCAGCTGACTAAGGCTATGTTCAAACTGCAGTTTGAGCAGMTTTTGCTCAGATCAGATTTTTTTTGTGGACGTTCACATTATATTTTAAATACAACCTCCATAGATGCTTCATGGAGCGCTGAATCATCAACTACACTGCCAAATTTCAGTGGATTCTCAGTCATCCAGGACACGGAAAGGAAAAAGACGAAGCAACAGGACGTTTGTTCTACAGCTGAAGACATGTGGATGGATGGATGGATGGATGGATGGATGGATGGATGGATGGATGGATGGATGGATGGATGGAGWCRTCACAAACAGTCTTTATGCAAAATCAAAACCAACATTACTCTCACCTGCAAAGACTGACCGGACAGTGACTGACTGACAGGAAGTGCATCAGTCTGCAGGGCCAGAAAGTAACAAAAATGTCTAAACTGGTCCTTTTTTTTAAACTGCAAATAAAATCAACAGTAAGATGCTTTTGGAGATGCCAAAAACAAGGTTGAAGCTCCGAGGAGATCGGGCTTTTTCAGTCATCGGTCCCAAACACTGGAATAATCTGCCCCTCAACATTAGGCAGGCCACTTCCGTTCACCAGTTCAAGTCATTGCTAAAAACCCATCTTTTCTCTCTGGTGTTTCATTGTGAGTGAGCTGATTTAATGCAGTTTATGTGTTTCTTTTAATACTGGTCTCATTCACTAGATGATATTTTCATTTTACTTACTGTTTTTAATTGCCATCATTGCTGTGTGTTACAGTGTTCTGCTTTAATTTTCTATTTGTTGTGAAGCACCTTGATAACAGTTTACCTGTTTTAACTGTGCTATACAAATAAAGATGACTTGACTTAAAGACAACCAGTAAGAAATAATAATAAATCTTAAAGCTCTCCACCGTCACTTACAGATATCTGTTGGTAGCGGGCACCTTCCACGTCTGGACACCTTTCAAAGGGCCTTCCTTCCTCACAGTGACGCTGACGTTCTTGTTCCTGTAGGTGCTGTCACACTGGGCCTGGGTCGGGCCCTGGGGGCCGCTGGCACCACATGAGTTAAACCACCATGTCATCAGAGAGACTTCTGCAAACAGACACATGTATTAATGACTCTAAAAATGATGCAAAATTCATTTTATCGTATCTGTGTCAAAAGGACTGATGGGTCTACCTGTGATGGAAGGTTCTGGGAGCGGGTTCATGAAGTCCAAATCATCCATTTGCAGCAGGGAGTTGAGATCTGAGAGCGCGGCAACAAAAAGAAACACTGAGCTGGAATATTTTCTCTTTATCTGACTGATTTATAACAACTTTATTGAAGGGAATTTCAAAAAAACCATGAACATGGGATAAAACCAAACAACTACATTAAATCTTTCTTTTGTTCTCATCTTTTGTCTTTGCATGCTAACACAGGAGTTTATTCATTTAGTGGTAAAAACACACAGATCTTTGGTCTTTAAACTGATTAAACAAAAAAAAAAAAAGCCTGATGGTCTGAACCTCACAAGCCTCTCCAAAAACAACCCAGATCCCAGACCAGACTGAGGTCAGACCTGTAAGCACACACCTGCTCTGAAGTCACAACAAGCCTTAGAGGAGGTGTTAGAAATGCCGTCGTGCCTCCCTGCAATTTTCAAACAGCTCTTCTTAWAAAACCGTGAACAAACAAAAACAAACCTTTCCCATCTTGTGCAGATGTGAARGGTTAGAGAAATCCCTCCCAGCAGCTCTGTGAACATTAAAACCCAAACTTTACAAACCAAAGAATGCTGGCTCACACTGCTGTCGTACTGCGGTACGGGGGGTTTGCAGCAAATTATTTAGCGGCGGTTAGCCAGACGTCAGGGCCAATCATTAAAACGAGGCATCAAACAAACGCTGCAGCGTGTCAGGAGGAGTCTGTCCTCTCCGCTCTTGGGTTTGATTTTGGAAAGCGCAATTTCAAAYTCAAACTGGGTGACCTTCAAGAAGAGCCTTTTCGTTTGGGCTTTACAATCAATTAGCGACGCGCGTTCTGAGCGTACCTGAGCTGAAGCAGGCCGCTCCGACGGCGATGTTGTCGAGAGCGAGATCGGCCCTGGAGCCTGGAGGCCACGCTGCCTTCACGTTCACATGAAACCTGGAGCCGAGCAGAAACAAGGTAAAGGTAATATCTCTAAGTAAGAAAACAATGAGCGCTGAGGGCAATAAAACTGCTAAAAACACATGAAATCCTTACAAAGCATTAAAAATAATAAGAAACGCCTCAATATACACTTTGCAAATTCAATTCAAAATTCAAATTCAAAAATACTTTATTGATCCCAGAGGGAAATTAGGTGTTGTTGTAACTAACTAAATGCAGTGGAAACGTGCAGGTGCTGCATTAGGACACACAATAAGAGACCACAATATGTAATTATTAAAACACTGCGCATCACTAACGASTGTTCCAAACCACAGGTCTAAAAAWATTATTTGTTCAGCACTTAATCGAACATAAAAGCAAAATAAAGACCGCTGAGCATTTTAATGTTTCTAATAGTCCCTCTAGTTTTGCCTTTTAGTTTCAGACCCTCCTTTTAAACCTGACTTTACAAATCGATCTGTAAAGGTTTAGATTACATTAAGGGTGTCTTATTACCACACAGTTAAATTCCTCAAAATCTTTCACCATTATAAGTTTTTATTGTTGTAACAAATGTTTATATAACAGGTTTGTTTTTATTTTCATCTGAGTTGGACCATTAACAACTCTTTGTAATTTATATCAGCTCAACATTAAAAACAAGCCATTACCTGGTTTAATTATCTAATTATTATCTGATTTTTTTTGTGATTTCATTTGGTACCAGGGCTTGTTTTATAAACCAAAAACATTCAATCGTCTGATTTTTTCCCAGGTGTATTTCAGATTTCTGCTCTTGAACGTCACACACCCGTGATTAAAGCCTCTCAGCTCCAGAGCGACGGCCTCCCAGTCGTCCGTCCACTGACCGTGRCTCTCCCACACCAGGAGGACGGCGTTGGTCTCGTTTTCCTCTATGGCCACTTGCAAAGAACCGTTAAAACTGCCGTGTATGTACAAAGAGAAACTCATCTGCATTAACACAAAGGCAGAACAACAGGAGGTTTTAAAAGTCMAACACGTCTGACCCACAAAATGAAGAAAAGAAACACTATTTTATTTTAATATTATAATAAATATTAATAACATTTAAATATTTTATTTAAATGTTCTTTTGACAAGCAGCTGACCTGGCAGGCAGTGGTAGAAACTGGACGAGGGAAAGAGGAGCTCTGAACGGACGCCTCCTGTGGAGAGTCACTCTCTTTCACTTGCAGGAACAGGAAGTGTCCTGAAAAACAGAACATTTAACATTTAACTTGTACTATAATATTATTACTATTCCCTTTTCAGCCATAATGTGCATTTTTTTAAGCAAAACCCAAATTAAACACTAAAAACAACAAAAACAGTTTGATATGAGAGTTGGCTCATTCTGCACATCACACACCATAAATCTACGCTCATTTCCCCCCCATCTATCTGAAACATAATAATTCACCATCATAGGGGGAGACGGAGCAGAAGAGTAATAAAATCAGGTTGTAAATCATAGAAATGACAAACACACACACACACACACACACACACACCTGGTGTGTGCTGCAGAGTGACGCCCTGCATGTTGTCTTTCTCCAGCAGCTCGGCTCCAGCGACTCTCCTCCAGCCTGAGTGCTGGTTGGACGCGGACCAACCGCATGAATCCGACTCAAACGAACAGTACGAGCCGAAGGGAAGAGCGTCTGGAAGGAAACCAGCTTATTAGAATTCACAGAGAGAGGCAGCTGCAAAAATAAAACATAAAAAAGGAGAATTGTAGTTTGTGTGTTGCTGACATCACATTGAGCACAATATTGACATCAATAATTGTAATAATAATTAACAATAATTAGGGCTGCACCGATAAATCGGCCCTGATTTCCTTAATTTTGGGAGACTGGTCGATACACCAACAAGCTGATCTTATAATCGGCACAAATCAGACAAAATCAGAATCAGTGCACCCCTAACAATAATATATTTTAAACAAATTCAAACTTATACAACTGAGTTACACCAACAAACAGCTGCGAAATATAGGAAGACTCAATTTAAATCTAAATTTCCTGTTACCTGTTCAGTTTGAGCGGATTCGTTTTCAGGAGTACGATAAGACTGACGCAGATTTGAATGTTTTATGTCAGCCCACATATTTATATTATTTATTTAACCTTTATTTATGCAGGTAAACTGTTTGAAAACCGCTTCTCATTTACAAACATGACCTGGCCAAGAGGCTGCATGAATGAATATATACAACACTGAGCATACCACAAACATTTACATTAAAAGAAATAAATGTAGAAAGTAGAAAAAGAAAAAAAGAAAGTGCCTAAATGTGTGTTCAAAACTGTCAACAGGAACAGGCGTCGGTGATTGTGTTTTGGATGTTCTGCTTAAATGTGGAGATTGGGATCAGAGATGTGAGTTTAAGGGTATTCTGGAGTGTGTTCCAGTCGTGTGCTGCTGCAAASTGAAAAGCATTACATATAAAAGCATTACATCATTTAGTCAAAGGGTGCAATTAACACTACAGTAAGAGACAAACACTTCAACTCATACAAATTAGTAACAGTGCATCCAACACAAAAATTAGTCAGAATTTAAACATAACACTTAATAAATTGACTTTTTCTTTACTTCAAAGTTATTTATAAGATTATTATAGTTTTAATTTATACTTGAGAAAAAAAGGGGCAGATATTATAAGATTTTTTCTTCTCTCTGCCGCCTTTCATTTCATTTTATTTGTGTTC
>NW_013952404.1:7685067-7687323 GCF_001266775.1 Austrofundulus limnaeus | reverse complement strand
ATTAAATATCTGACAGTGATCATTACACAGGGTGGCTCTAATTCCTCACTTCACCATCTGTGTCGCAGCTGAGCGTGCACATGGGTCAGAGCTGCCGTGAGGCACCGCACATTTTCACGTCAAGTTTGGATTTTATAAATCACAACCTTGGCGTAAAAAGTGGCGTACGCAAGTTTCTGGGCTCAAATTGTGCGTACGCCAGTTTTATAAATCTGACCCCTGGGCTCAAATTGTGCGTACGCCAGTTTTATAAATCCGACCCCTGGTGTCAAGCTGGCTAACTGCTGTCATGGTCTGTGTTTATTTTCTTTAACTTTCTAGTGTTTTCAATGTTTCCCTGTTTTGCTCTGCCCTACAGCCCCACCCACGCACACCTGATCCCTCTTGTGTCTCCCCAGGTGTTTCCGATATGTCTCTTAATTTGTTTACCTTTATATTTGGTGTCTTGTCCTCAGTCTGGATCCATTCATTGTGCTGTTTACACAGCCATTGTGGTGTTCTCTGTGTTCCTGTTCGCCTCAGAGTTTTTGAGCTGCCCTGCCAGCCTTTTTATTTTATTAATAAATCTTTTTGTTAAACTTTGGATTTTTGCCTGTGCCCTGGGTTTATCCTGCCTGCACCTCACAACTGCTGGCATGGCAAGTGGTTTGTCAGCTGGATGTGGGCCAAGTTTGGTAACAATGGCACCGTTTTTAAAATGCCACAACTGGCCCAGTTGTGGTTTGGTTTATGTGGTGCTGGTCCATACATAGACAACCCAAAAACACGTACAATAGGTTGTCTTCAGGCTCAGGCCTCCCTTAAAAAAAGAGATCTGCGATCTCAACGGGATTCGCCTGGTTAAATAACGGTAAATAAAATAAATAAATAAAAAACATTGGCAAACCACAACTGGATCACCTGGCTATCATTCTTGGCTGTATCTGGGCCGAGTGCAATGCGTGGGCCAGAACTGGGCCAAATAAATTTTGCCATGTGGGGCAATGTAGAGCCAACCTCTAACTCCACCTGGTGTCTATTTGTGATCAAATCCCTAATTGTCCGATAGTGAGACCCAGAAGTGTCCAAGTCCTGCGCAAAGTTGGACCAAACACATGAAGACATTTAAAAAGAACACATACAGGTTAAGCTTTCTATACAAATTAAAGTGAGAAAAAGTCTCAAACAAAATCTGAGCATGTGGCGTTAACATCCCACGAAGAGCGTTCCCCCCCCCCCCCCCCGAGGACTCACGTGAGGTGGATTTTATTTGTTAGATGTTAGAAAGAAACCATCTCTGCCACCAGAAGCTCCTTCCCTCAGGGACAAACAACTCAAGGACTCTAAATAGCTCTGACAACACTGATTTCATTACTGCCTGAAGTGAAGCCTGTTGGTTCTCATTGTGTTGAAGTGTTTTTACTGCAGACTGATGCTTTGAAGGAGAGGGATTGTTCCAGTCTGAGTATGAGGTGGGATGAAGTGTAAGTAAGGCAGTGATATTCCTGAAACATGTTTGTTTTCTAGGGATTAAGTATGAAAATGAAAATAATTACAAGCAGCTGCCTGTTGTAAATTCAACATTAAAGAATATAGACTTTATAGTCATAAAGACACTAATGTCTCAGTCTTCTCTACACACAAACCATTAGTCGAACATCATTTAATGTCAAAAATCCTCAGTAAATTTTATGAATTTATATCCAAAATAAAAACAAAACTCACCACAAACAAAGCCTTCGTCTTCACCCAGGGGACAATCCGTGTGAAAGTTACACACTTGGCTCTGATCAATGCAGCTGTCCGAGTTTTCACAGTGGAATAGGTTTTCACAAGCCATGRTCATGTTGCCTGCATCACCAACATCATCATCATCTTCATCATCTGCAACCACACAACACAGATGTCATTACACCACACAGGAACTGGCCAAAGTCAAATCTCTGGTACGGTCGTGGTAGCAGATCCATTATCTGTGTCTCGTAGAAAAATAACAGAAAAACTGCCAATTCAATAAAAATCTTTATCTGTAGTTCTTTCGTAAAAACAGTCAACAAACAAACAAAACAAAAAAAATGAAAACAATTCCCTTTTTACTTGTTTTATTTCCAGTAACACATGGTTACCTTGGTCAAAAAGCTGTATTAATCCGTGCTTCTGTGATCCTTCTCAGTACTTTTTTTCTACTTAGGTCAAGACAGGAAGTAACGCTTTCAAAATAAAGTATGTATTTCACAATAATGTTCAATTTAAGCTCTCGTTTACCTCAATAAATGT
>NW_013952404.1:7672313-7682557 GCF_001266775.1 Austrofundulus limnaeus | reverse complement strand
TTAAAATATGTATTATGTGCTTCTGTTTTTTAATTCAGATTATAAAAATCCTTCATTTAATGGGAAGACCCTCTTGATGCAAGAGAAAACTCCGGTTTAAAAAAATGGCTGCTTATTAATTAATTGTTAATCAATCTATAAGATGCAGTAAATCAACTTCAAATTAATTCATTATCAATAACTTGCATCCTTAAGGAGTTAACTTAATTTATATATACTCATATTCATGTAATTAAGCGTTTTAATGATTTGGCCGATTAATCGAAAAAATAATCAACCGATTAATCGATTATTAAAATAATCGTTAGCTGCATCCCTAGAATGGATGGATGGATGGATGGATGGATGGATGGATGGATGGATGGATGGATGGATGGATGGATGACCAGTGTCACTGTGTGGAACAGACGTCTAACTGCACAAATTCTTGCATCACAAACAAATATCCAACGATGAGAGCTGACCTTGATGCTCTTATTGGAGTCAGACTCTAAAGAAAGGAGATAAAAATAAAACTGCTCCAATGGATGCAAAAAATAAATCAGTCACATCAATTCTACACAGTTTTCTGAAACTGTTTGATGTTTGATGGAAGTTGTAAAAGTGACAAAGCAAAAGATTTTCTTTACCAAATCTGGCTTTAGTCGTGTGTTTTTTCTCTCCTCACATCTGTTTCTAGTTTTCTGATCACTGCGTCTCACTAAATCATCTATCCGGTTTCATTTCCTGATTTAAGATCTTTATGCGTTCCTCCACGCCTTGTACTCTTTTCACATTCTTGGATTTTTAATAATGGACAATCTGCCTTTCTGCTTTTGCTTCATTAATGAAAATGTATGAGTTTTTTTTACATTGTTCTGCCTCCAGAGTTTTGTCTTTATTGGCTCCTTTGTGATACACTATGTTAGGGCAGACTGGTAATTTCCATAACCATTAAACCCTTTCTTCCTYTTAAATCTCTGATTAACACAGTTAATTGCTCCAACGGATACGTCCCAACACACCAAGTGTCACAGTCAAAGATTAGTCACAACCGTGCACTTTAGGAGTTTATCTGGAAATGACGTRTCCGGGTTTGTATGGTATGAATGACGAATGGAATAAATGGAAACCCTGTGTGTGTGCACCTCATAATGAAATTGCAGGAGCCATTACTGAGCACGCTAACAAAGCAAATGCACCAACTTATTGCACATGCCCATCCATCCCTCTCCTGTCCTCACCAATTACATCTAAATGAATCTCCGGCCTACATTTAGAAACAGGAACGCTTTTAGCTCTTGTAAAAATGGCCGCGCTGCAGCATTTGATCAATAGGAAATACCAGACCGCAGTTCCCAAACAATACTTAGGCTTCTGCCCCCTCCTCGCATCTTAAATCTTCCTTATTTAACTTTGTTGTAAGTAAAATGTATCAGCCTAATTGTCCTTGCTCTGTCTGTCTGCTCTTGGATCTGAGCTCCCTGCTGTTTATCTTACGGGAAAAATTTCAGATCAACAAACCCGGTGGCTGGTAAGAAAGGCGGGTTTTTATTTTTGAAAGTCTTTGCAGCACATTTGATAAGAAGCTAAAAAGATAACGGTGCAGAGGCACAAAGTTTCAGTGTTTTCTGACCTGTGTTCCTCTGGTCTGGCATGGCTCAAAACCTCAGAGCGGACAGTTATGTTTGACAGAGCGAGATGGATCTGGACGGTGAGGTTTCCCGCCGGTGGCCCGGCCTCATACACAGCCACCTGTAAGAGGCACCGCCTGTTGCTTCCAGGCATGTCTGGACTGGTTATTTCATGCTCACACTTCCCAGCAGGTGGGGAGCTGAGGAGGAGAAAGTGTCCTGAGGAAAGAAAAACAAAGACATGTCAAGCTTGATGGTCTTAAAGCGCCTTCAGTTCAGGTGAAACTGACTCAAACAGATGTTTTAAAGTGCCTGTGACGTGCCTATTCATCAAATACAAAATGTCAAGGAAAAAAATGTTTTTATATAAGAAACCTTGCATAAAACGTGATTTGACTCATTTTGTCACATAAATGGCATATTTTCTTTTGAACTTGGTTCGGCCAAAGTGAAACAGGAAGTGACATCAAAGGGGAACCCTTTAACAAAGAGAACTCTGTAATTTTTGTTTACTGAAACAATATTATTTGAACTCTGACTCTTCTTCATCTATCTCTGATAGTGACTCAAAATAATCTAAAGAAACATCAGATTCTTCTCTACAGTCTGTTATTAGCTATTTTACCAACGCTCTGTTCCATGCAGACATTCCCCTTTGACATCACTTCCTGTTTCTTCACATGCAAATATCTCAACAACTGTTCATCTCAGTAGCGTGAAATTATATTTGAATTATGCTAATAAAGTTATCTTTCCAATAACGRCTTCATATTTATTTTAAAAATTTCATGTCAGGGACACTTTAAAGCCCATCTTACCGTCAGCTCTMCCCACAGAGTGATCCATCGCAGGCGTCAGTCCAGCCTTCCTGATCTTCAGTTCCTGCGGTGACGCCACCGTCCAGTCGCTGTGAGTCCAAGGGCACGGCGACTCAAAATCACAAGAGGTAACTGCAACCCAAGTTTGAATATCATATAACACACAATTTAGAACAAATACACAACAGAGCAAATCTCAAAAATACAAAAAATGATTTCTGTGGGGCAACAACAGAGCAACTGGATTAAAACTTCTAACATGTTTGCATATAGATGTGAACAGCGTACAGATTTATTAGTTTCAATTTAGTCACAAAGTGTCCTAAATAAGTCAACCGTGTCTTAATTTGGTCTTTTTCTGTCTTCACTTGGTCACAGTTTGTCTTACATTTCTCGCTACTTCGAACTCATAGAAACTAAACTGAGAGGATTCTGGGATGAGTTCCAGACACTCTGTGATTATTCTGAGCAAGTTTTTTTTTATGGGAGTGAGAGGGACCCCGGATTTACACTAGATCCGACTCCGCTCTGCTGCGCTGTGGTGCGCAGTTCGCAGCTGTTCGTTTGCAACCCAATTTAWYCAGCCTCCGCTCRGGTGCGACACACAGAGGAGGGAGCGTGTGCAGGAAGGAGATCATGTGATAAATCCAGTAATAAATGTGGAAGTCAGAGCAAAAAATAAAGAATTCTGTGAAAGACGAACTCTAAACACAGCTGAAAACATCGATATGAAGGCTTTTGATGTCTATGGTTGAAACTGTATCACTGTCATCCTTTTAAAACTTCTGATTTCAAAATAAAATCCACGTGTATCGTGTGTGTACACACATGCTTCACGCTACACGTTGCCATCTGCTTCCCAAACAGAACGATACATTCTGACAGCATATGTGTAGAAATATATCCATACATTGATTAATATACAGTAGCAGGGATTTCCACAAAATTAGTCTGTCTTATGGTATCTTACTCTGAAAATACAGATGTTGTGCTTGTTCGTTTTCCTGTTGGTGCGATGTGATCTCTGTAGATTGACTCTGAGGCAGCTCTGGTGTCTGGCAAAAATAGGATCAAATCTAATTTTGGCAGATTGCCGTCCGCTCACCGCCACCATGCGGAGCCAGTGTAAATAGTCTCATTGGTTAGAATGGTTGCGTATTTGCTGCGGAGGTCGGACCGAATTGGGGGTGACTCACACATGGAAATTGAGAACAGCCAAGAACATTTTGAGGTATTTAGTAAATTTATTTTCAAATCTTTTTGCAGTTTGTCACAAACAGCCACAGCTCAGTGAGATACAGGCTGCAGAAATAATGGTTTATTCCAGTTATACCTCACTAGATTTTAGCTTAGTATCCATAACAAATTAAAGTTAAAGTTAATGTCTGTAATTGTTAAGATTGTATAGTCGTGATGAATATTTTGAATCAAATCATTGTTAAAGTGGGTCCAGTGATTAATTTTGGAGTTTCATTAAAATTTGTCAGCTGACTGAAGAGAGTTTTTGCTGCCAGGCAACCAAATGAACACAAACAGTCAAGCAATTACATGGTCGTCCAACTTTAATGGCGTTGAAACCACAATACTGAAGCTAGTTTAATTTAATGAACAAAAAAATAAAAAAATACACTTATTACCAATATAATAATGCCTTTAGGTTGTCTAACTTGTTACACCATGTAACAGAAACAAATCAGTTATTTGGCACAAAACGTTAAATTTTCATAAAATTTTGTTTCTAAACAAGAATCTGTTTAAAAGCCGAACCAACAATCATTTCACAAAACTGGACAGAACGGGACAATCAAACATTTCTTACAGTGAAGACTAAATCCAACAAGATGAACCTCTACAGGAATTCATCTAAGTATAAATATATAATATACATAAATTGACATTTCACCCCCCAAAAAACCCACAATCATTAGTTCAAACCTGTCTTTTGATCAAAATTCACATATTTTCTGCCAGACTGTTTCTGTGCCACTTTGAATTTTCAGCTAAACCAGATTGAGTCAAGTCCCATCGGGCTTCATTCTGCTCCTCACATGTCAAGTTTCTCTGCATTTTATGGTAATTTCCTTCTTTTTGTGTCAGCTCTTCAGTAAGTACACAACTCTTACTTTGGTTGTCACCTTCCAGGCGATTCAGGAACAGATCTGTGAAACTTTCCTCCTCGTGGATTCTGTCAGATAAAGTTTGCCAGGCGCTGCTCACTGAGGGAAGAAAAAAAAAACAGAAGTAAACTCTTAGCAGTGTTTCATGCTTTTTTTCTTTTCTTTTTTTTGGATGAAAAGATGCAAAAAATCTGCCTGGAGGAAGAAAATATTTGCTTTTAGCATAAATTGGTAGAGTGACAGAGACCTGTCTGCAGATGATTGTTCCCAGACGTGTCTGTGAACTGATTCAAGGACAAAAAGTAACAGAAACAGATACAGTATAAAAAATAAAACATATATAAGTGACTTTTTAAAGTGGCTGTATAGCATGTGAGAATGAACAAGTTATTAAAGTAAGTTTTATTTTCTCAAGCTACAAACTCCTACACCTTGATGTTTTTTCTTGATAGATGCAGCTCACATTTTTTTATTATTAAAAAGGTTATATTAGATTTATAACTAGGCCTGTGTCAGAATCAACAACTCTTACTCGCTCTGTACACCAGTTACTGTATTTCTATCATTACGCCAAAATGCAGCTAACCAAATGTACAAGGTCTGTACTTTCCAAATAAAAATGGTGTTTTTTTTTACAAATTTTATTTRCCCCCCGTGTAAACAATATGTCAGGAGGAGGGTGGTGAGAGTTGTAAATAGAGCTGGACAAAATGGCTAAAATTTATATCACAATATAGCTCCTAATTTTGATGGATACAATACAAGTTTTAATATCGGATTTGGTATAAAAAAAATAATGTCAAGAACACCAATATTTACTGTCCCTACAAACCTGACGTCATTTAAGACAGATGGGATGGGATTATGACAAAAATGAGGTATCTTTAATTTGCTTTATGACTAGTCATAATTTAATTGTTGATATCTGAAATATGTTTCAGATAGTAATTTATTGCATATATCCATGGCTGAACTGTCCCATATTGAGAGCTGAGTTGGCGCTTGGCAATCATAAGCTCAGCTAACAAAAACTTACCTTTGCAAACTCATAACCCTCCAAACTAAAAATTTAGCATTGCTAAGGCTAAACCATTGAACATGTGAAAAAAATTAGAAGCTAACACTAACCACTAACTACTAAGTTGACTGTCGCTCAGTCTGTGTCACATGTCTTTGTCTCTTTCCACCTGACGACTGGTGGGACTGACACAAACCTGTTAATGTTAGCTTGTCAGTTAACTGTTAGTGGACTTAAGGCAAAACTAAATTTAGTGGAAGCTAATTGGTCTGCTAACAGTTTCCAAAGTTAGAGAAAAGGCAAATCCGCTAACCGAAGGTTTTTTCCCGCTATTAATTTATAGCTCATTAGCTGAACCATGCCCAACACTGGTAATTGAATATTTCAAAATAAAAATCTCATTAAATACCGGTTGATCAACTACACACAGTTCCGAAGTGTGGTTTTCGTACTGGTGGTGGAACAGCAGACCAGCTGTACTCCCTCAGCAGGGTCCTGGAGGGTTCAAAGATGTTCGCCCAACCAGTCTACATGTGTTTTGTGGACTTGGAAAAGGCGTATGACTGTGTCCTTTGGGGAGTCCAGTGGGCGGTACTCCGGGAGTATGGTGTYCCAGGCCCATTAATACGGGCTGTTAGGTCCCTGTACGACTGGTGCCAGAGTTTGGTCCTCATTGCCGGCAGTAAGTTGGACTCATTTCCGGTGAGAGTTGGTCTCCGCCAAGGTTAGCCTTTTGTTAAGAATCCGAGTTTAAGCTCTGATAAAAACCCGAAAACAGATAAAGGTTTACAAATTTTATTAAAATTGCTGGTGTGGAGCTGGAACAACCCAGGTGCGTGGGTCCGGTTTTCTGGACACAGAAAAAAAAACAGGTTAGTGGCTGTAAGACTCTGGGACAAAATACTACTAGTATTTTTAGCCACTAGCCTGGTGTCAACTGGGAGCCTCRGTGTAGAAACACCYACTGTGTKAATTTGGTTCCAGAGAAAACACAATGACGTCACCGACAATCCTTGGGAGCGTTGCGGGTCCGAGAAARGGGTCCGGGGTCCAGGGACAGACGAGGGTCATACACAGAGGGATCAGAGAATACGACAGATTAAGAGGAGCAAACTTAACTCTTGAATCCGAGAGGCAGGCAGGGATCGAGAACCAGGAAGTCTGAGGTGTCGTGGTGCCGATCAAGGGAGAGACGAGGGGCAGGAGTCCGAGAAACAGAAACAGGGTCATTACCAGAAGAGCAGATGGCAGAAGGTATCTGACACGGGCTGAGGCAAGAGGCGGTAATCCAAGGGACGAGAAYGGGGTCGAGGAGCCGAGATCAGAACAAGACATGGGACAAGAKTGCTGGTGAATCATAGACTGGCTGATGATAAACTGGCAGAGTGCTGAGGGAAACTGCTGGCTTAAATACAGAGGGACACAGGTGAGTTGCATGAGCTGATTACCTGAGGATCTGTGAAGGGAGGGGGAGCAGGGCTGTGACAAGGCTGAGGAAAAGAGCTGCTAAAAACACATGAKATGAGATAAAAACAAAAACAAAACTAAAACTTGACCTAAAACTATAACACCTTTGTCACGATTCTGTTCATAGCTTTTATAGACAGAATTTCTAGGCGCAGCCAAGGTGTTGAGGGGATCCGATTTGGTGACCTTAGGATCACATCTCTGCTTTTTGCGGATGGTGTGGTCCTATTGGCTTCATCAGATCGTGATCTCCAGCTCTCACTGGAGTGGTTCACAGGCGAGTGTGGCGCGGCCGGGATGAGGATCAGTGCCTCCAAATCCGAGACCATGGTCTTGACCCGGAAAAGGGTAGGGTGCCCCTTCTGGGTCAGGGAGGAGGTCCTGCCCCAAGTGGAGGAGTTCAAGTGTCTCGGGGTCTTGTTCACGAATGAGGGAAGAATGGAGCAGAAGATCGACAGGTGGCTCGGTGCTGCGTCTGCAGTGATGCGGGCGCTGTACCGGTCTGTTGTGGTGAAGTGGAAGCTGAGCCAGAAGGCAAAGCTCTCGGTTTACCGGTCGGTCTACGTTCCTACCCTCATCTATGGTCACGAGCTTTGGGTAGTGACCGAAAGAACGAGATCGCGGATACAAACATACAAACGGCCGAAATGAGTTTCCTTCGCAGGGTGTCTGGGCTCTCCCTTAGAGATAGGGTGAGAAGCTCAGTCATCCAGGAGGGACTCAGAGTAGAGCCGCTGCTCCTCCACGTTGAGAGGAGCCAATTGAGGTGTCTCGGGCATTTGGTTAGGATGCCTCCTGGATGCCTTCCTGGTGAGGTGCTCCGGGCACGTCCCACTGGGAGGAGACCCGGAGGAAGACCCAGGACACGCTGGAGGGACTATGTTCCTCGACTGGCCTGGGAACGCCTTGGGATTCCCCTGGATGAGCTGGCCCAATAAGGGGCTGGGGAGAGGGAAGTCTGGGTCTCTTTGCTTAGGCTGCTGCCCCCGTGACCCGACTCTGGATAAGCAGAAGAAAACAGACAGACGGATCAAACCAAAAACCACAGATTTTTTTTTATATATAAAATGACAAAATGTACTTTTTTCTTGTTTTGTGCCTAAAAACACAAAAATTTTTTTTTTATATATAAAATGACAAAATGTACTTTTTTCTTGTTTTGTGCCTAAAAACACAAAAATTTAGCTTCTGTTTTTGATGTGTTAAATTAAGAAAAGCAATAAAAGATATTTCTGCTTCACAAAAACTCAAAGAAGAGCTTTATTTTTTACAGAAATTGCCTGGACAACACGTGACGTGACATTCAACATACAAACTAGTTTGACCAGCGAACATTCAGAGAGATGTCACAGCTCAGCCTCTTGGGCCCAGTACAGGAACATTATTGTTTCCTGCTGCCCTCAAGGCGAYGGTCAAATAAGTCAAGCAGGACAAATTGACTAATTAAATAGACTTGTTTATCAAATGTTAGTGATGTGGATGATGATGAGGCGAAGGGTCACACAGCACAGATACGCACGGATAAATATAGAATAAAAGTTGCCACAGAGAAATGTACTATACATGGAAACTGGAAAATTTCAAAAGGCTAAAATAAAGAAAAGACTCAGCCTGAAGACAAAATATTAGCAGACTGTAAATAAAATAAAATCAGAGTTTTGGGGAAATGCCCTCGAATTTAAACTTCCTCTCAGACGTCCACCCCCCCCCCCCCCCCCATTTTATTACCCGGTTTGAATTTAAACTCTTAATAATTTTCCTTTATGGACAAACATCTGCTTCATTATCAGCCAACCCAGCTACAAACACATAAGTGTTCTTTCAGACAAATGAAGCATAGCTATATAGCTATGCTTCATTTGTCTGAAAGAACAATTCAGGAAAATACAATATGCCATTATTAAAATATTAATTTCCCTCTGTTTTTGTCCTGATATCGTACATTTTCTAGGTTAAATCAAACAGATTTAGCCACAGTCTGATCCTATCGGTTTTCTGATTATGATATTCTGGGCTTGCTTGTTCAGTTTTGTCTCTGTTAGGTCGTCTGATGACCTGCTCACTGTGTACTCACATGATTTTAAAGGAAATCTGTCCTGCAACCCTGAACTGGATGTAGTGAAATTAGCAAAAAAGGCTCTTTATCTTGTTTTCCATGAGAGAATGTGCTTTTGTGTCTCTCTATTCACATTGCACTCCACCAATGCTGTTGAGTAAAAGATGTTTAATACAACCTTGTGTGAGAGTAACTCCTGCACTACAGAAAATAATAATTCCTGCTTCCACAAAAGACATTTTCAGTGGAAAAACTGCTCTTGTAATTAAGGAAAAAGTCAAGTAAAAAAGTAAAAAATGTGGCCCAGTTATCACTGCAGTCTGGAATAGAAGGTTAGCCTACTTTACTCCACAWACACAAACTTTAAGATTAGCATAGCATAGATAATCTGTTGTGTTCTTGTTCAGAAACCAGCTGTGGTCACAACTCAGACCAGCGCTGTTGGAATAATAATAAAAGTGAGCCACTTTACCTTTCATGCAGCCACCAGCTTTTCAAATGAACACATCAAATCTTCAATGAACATTGAAACAATTCTAACAAATGATCCCATCAGCTCTCATTCTTTACTTGTTAGTACTAAAAAGCTAACTTTGCTAACTCATAATCCGATAACTAAAAATATAGCTTCACTAATACAAAACTGCTTCTTCTTCTTCTTCTTTGTCTTTCGGCTGCTCCCTTTAGGGGTCGCCACAGCGGATCAACTGCCTCCATCTCATCCTATCCCCTGCCTCATCTACTGTTCCACCAGCTATCTCCATGTCCTCCTTCACTACATCCATGAATCTTCTCTGCAATCTTCCTCTTCTCCTTCTGCCCGGCAGCTCCATCTCCAACATTTTTTGTCCAATATATCCACTATCCCTCCTTAACACGTCCAAACCATCTCAACCTGGCTTCTCTAGCTTTATCTCTAAACTGCTCCACCTTCACTGTCCAATGACTTCACTTCATCTTCTCATTTCTAATCTTGTCCATCCTCGTCACTCCCAACGAAAATCTCAGCAACTTCATCTGTGCCACCTCCAGCTCAGCCTCCTGTCTTTTAGACATTGCCACCGTCTGTAAACCATACATCATAGCAGGACTCACTGTGGTCTTGTAAACCTTCCCTTTCACTCTTGTTGCTATCCTTCTGTCACACAACAGCCC
>NW_013952404.1:7668470-7670607 GCF_001266775.1 Austrofundulus limnaeus | reverse complement strand
CAACAGCCCCGACACTCGTCTCCACTCACTCCATCCTGCCTGCACCCTCTTCTTCACCTCTTTTCTGCACTGTCCATTGCTCTAGATGGCTGACCCCAGATATTTGAAGTCTTCAACTTTTCTGACCTCTACTCCTTTTTTTTCACCTTTCCACCTTCCTCCCTCTCATTCACGTGTATTATGTCTTGTCTCTACTGACTTTAATACCTCTTCTCTCCAATGCAAACCTCCATCTTTCCAGGTTCTCTTCCTCCTGCTCTCTACTCTCACCACAGATTACAGTGTCATCTGCAAACATCGTGGTCCATGCAGCCTCCTGCCTGACCTCATCTGTCAACCTGTCCATCACCATTGGAAACAAAAAGGGGCTCAGAGCTGATCCCTGATGTAACCCRACCTTCACCTTGACTTTCCCAATCCTCAGGTAGCTCCTCACTGTCCCCAAGAGCCTGTTGCATGTCTGTTTTAGCACAAGTTTTACGCCGGATGCCCTTCCCGACGCAACCCTCACCATTTGTCCGGGCTTGGGACCGGCACCAGAAGCACACAAAAAAACGGCTAAAGTGGTAAAAAGAAATTACCAGAAGCTAATGCTAAACAGCTATACAAGTAAAACTTTAGTGGAAGCTAACGCTAACAGCAAACTGCTAACCACTAAGATGACTGTCACTCAGTCTGCATCATGTGTCTTTATGAGAATGACAAAAACCTGTTGATGTTAGTTAGCTAAAGTTGGTAAAGCCTAAATTAGAGGAAGCTAATTGGTCCGATAACGATTAACGAAAAAGCTAATCAATGAAACAATTTTTTCTGCCGCTAATTAGCAGAACTATGCCCATCCAGGGGCGCGTATAGGGGGGGAAAGTTAGGACAATTCCAAGGGCCCTTGGCTGATAGGGGCCCCCACAAAAAAATTGTTGGGGGCCCCTGTCTATAACAACATTAATGAAATCTTTGTTTATTTTTGTTTTTTGTAGTAAAAGTTAAATATTACCACTCTCAGATCAAAAGGAAAACAACCTTTTTTTCTGAACACCCCCTCTGTATCTGCATAAAATGGTTTGTTCCTGTTCCTGTTGATAAGGGGGTGGATGTGGTCTGTGTAAGATTAAAATCAGACACCACTCTTAGCAGCAGAACCACTCTTTCCACAGAACAACTGTGTCAACTTCTGAAATTGTGCCTGGAATCAACCTATTTCAAATATGGGGGGCTATTCTATAGGCAGAAACATGGGTGTGCTATGGGTTCCCCAGTTTCCCCTATTGTTGCAAACCTGTACATGGAGGAGGTGGAAAAGAGAGCTCTAATGTCCTTTACAGGGATACAACCAAGCCATTGGTTCAGGTATGTTGATGACACCTGGGTTAAAATTAAAGCCCAGGAAGTCCAACATTTATTTCACTGATCACATTAACTCTGTGGATAAATATATAAAGTTCACACGAGAGGATGTGAAAGATGGGCCCAGGAGGGTTAGAAACTGACGTGTATTGCAAACCCACCCATACAGACCAGTATTTGGGTTTTGATTCCCATCACCCACTGGAACACAAGTTAGGAGTCATCAGGACTCTGTACCACAGAGCAGACAGTGTCCCTACAAACACTGGAGCCAGGGAGAAAGAGAAYTCACACACAAGACAGGCCCTGGAGCAGTGTGGTTATCCTGACTGGGCTTTTCTGAAAGCAGACAGGATTCCAGCCAACAACCAGCTGAAAATGAAGACCCTAAACCAGGGGTATTCAATTAAAATTTAAAGAGGTCCAGTCAGAGAACATTTTATGAGACCAAGGTCCGGAGGATCAAAATGTCAGACTGATATATGTGTGTGCGTTTGTGTGTAGCTATTGTTGTATCAACATCTGAATGCATTGAAACGAATTCACTCTTATTCAAAAACTTACAATATTTATTGTCACGAAACACAAAGTTGAACATGTACGTCCGATTTCTGATGTTCTCAGCAAATGTAGGATAACATGTCAAAATAAGAACTTGGGCAAAAGGACAACTGTAAATGTTCACAAGTGACTAACCAGTCATAAAAAATGGAGGAAAAGGTTGATTTACATTTTTGTGTTTAACACCTGGACTGAACTGTCTCAAAAATATTTTAAGAATTTAAATCTGAAC
>NW_013952404.1:7667056-7668189 GCF_001266775.1 Austrofundulus limnaeus | reverse complement strand
ACGATACCAACACAAAGAGGGAAAGAGGGACAAAAACCAGGGGACATCGAGCCCCGCTTGCGTTCACTACATACACATAACATGACACATGTCAGGTGATGGGGCACATGACCCTATATGAACAACAGAGGTAATCAAGCCTATTGTTAGGCAATGGTCCTCTTTTGCATGTGACTAACCTGTTTGTCCATGTGGAGGCAGTGCCTTTAAGGCTGAGTTCACATGAAACTCACCAGGCGAAACGTTTCACTAAAGAAGAACCCGTCCAGAGGACCTACTTAATTTTTTCTTTTTGATTTTTTTCTACCTGGATTACTGAGATGTATCAGGACGGTTTGTTCCTGCAGAAGGTGTTTATCAGCATTCAGTAAAATCAGAGAATAACAGAGTGTATAATACCATGGTGTCTAGAACAATAATAAAATTATCATAAAAAAGGACGTTAAGAAATTCTAGTTTAGTGCTTTTGTTTAGATTGAATCATGGCCATTAAATGGCATCTATAATTACAGATTTTATTATTCCCATCATTATTTGAGAACTGCCGTATTTTTTCCGAGCCGTCTTTAAACGCACCACGAGCATGCGCATACTGACGCTTCACCTGTAAATCKACGAGAGGCGACCTCCTGCTGAATAGAGCGGCAGTTTGTCAGAAACCAGTGAAACAAAAGTAAAAAACTTTGTAATTTTTTTCCCAAACAAACCTTGAATGTTGACTGATTCTGTTGGAGGCAGATAATGTTAGCTAAATGATGCAAATATATCATGTTTAGCTAGTTCAGATTACACAGTTATTACTTTTTTCACCCTTGCTAGTTAGTTAATGTTATGGATAAATAAACCCAATCCTTTATTATTTCTATGCAGATGTTGTGCTGGCTTATTTTCCACATATTTAAAATAAATCTTTATTTGCCACCATAGAAAGGGCAAAGTCAGGGAGTAGACATCAGATCCAGCAGCAGGGACTACATGATGCAGYCTTTTCTCAGGTAAGGACAGATTATAACTTATTGCAGGGAGAAACCGGGCAGGTATCAGGACAGAYTTATCAGAGATATTTAAGAATTGCTCTTACTCACACTCCAAGATATATATTTTTATTTACTGTTTCTACTTTGGTCCAAAAT
>NW_013952404.1:7662557-7666026 GCF_001266775.1 Austrofundulus limnaeus | reverse complement strand
GTTCACACTGGAGTCAGATGGAAGTTGTATTTAAAATGTAATGTGAAAAGTCATGCCAAAAAATGAGATTTTTTCAAAAATACTAAAATTGAACATTAAGTCCTGCAGTGTGAACAAAGCCTTAGTTTCTAAAGATGTGGTGAGAGCAGCTGCATGAGAGGGCCCAATTATATTTTGTGCCATGGGGCCCAACATTGCTGGTGGCACCCCTGGTGCTCAGTTAGCAGTAAACTATGGTACACTGTGTTCTTAGAGGTAAAAATTTATGATTACAGTTTGAGTTTATACATACAGCTTTTAGTTTTGTGTATTTTTTATGGTCTACTTATGGTTAAGTASGGCCCCCAAATGTCTAGGGCTGCTCTGAGTAAACCTTATTGTTTTTACTGCAGCCGACTGCTAGTTTTATGTTTAGCATCTATGCTAGCCACATGTAGWGTATTCTACTGCAATCAATCCCACATACGGTGATTATATTATATTTATACAAATTCTAAACATCACTATTAAGTTTCTTTTAATGATGTAGAAGCGGTGGTTGGAGTGATAAAAATACACACAGACACAGCTCGTACAGATATACGGAAGAGGATTAGGGCCACTGAAAAAGTAAAAAAAAAAAAGAATTCTGACTTTATTCTCAGAATTCCATACATCAACCCCTATGGACGTTTACCTGTTTAATGAGCCTCAAGAATCCATAATATTTGCACCTGCGGGGATGGGGTGATGTCGGCCGCAGAGATGACAGCGCTTGGTGCAAAGCAGGAAAGAAGGAGAGAGGAAGGAGTGCAGAAGATATTTCTAGTCTTATTTCTAGAAGCAGAGCAGGTTGTAAGTTGGTTATTTTATGTTATTTATTGTTTTTTGTATCCTTCTACGGACTGTGACATGTTAAATAAATTTGAAACTGAGGTTTTAAAAAAATCTGTAAAACTTGAAAAAAATCTGAGATTGCTCTATATGTCCATATACAAAATGATGGAAAATCCGTGTAAATTACGGACAATCCGTACTTGACATGTATGGAATTCTGACTTTTATCTCAGAATTCTGAGTTTTTTTTTTCAGTGGCCCTAATCCTCTTCTGTACAGATCGATGCAGCAAGCTAAGCTATAAAAACAGGTAAAAACACCAACAGTTCCTCTTGCATTCCAAGTCTATCGAAGAGTTGGACCCTCCAGCCAACTTTCAAATTAACGTTCCTGTGATTCCGGAAGTCATGTCGAAATCTGCTTGTGGAATGACTGTTTCTGTTGTTAACACCTAATCTTTGTAGAATCCACTCCGATTGTCTGATCGTCAGACAGCGGCGGATAATGCATATGATATGCTAACTGCTAAGACCACTGTCACTCTGTCTGCGTCACACATCTTCGTCTCATTACAGCTGAAGACTCGTGACTGACATAAACCTGTTGATGTTAGTTTGTAATTAACTGTTAGCAGATTTAAAGTTGGGAAAACCTAATTATAGCAGAAGCTAATTGGTCTCCTAACGGTTTTCAAAGTTAGCAAGAAAGCTAATCCGCAAATCGACAAATAGGTTCTGCTGGTAGCTGTTGACCATCAGAACCTGTCAGGTTTGTGGTGTGTGAATGAGTCCAGATCCGGACGGAGGATAAAGTAAAAAGGATTTTATTAAGCAAAAAAAAAAAGCTTTCAGGGCAGCTAAATAAAACTAAGACACGAGGAAACACGAGGAGAACGAGACAGTTGGACATKACCAAACAATGATCCAGTGGGGAAACGAAGGACAAGACCAGTATTTAAACAAACAGAYGAAGAGAGGAAATGATGAACACCTGGGAGGAGGACTGATTGGATATTGCAGAAAGGTGAGGATGATAAACAGAGAATGACCTAGAAACAAGCTGAGGAGTACTGAGAAGTGGTGACACAGGGAAAACACAYAACACAAAAACACACATCCTCACAGAACCATGGCCACCACTGGTTGACATTTTAACACAACAGCTGACTCAATAATAAAATGTAAAACAGAGTTTTTCTTTTTCTGTAAAGGAATGGTTGCGAGCAACTCATCATTCACTGCAACACATTTCCACTCAGAATCATTACCAGGAAAAACAAAAACTCTGTTCATGCTTGAGATTTTGATTTAATGGAAGGGCTCGTTGACAGGTACTAAAAATATTCCACCCATGTTCCCYTTAACAGAATTATTCAGCTGGGTCACAGGAGCCCAAACTGAAGCAGCGTTCCATCTGAAAGTACAGAACATGCTCGGCTCGTGTTTGACGTGATCCAAGGTCCGTCTCGATTATGTGACGAGGACCATGTGTCAGTACTGTGACGTCACAGCATTAATTAAACCATATGAGCTGCAATGACACTGAAATGACATAAAACGGCTARTTTTACACATAAATACTTTAACATTCCTTTTAGTGCACAAACTGAGATCCTGAGTTGTTTTTTTTATATAAAGAAAAACTTGTACAGTTGAGACTATCAGGCTTTTTGACTCACAGGAAATGATCAGAAACATTTTGATAAATTTGAATGTTTATCACCTCGATGTCTATTGTGCAAACCAAATATATKATTAAAAAGACTCCATAATTTCAAAGGTCATGAAAAAGAAAATCAGATAAAGTCAAAGCTTTCTCTTTAAGATGAAGGTTATTCTAAGCAGTAAATATGCCAATCACTGAGATTTTTAGTAAACATCTAAATGATGTGAAAATGTTGCCAAAATTAGAGAGTAAAGAGTTGATTTAAAAGGACTGACTGGTTTTAGATTAAGACGGGAAAATGCTGTTTTGTTTTTATTTTTTGATGGTTTTATATTTTATGGCCCTTTATTAAATTTTTTGCTCTGAAGCTTGAATATGAGGGAAGAAAYAACAGAGGAATGGCCCAAGGAAAAYTAATTTCCAATGTTCCTTTAATGCTGTAATCAACACAACATGATTGCAGTTTAGTGGAATGATCAAGCTGTGCAGCTTTTGTTTAAAATTAAAAATAAATGTAACACATTTGAATCCCCCTCAAAGTAACAAATTCTTGCTATTTTAACTTCACATCAATGGCCGACACAWACAAACCTAAACGCTTCACATTACATCATCATTCACTGCAGGGAAACAATTTAAYATTCTCCACTGATCAACAGTGATGTGTGTGAGTTCAGAAAAGAAGGAAATAATGTAAAACCATAAAATTTTTAGAGAAAATAACAAAGTTTCTGCTTTTTTATCGTCATATAAATGCAGCCAGAGTGTCACAATGTGTTTTCTTGTGACAGCTCTGGGCAGAAACTAACAAACATAAACCTTTCTGCAGAAGCAGCCAGTCTACAGTAAGTCTATAAAACTGGATGACAGTAAGCTGTAGATTCTGCAGAACTTATTGACATAGAAAGAAAAAAGTAAACATCCAGTAAATAAAACCGCAACAAAGTCAGGATGAAGCAACAAGTCAACTAAAAAAAAAGAACAGATA
>NW_013952404.1:7648430-7660698 GCF_001266775.1 Austrofundulus limnaeus | reverse complement strand
AGCGACTCCTGTTGCTCTCAAGTGAAAGCAACACGTCAGAGCACGCCTCTTTTAATTTGACATGATGAACGCTCTCTGAAAGCATGTTTGATCGCGGTAAGAGAACGTCTCTCTGACTTCTGAACCACCAGAGGGATCATCAGCACGGAATGGGCCGTTCAGTTATTTAGAGGTACTGTTTCTGAAAGAGCTCAATGTCTCTGGCAGGGAACATGTTGGAGTCCTCCCAGAAGAGCTGGAAGACATGTGGAAAAATATGTCTGGGCGTGGACAAGAATAGAGGGAGGGATGGATGGATGGATGGATGGATGGATGGATGGATGGATGGATGGATGGATGGATGGATGGATGGATGAGAAAGGTCAACATCTGGAATCACTCTCCTTAAAATAAATACACATGAGTGTTTAATGCTGCTGCTTCAGCACTGACACAAAAACAAATCGACCACATGTCGGAGGAATGAAGGATCTCCTCTGAGCTGCATCTGATGCCAAATTCCAAAGTCAAATTCAATCTTTATTAAAAATGCGCCCAGTCCAAATGACATTAAACACTAAGTTACTGACAGAACCGTTCCAGAGTCACATTTTTCTTGATGCACTGATGCTTGAGTGCAAAACCAAGTCAATAGCCAACGGGCTTTTTTAAAACCTCACATTAGAACCACGTTTTCAGTTCTTTTAGGCTCCACATGTGCCATTGTTTCCCCACAACAAGGCTTCAAAGATTGTTTTTATTTGATGTACGCTAAAATGTTCTATTACAGTGAAATGTTTCTTGCACTTATCACTTGCTCTGTAAGCAATAAATTAAGTTTTACAGAGTTTATGAGAATTCCAACCGTATTACACCCTAATAAAAAAGGGAGGGAACAGATTTGTCAGACGCTCCTCATATTTTAAACAGAATGAAAACAACCTGCTGCAATAACTCCGCTTCATTGTTTCTGCATTTCAGCTCCCATCGTTCATCGGCAGMGCACAACCTACATTATGCTCATCTCTGTGGCGGCACCGGTCCAAAATGAGCAAAAGGCTGCCGACGCGTCTCAGAAGGTTCATCCGTCACGCTCCAAACATACACACCAAACACGTCTGGAAAACATAAATCTGCTTTCTCTTTTAATTTGTCTGTCAGTTGCGAACATTGTTAGAAAATGAGGTATTAATCAAGCAGGAGGAAAATGTAAAACCTCAAAAAGTCTTTGAAACGGTTCCTAATGAGATTAGACGTTTAACGCGAGGAAATAAAAGAACAATCATTCACACAACATGGGAACAATTACTGACAGCTGTCTGGAGTTAAAGTGAGCTCTTGGCTTTTGTTGAGGGCCATGTTTACTTAAATTAATCATCATTGTTACTTAACTTTTATCCCACCTACYGAGTCTGGAGCTGCAGTGGATTTGAAAGATTAGAACCGAGTTGATGAGTTAATCAAAAAGCCTCTCAGTTGCAAAACATCTTACTTTAGCTCATCAGGCTTTAGCGAAACTGCTTCGGCTCCTTCTCACTGTGCTGCTGATGGGCCACCTATTACTAAATGTTCAAATTTCCTTTCCTGACAGACTGAGCACGGCCAACCAAATTAGCTTAGCTAAATCAGATCTATTAACTGAAAATATAGCTACGTATGTAATGAAAACATGTTTTTAAAAATGTGTAGAATGTTTTTTTTCTCCCTCCCAGTTTTAATTAACATATAAACGGTTGGCTAGATAGTTTTTGGCCTGTTGTGGGAAACGTTGGTTATTTTTGCACACTTGAACTTGGAGACCTTTCTGCATTTTATCTGCAGCTTCTCAGCGTGTTCTGTCCAGTGCTTCCTACTTCTCTCCAACGCCGCTCAGTCCGACCAGCTCGAATGGCAATCTTTATAACTTTGGTTGAAAGGGGAGGGGCTGACCGGGCCGGCCGAGGAGTGCTGAGAGAATCCATTGGATTAGCTCGATGTCGTTCAAGAAAATCAACCAGTGGGCCATCGCGGTCGACATAAAGATATTTATAATAACAATTACTATTTTTTTGGTTCATGACAGGACCGCCCGGCCCAAATCACCGACGGCCCACTGGGCAAGTGTCCACTATGCCAGTCCAGCACTGGGTACAGGTCATGCTATTTTCTTTATTTTCATTAGTTTTGCACATCTCTGCGGACACATTTTACTAAAATGTGTTTCGTGCTGTGTCACTTTAAGTGTTTATGCTTTTTTAATAAATTATGTGTCCTTTTACCCTCTTATATTGTTAATTTTACTCCATTTTGCGAGCTAAGTAATCTTTTTTACAGGAATGGTGTTTGCCATTTAGCATTGGCTACTTTTTGACAGCTTAAAGTTTAGATTTTGTTAGTATAAACTTTAAAGAATCAAAAGTAAATCACCTGGATCTGTACTGTGGCTGTTAGTAATCATATGTGTTTTTAACCAAAAAGGAGAGGTGTGGTTTAATGAGGGTGATAAATAACTCTAAATACCTCTGAAAAATGTGTCCCCCTAACTTCTAAGATGATGGTTACTCTTGTTCATACTGTATGCAGACTGTTGCATGCGTAATTCACTAGCAGTAAATATTGTGCTACTACCAGTTTTGGACCAAAGGAAGCAGGACAGTTGCAATTAAGTTAGTTTTGTTAGTTAGAGGCAGCTTCATATATTTAAACTGAACTAAACAAGCATGTCAGATAATTATTTAATCAGCTCTGATTGAACTTCAGAAGTGACATGCTAGAAGTAGCATCCATGTTTAGCTACTTCTGTAAACACCATGTGACGTCACATCTTTATCTGTGCATGCAGATCACATCAGGGCTGTGGAGAGTTCACACTGGAGTCTGATGGAAGTTGTATTTAAAATGTAATGTCAACAGTCATGCCAAAAAATGAGATTTTTTTCAAAATACTAAAATTACTACATTAAGCCCTGCAGTGTGAACAAAGCCTTAGTTTCTAAAGATGTGGTGAGAGCAGCTGCGTAAGGGGGCCCAATTATATTTTTCGTCATGGGGCCCAACATTGCTGGTGGCACCCCTGGCGGCATCTAAATTTATGATCGGATGACAAGAAACATGCTTTAACATTCATGTTGATATATACTTAGTTTGAGAAATTCCTAATGATCCTGATTCATATCTTTCTTTATTAGTCCGTGCAAACCTGGCTCCCGACAACCAGACGCTGAAACCAAAGTCTGTTACGCTATGATTTACATCTCAGTTTTCCCTCCAAGACATACAGACCTGATCTGAGTACTTCTTATCTGCCATCCTGCACGGCCAAAATCTGAATGCTTGAGCTCTCAGGAGTTTTGCTTTAAAAGAAACATCTCATTGATCACTGGATGGTTCTTGTTTAAAAAAAGATTATAAGAAAAGTAGGTTATAAATAAATAAAACAGGATGTGAAAAAGAACGTCGTCTTCAACTCTTAAAACCTTTGTTCTCAAACATTCCCTTGGAGTAAAAATGTGAAAATATCTTGGTATAAAAGACCTTTTGAAGTGCTGAAATATATCTTTGTGCAGTTCCACCTAACTATTGTAGACGAAGCCAAACCTTTTCTGCTTCATCACATACCAGTTCAGTTCTGATTTTATCCAAATAAACAATAACTTCATAATGATCTGCTTTAACTGAATAAAGTCTCGTGGAAATATTCTCTTTTTTCGTTCTGCATTGTGTGAAATGGAGGGTCTAATTACAGTAATTTTGATAGTTTCATTAAGATCTTCAGCTCTGATGGTCAAATTTGTTCAGTTTTTGTACTAACAAAGAAAACAATAATAATAAATAAAAATAACTCCAGTAAATCAGATTATTTTTAGAACCAAGGTTAAAGATACGCAACTAAGTCTAACTTAGCTAGAAACTGGTGGTACAGGCTTCATTTACCGTCTGCATTTCCTGAGGTTTTCATTGTTTTCTGTTTCTGAATGTTCAAGCAGAATACTCAAATAAAAAAGAGAAAAAACTCAAGCTGACGTGGAAACAGAGTGCGAGCTTTTGATACGAAATAAGCCGAAAGCCTGGTGATGATACGTTTTTACCACTTTAATGTGGAAAAGCTTTGAATATTTTTCATGCTTTACATTTTCATCAAAAGCCTGTTTGGAAATCTTCAAATCAAACCTTTTATTTTGCACGACAGAAAGCAGGAGCAGCAGGAATTAAAGGCACAATCCGTACAAAAGATAAACAGCTTTCCTTAAAGGAAAGGAGTTTTAAACTGACACCATCGTCATTTTGCTTTGCGTCGGCTGCGGTTAATTATCTGTGACTCCATCTTTATTTGAGTTGACTCTAAAAGTTACTCAGCTTCCATCACAAACAATCTCCTTCTTCTTCTTCCATTTGTCAAAAGAAAATCTGGCAGCCTGCTGACAAACACACCGGTACACAACACGTGAGTTAACCCAGAGCTTTGAGAGGCTCAGCTCCACATCCAACAGTTCCAACCACGTGGACGTATTCTCTGCAGAACATCGTGTTTCAACAAAACGAGCTGCGCGAGTGTCTCGACCCCGGTCCTAATGCTATGATCAAACCATCCGCTGCCCTTCATTTAAAACAAGTCACAGATTTAAACGGCATGCGTTCGCTAACAGACGTTCAAATTAGGTTCAAAGCGGAGCTTTTGTTTCAGCACCGATGTTCTCAGCTGACAGTGTTTGTCCTGAAATCTGCCCGACCAACATCATGAGGCCGAGGGGTTAGAAGAGACAGAAGCCGCTTCTTTCATCCACAACCAAAAGGCTAAACTCCCACTCAGTCCCAACAGGCCGCTGAACTGATCTGCACGAAGATCAAACAGCATTTCTCTCTAAAAATAAAGCCTCTGCATCCTTTAGCCCGGCGTTAAGGCAGAGGTTTGCAGCCACGTCTCTTGCTTTGCTTCAGTTAAGTGGAATCTGCTGTCCGGTGATTGCAGACAGATTGTTTCTGACGGCACGCTGATGGAATACTTCCTGCAGCATGGAGACGATTAAAAACACAAGGCCAGATATGTCAAAATACTGTTTGACATTTCTTACAGGAGCACTGCCATAACTGATGAAGTCACTAATTAGGATTAACCCCGTAGGAAATAAAGAGATCAGTGGAGTTCCAATTCACCTTTAGTCTCTATGTTACTGTAGTCTGCAGCGTTTTTAATCAGCAAAAGTAAAACCAGAATCATTTCAGGAGGTGGACATGGTTCTTCTAATCAGCAAACAGCAYAACTAAAGTTTTGTTTAGCAYATTAGCTTTTTCACTAACYTTGAAAACCATTAGCAGACCAGTTAGCTCATGCTAAATTAGGRTTTGCCAACTTTAAGRCCACTAACAGTTAACAGAAGTTAAAGGAAATAGAAAACAGGAAAGGCAGTTTTGCCCCCGGAGGTTAATTAGCAACCTAACGTGAAGACGTGACGCCGACTGAGTGACAGTTGTCTTAGCGGTCAACTGTAGCTACCACTAATTTTTACTTGCTAAGCTGTTTAGCATTATATTCCATTAATTAATTTTAATTAATTAATTAATTAATTAATTTGTTTGTTTTTTTTAGATGTTTAGTGATTGGTGAAGCGATATTTAGTTAGCAGAAGGCTGGATGGTCCAATGAAACAAAGCATCAGTTCTAAGCTCTGAATTTTTTTTCGTCCAAGTTTAATAATGTGAGAAATCTACAATTTTTTTTACCTTTTCTAATTAGCTGCTAATCCACAAAATAAACCCCGTAGTAAACTGCTAGCGTAATGCTAATCTCCCAAAATGCAGGGCAAAAAAACAACATTTTTAATCGTTTCTAAAACAAAACTAATCTACACAATTACACAAAAGCTTAATATTGTGATGGCAAATCAGCTTAAATCAGTAAATAAACTAATGTAGAATTATGGAGACTGTATTTTATTGGTGGCAAATGTCACTTTCGATTTTCACCAAACTCACGAGAAGGGCCTAGCTGCAGCCACAGCCATTATACAACTTGCCCCCCTAACATTAATTCGGGCGACAAAGCACAGGTGTGTTTTGTCATGTTGCAGGCTGCAGCTGGGTTTTATTGAAAATCACTCTGAATCAGAGTAAATAAGTTGTAGCTCCTCCGGTGGAATGGAAGGAGTGAATCCAACACCTGTGATGGACTTGTGACCTGTCTAGGCCAGGGTGTACCCCACCTACTCCTACCACCGTTACCACAAACAAGTAGATCAAGAAAATGATGTTCTTTAAGCAATAACTCAGATTGGTTTTGAAGTAGGTTTCTGTATGAAGGTTCTGAGCAATTATAGTTTTACCTGCTGTATATATGACCAGTCTAAGGAAGCTAACAAATATTAGAAGCAATAACCCCAAACTAAARGACAGTATTGTTCATTTTCACTGTAGTTCCTCATCATTAATTTTACCAACAATATCTGAACAGCACAGGTTGTTTTTGCCGTAACAAATGATTTAATGTGACTACAAGAGCATGTAGTGAACACATCATGCAGAAAAACAATGACTCACATGAAAAAAAGTTATTTATTAAGTTCCACATYACTAAGTTTTATAGTTCTGATATAATCATCAAACAGAAAAATAAACAAGATGATCACATTTAACTCTTGCATTGGTGAAGAAATAAAACCCTTTTCTGTTTTAATTGCTTTTATGCATAAACGACTCGTTTTACCTTCGTCTTTTTGAATAAATCAAAACAGAAATTACACTCTACCCGCTTCGTCTCTTAGAACCGMTCAGGGTCAGCTTCAGTGATGAACCTACACACCTACGCTGCTTTTCAATTCGCCATCTTCCCCCGAGAAYCTCCGAGGTGCAGCTTCATCAGCTGAGGTCAAGTTTCAGGGTTTTGTTTARAGAGACAATCATGATCGACTGAGCGGCGGAGCTGGTTATTGAATGACAACAGACTAATGTAATGACGTTACCACCTATAGGATTTCGCTTGTCTGAAAGATTAGAAGTTCTGCTTTTGAACATAAACCTCTACGACACAATAAGGATGAAAACAACCAGATTTATCACAGTATGATATATTGATTTGTTTGGATGACAATGCGATATTTCTTGATATCACAAAATCTTTCACAAAACGATTTCAACTCAGTTCAATTTACAAGCCTGTAATCGATATAATGCAATATCATYTAGGCTACCCATCTAACATAAATAATTTTGTTAGATGGGCATATGATCCACATTTGGCATATGATGAAAATACTGATAAATTATTTTTGTTTTGCCATGATGTAARTGAATCATTAATCATTTAATTGATATATTGATGTAGATCGATGTATTGTCAGATCCCTATCACATAACTGTATATTTATTGGTAAAAACAAATTCTTACAGTACAAGTTATGACTGACTTGCAGCTATAACCACACCAAATTTTAGCTCAGTATCTGTAATTTTTACTAAATTACACTCCTCTTTGTGTTTTATACACCATGGCCTGTATGCACGCTCACCACACAAGACTCCACTGCTGAAGAAACAGCATGTTGAAGCTCCTTTAAAGTTTGCTGCACAACATTTAAACAAGCCTGTGTAATACTGGGAGAATATAGTCTGGTCAGATGAGACCAACATTGAACTGTTTGGATGCCAGAATACACATCATGTTTGGAGGTCAAATGGCACTGCACATCAGCCCAAAAACACCATACCAACAGTGAAGTTTGGAGGTGGGAACATCATGGTGTGGGGCTGTTTTTCAGCATATAGTACTGGCAAACTTCAAATAATTGAAGGAAGGATGAGTGGAAAATGTACAGAGACATTCTTGATAAAAATCTGCTTCCATCTACCAGGATGATGAAGATGAAACGTGGCTGGACATTTCAGCAAGACAATGAGCCCAAACACAAAGTCAAGGAAACTCTCAGTTGGTTTCAGAGAAAGAAACTAAAGCTGCTGGAATGGCCCAGCCAATCACCTGACCTGAATCCAACAGAAAATCTATGGAAAGAACTAAAGATCAGAGTTCATAGAAGAGGTCCACGAAACCTTCAAGATTTGAAGACTGTTTGTGTGGAAGAATGGGCCAAAATCACACCTGAGCAATGCATGCCACTAGTTTCTCCATACAGGAGGCGTCTTGAAGCTGTCATTGACAACAAAGGCTTTTGTACAAAGTATTAGATAAATTTCAGTAAGTGTGTTCAATACTTTTTCCCTGCGCCATTCCACATTATTACAAATAACTTKATTTCTGGACATTTATGGTTTGATTTCTTTGTATGTATGGATCACTTGGGTTGTTACCAACATCTGGTGAAAATTTCATGTCATTAGCACCTCTAGTAATATATTTACTGAGAAAAATGGTGACGTGTTCAATACTTATTTTACCCAGTGTAGCTTCAGCTAAATTAGCTACTAACAAGCTAACATCAAGCTATATTTTTAGTTAGCTAATTATAATTTAGCAAAGCTAACATTTTGATTAGCTGTGCCCATCACTGATGTTGTGGATCAATACAAGCTAATAAATCAAATGTTGATCAGTATGTGTAAAATTACCTGACTTATAATCATATTTTTAGGTTTTTAATGTCAGTTGACTGTGACGGCCATCTTGAATCAAATTTACTCCATAAGTTAATTACTAGTAGAAGTTCATCAAATGATTGCTTCCTAAGAYATGCGTTCAAATCTTTGCAGTGCTTCCTGAGATAATTTGCCAACAGACAAATGAACGTAAACAACACTGGCAAAAACATTATCCCTTATTATTGGAAATATCTCATCAAAATGATCAATAAATCACCAGATATGATATCACTTTCCTGTTTCCATCTTTTTTTTACAAAAATGGCTAATAATCTTTCAAAGAAGAAAACATTTTTGAAATTCCTTTGACTAGTTTTGACCCACGGTTGTCCTTGAAAACCGAAGGAGTCACAGCAGGCTGGTTGTCTCTCTCCTCTCCAACCAGGAAGAGCGACGACCCTCAGGCACAGCTTTGATCTTCCATCTCTTCACCTTAGTGCCGCGTGTGGAAACATCATCACACACTAAACACACCTGAGCAGCAGACATTCCCCTCCTGTCCTGTAAAGTCACTGAACAAACTGTGAGACTTTTCTTTCGGTTACAGACTGTTGATGGTTCTGAACACATGAAAGGAAACAAGACACAGATGAGATCCTTAAAACCCTGAAGTAGCAAAAAAAAAAAAAAAGCACCGACGTTTTAGATGAAAATTTAACAAAAGCAAACATTCACAGGAGAGGAGCTTTTTACCTGAGTAAAGTGGATATATTCACAAAACAYCCTAGCAAAAGTTAAACTGCTGAGCAAAGGCAAAAATAGATATTTGTGACCCCAATTCAAGTTGTTGGGATGTTCTTTGTCAACAAAGCCATGCTGTTGTTGTGCTGTAATGGATACAGTACAGGGTTTAACATGGTCTTGCTGAAACATGCAAGACTAAGAAACATGGCATGTGGTTTCTARGTTTTTCTGCYTTGKTGCTGTCTTTTCAAGCTGTCCATGTTACAGACACTAATGCACCCCTATACCATCAGAYAGGTGGARATTTATACTGTGTGTTGATAACAGGCCAGAAGGTCAGAGGARGCAGAGTTTGTGGTTTTCAAAAASTAATGGAGTCCCAATAWTGATAGTGATATTGGTATCGYGCCCAAAACCAAGATTTTTACAAYTACTTGTACAAAATGCCCCAATACTCAGGACGATACTGGTATTGATACTCCATRGAATGRGTTACAATTTATATTTCAAGTGAAAAGCCAGTTCCATGTTTAAGAAATTTATACAAGTTGAAAGAAAATCGTTGTTGTTGTATTTTATTCTAAAATTTTCATCAGTATACATCGTATGTGATCAGATCCAGTCCGAGGGGCTGTAGGTTTATAAGGAAGAAGAACCACCTTGTTCGAAATAAAAGAAATGTGTTTTAAAAGTCATTAAGTTCTGACTCAATAAGTACTCGGTAATGGCGAGTACCTAAACTGAAGTACTTGGTTTGGGAAAAACGGTACACACCTATCAAAAATAATTACTTTTTTTTCTCTCCACAGAACAGTTTTCTTACTTTGTCTCAGACTATTTTAAATGACTTTTGGTTTATAAAGGTCAGTTTACATTTGACTTCTTATAGAGCTTTAACCTGCATTTGTGGAGAACTTGTCAAGATATTAAGGGATGTTCAGAACGGAGGATATGTTTAGGGGTTTATGAAATTTACAAATCACTGCACATTCCAGCTTTTTCAGAACTGCTATTAATACGAAATGTTTCCAAAATTGACAAACGAACTCTCAAGCTAAAGCACGTTTCTAGAAATTACCTCGACTTTTGACCACATTGTTTCATTTCTGAGTCCAGCAGAGACGTCTGAGCTCAAATGACAAAAGAATAAATAAATTAAAAAAAATAACCCCCTCCAGGCACTTCTTGTTGCCGTGTTCACAAGATGTAGAGGGATGTTGAGGAAATGAAAAATAAACTAAAATCCAGGAGTCAGGGGAAACTGAACGCGGACACTGAATTTGAGCGAAAACCTGCGCACACTTAGTGTTTAGGTGGACAAAATGTCTTTACACTTCTGTCTCCTTTACCAGAAATTACATTGATACACAAATAAATTAAGAATGCACAAGAATTTAGACGGAAAACAAGCTAAACTCAGACATGAAGAGGAAAAATATCCTGCAAAACAACAGCAGATTTTATATTTTAACACTTCTACAGCAACCAAATATATAACTGTGAGGATATTGGCAAATTATGGTACTTAAAACCATTTCAGAATTAATGTTTCTATAAATTTGTGAACCAAACAAGGGCTTCACAATAAAAGTCCTGCCTTGTCGCTACCAGAGAGCTGCAAAAAAATGATCATCAGTCAGAATTTTGATATTTTTAAAGATCACATTGTTTCATTTCTACACTTCAGATCTAATTCATTAAATAGTAAAGAAAAGTAGAAAACAATAGAATCTGTCTCTGATCAGTGCTGCATGCTGGACACAAAGCTGAAAACGCCTCTCTGCTGGACAGAGGAGGCAGCTCTGACTTAATGCTGTGAAATTTGGCAGCGCCCACCCGGGGGGCTCTTAAAGTCGCTGCAGTAAGAAGCACTCAGACTGATCCATCTGCTGGAACTTCAGCAGCAGAAGAAGAAAAAGCTAAGTGGTTAATTACTTTCCACATATTGAACAAGGAGGTGAAAAAGCATTAAATACTCTTAAAACATGACAACAATCATGGGATAAAAGCTGATCTAAAGCTAACTTAAAGCTATTTTTGACAGCTGTGTTTTTTTTTTTTGAGTCAGTTATATTAAATAAAAGCTGCTCCACAGGGGTTTCCTTGTAAATATCAGTTTTTCCTGCCTTCAGCTAAAACAAACAGGAAAGGCTGTGTGTTTTATGTGCTGCTGACTGTTTGTCTCTTCTTGCCAAAGTCTTGTCCCCATTTTTTTCTGCTGCTGCAGTGGGAATAAATGCAAATCAAATTCCTCCAGAGAAATTGACAACTCCACTCAGGTTTACCCTTTTTTTTTTTTTTGTAATTATAATTATTTTTTATTGTTGTTGCTTGAGTAAAAAGTGGAAACACACAGCATGATGCACGGTGAATGAAACAGCTCCTCATTAGAAACAGAGTTAAACTTCTGCAGAATAAAGTGAAAACATTTACTTACTGATTAAAACGATGATGGCGACGTGAGCGCGTCTTTTCATAAAATCCATGTTTCTCCTGGTTTGAGCTGCGCGCAGACAGCAGCTCGTGGATGATGGGTCATGAAAACGCACAAACCGACACACAAACACAAACAGACACACACACGCTCCTCCGGACTGTGCAGTTATGTCTCCAAGTTGCGCACTCTTCTTACTCATCCCAGTGATGCTGCTGCTGCTGCTGCAGCTCCCCCCCTGACTGCAGCTCAGATCACACCCCCTCCTCTTCCTCTCCACCCCCCTGCCTCTGCCTCTTCCTCCCCGCGTGCGTTATTAGTCGGGGGAAGGTGCGTTCACTGCCCGCAGGAAGTGCGTTCATCCGGCCTCAGAGGAGCTGCGCGCTTCAGCTGCAGTTTATCTGCGAGGAACCTTAAAAACAACAACAAAGTGAAAACATGAACAGTAAATTTAACACAAGTTCAGAGCGACTCATTGGGTAATTTCAGCAAGAGTCAGAGGCACAGCGTGAAGAGTTGATTTGAGCAGAGCTGAGGTTTAGAAGTGTTATGAACAGTTAATATCTTACCTGTTGAGGATATCTGGACATGGTGCGTGTCAACCCC
>NW_013952404.1:7640204-7645850 GCF_001266775.1 Austrofundulus limnaeus | reverse complement strand
TGTGTGTGTGTGTGTGTGTGTGTGTGTGTGTGTGTGTGTGTGTGTGTGTTTTCTGTTTCTTTCTTGTGCCTCTTCTCGTCTAGCATTGAGCTTCCTTGCCCTGTCTGGTTCTGCTTTGTGTTTCCTCAAGTTTTGTTGTTTTATATTATTTTAACTGTGACTACATCACAGCCGGAATGTGGCTGTAAATGTATTTCTCTCTTACTCAAGAAAAAGTCCCAATTTTATGCTAAAATCATATTTTTCTCTGCAAACATAAAAGTACATTTTTGAATCATTTGCTGTAAAATGCTACGAAGGTGGAAAAGGCCTGAGGCCACCAGCAAGACCCTTCTAAAGACAAATTAAATGTTTTTGCGGCCGTGAAACAAAGTTAGAAAAACAGAAAAAACGTTGCCAATAAAACTAAGAATAACTACTGAAATGTGCTAAAGAATAAGCAATAAAAAATACACGGAGCTGCCTCAGTACCACACGTTCTGCCTCTTAAAGCCTTTTCAAACCAATTGATTTTACGATGTGTGAAGATGAAATCGATTGGCAACAGTCCAGCCTGTGGTCACATGGCCTCCTGATAACTTAGACGGTCTTTGTATGATTTTCTGTCTCCTCTTTGTTTCTTCTGCATGAAGCAGAATTTACGACTTTCCTCAGACTGACMGAGGAACAAAACATCATCAGCAGCTGTTTTCTGCTCTTTGACAGACTGACTTTAGACGCTCCTGATGTCCAACATGTGGACTTTTCCARATGTTGCTCTGCTCTCTTTTCACCAAAAAGTTTTGAACATTGTGGATTTCAAAGCATCAGAAAACTTGTTTTGTTTGTTTGTTTTTTGACAGTGAAACAGCAAAAAAATGACTCCAAGTCAGTTCATAGGATCTGTGTCTGTGAAAGACAAGTTTTGAACAAGTCAAGCCAAAAACGTGTTTTTTTTTTTTTTTACTTTTTCAGAGTGATGCCTGAGGAACGTTGATGATTGTTTTATTTCATTTTACACGGTTTGGATAAATCAAACCAGAATGTGAAAACTGTCAGGCCTTTCAAGAAAAGCTGTCTTCTGCCAAGAAAGAAACCAAACAATATAAGAATGAAGACTTTTTCCCAGGAATTGATAGTTTTAGCTTTTGTAAATTGCATTATTTTGAACTGCATGGAGGAATGAGTTCTGAGTCCCAATGAAGCCGGATCACTTGGACTCCTCTTGTTGATCTGAGACCCAGATGAGACGGGGGATTTTATCAGTTTTATGACCCGACTTCAAGACTCAGACGTTTGTCTCTGCTCACATCATCTGATAATCATAAACTTTCATTTGTCTTTACCAAGGTCTACAAAACCGATGATGTAAAGTTATTTTTACAAAGGCTAAAATCTTCAMAATATATTGACAGAATGTGTTTATTGTTTTTTGTTTTGTTGAGTTAAACACTTTTCTTCAGGAGGAAATAAATGTTATAAAGTTAAAAATACAGGAGATGAAACTTAAGAAGACATCCTGAAAACAGCTTTTAATCCCCCTTTTTTATGTTATTGCTAAAGCCTGCTGGACAAGTTGACAGAACTGTTTCAGATTGCTTTTCCTTGCTGGTTTGTGGAGAAATGATGTGTAAAATGATACGATTTACATGGTTCATTTTGTGAACCGCAGCTCAAAGCCAATTTCAACTCTTCTACATGTAAAWGTCATAGAGAGTAAGACAAATTTCACTAAGCTAATAGAAAAAATTGTTGTTGCTGGTTTTGCTGTGGACAGTCTAAACCTCAAACTGGATTATGGTTTCTGGGCAAAATAATAAACATCCTGGGGGCAATTTTGTCAAATTCTTCAGAGTGATGTGGAGGACTTTGATGCCCAATGASATATCTGTATAAGAAGTGCAGCATGTGAGGAGAGCTGAGATAACCTTAAAAGTGCTGGATGTAGAGATGGGCTACATCCATTTTTAGCTAAAATAAACCAGAGGAAGGGGAAACCCAAGAAACCACAGAATTTGGACTCACTAAAAGTGGTGGCAGACGGAAGATGATAAAGAAACAAAGAAAGATTTTGTGTTGAAGTCTGGAGATCAGATCTGAGATAAAACACAGAAGTGACAGCAAAAACACAGACTCTTTGACAAACTCACCCTGAGGGCAGGTACAAACATTAATAAAAACACTCACAATTTCAATGAGATGTTGTCAAATGGTTCAGCGTTTATTATTTTGTATTACATATTAAAAGGGTTAGTGTAAAATCTGGCTCCTATTTTGTTTATTTATTGAGTAAATATGTCTAAGTTGCTCATTTAATATGAAACAATGAACTTTAGTCTCTCCTATATCTTTATATTCTGATTTAGTCATATTTTCAACCCATTCATTTTTCTCTGTTTTCTATGACGTTTTCTGAACTATTACACCAAATCATTTGCGATGGAGGGTCTGGACTTACCAACCACAGTTTTGTCGTCTTCATTCTTCTCTGGCTCTGGGTCCACCATGTAAGGCTGGAAGGACAAGTCTTCTGCTGACATCTTTGAACTAATTTGTAAATAAAAGGTTTCTGCGCCGCTATATAGRTGTAAACCCCTCWATKYAGTTAGAATGAACCGGTCTGGAAGCTGAAGTGAGGGCGGGGTGTGGAGCACCTCATAAAGACACAGCCTCAAAACGATTTGCTTTGCAACACACATCAGAAAAGGGTGAAAGAGGGGCTTGTGGAGTTACAATAAGGAGGAATTCAGACCAAAGCATTGCAGTTTCACTTTATATAGACGCCAACTYAATGATTTGAATTTGAAAAAGAAGGATTTGAAAACATGAAGTCATTTTAAACCTAAACTCCCATTAGATTTTAGACGTAGCACAGAATGTGTTCGTACCCTTTAAATTTTAAATAAGCTGTTTAAAGTTAGGTTAAGTTAAACATTTAAAAAAATAAAAGCATTTACAGTAGATGTGAGGGGAAAGATTTCCCAGAAACTCTCACAAAAATTCCCACTGATTAAGGAAATTCACAGATGGTCAGTTGGGTTTTCTTGAAAAGACGCCTATTGCTTGTTTTTGTTTGTTTTGAAGTGATCTAAATGGACTCAATTCATAACACAGCTTATTTTTATTTGTATTTTTTTCATTCAAATGATTTATGCACTAAAGCAGCTTTACGTCAGTTGTTGTGCATGAGTAATTTCTGAACCAGCACCTTTAAAAAAAACATCAAAGAACTGTAAGAATATTTTTATTATGATCCATTGTTGATTGTTTTATGAATTGTCTTAATATTGTAATTTTTCATTTATTTTAAACTGTTTTATTTTTATGTAGCTAAAAACTTGTTTAGGGAGAGGTATTACAAATTAGTGTAGGCTATCAATGTTTTAGTGTAAGATATTGTAAATACTATTCTACGAAGCCCGCGAGGGGACATGAGGGGATTTTTTTTCTTTTGCGTTCCCACACAATACTATTGTGTTACCTCGCAAATCTTTGCGTTACCTCGCAAAACTTTTTGCGTTACTTCGCAAATGTTTGCATTCCCTTGCAAAATTGTTTCTTGTTCCCATGCAAAAGTTTGTTTTGTATATGAACTGAATCAAATCAGACTTTTATTTTGAAATATCTGGTTACCAAAACAGGACGTGTCGCCACAAGTTTGTGAAATTGACATTGATGTTCTGTGGCTGCACTGTGTTAAAATACCGGCATATGACACACTTCCATGCGTGGCTGTGTATTTCATTCTGAAGCTGAATTAAAGTAGTAGGTTAACTCGTTAAAGTAGTTGGCTAACTCGCTAATGGTGAACATGTGAATTTGTTAATAACCACCAGGCACAACAGTGATAAACGACTTTTTTGAGGGAACGCAAAAGATATTGCGAGGGAACGCAATATTATTGCGTGGGAACGCAAAAGAAAAAAATCTCCCATGTCTCCTTGTGGGTTCCGTAGCCTACTATTCAAATAAACAAATGAAATGAAATCAAGTAAATAATTGTATCAACTTTATAAATAAAAAAGAGAAGCAAAATCTCTAACGAAACAGAGTTTAAGATAATATTTTGTAACAATTTTCCCAACAAGGTTAAAAGTTATGTTAGTCAGGCTAACTTAGCTTTAGTGGCTAAGCTAACTACTGATATTAATGTTAACATCTTCCTCCTAGCATACAAAATTATTAAGTGAACTCAAAATGGTACCATCCCTCTAAATGAGTTTTTTCTTTGGTTTTTGCTGATCCAAATGAACAGTTTGAGTTTTAGTCAGGCCCTGGACTCAGACTTTTGCTAATGTTGTTCCTGGCTGCTAGCTCTGCTGCGCTGCTAATGACGCTAACCTCAGCACCACAGGAGAAAGACTTGACCTGATCTGAAAATATTTTCACATCATTCCAGAGGATTTAATTAAGAGTAAAGACACACAAAAAAAAGAAAGARTGTGTTTTCCTGGAAGGAATCCCACGATAGATCAAAAACAGCGACGCTAATTATATTTTCAAATGTGTTTTGTGCCAATGCAGTTGTTTTTACACTCCAACCACAATATTCTAGTTTGTTGGACTGCCACATTTTTCTACCCAAGTGTTTGAGTTGTATAAAAACCAACAAATTTAATCATTTTAGGTCATGACGTGCTGCGATTGTTTCYATTTGTCTGTCACTGATTCTCTAAAACGTTTCTTTTTTTATATAAAATGTTTCTCCCTGACAATTTCTCAGAATCCCTTTCTTTTGCAGAGCCATGTATTTGTGCTGATGTGTTTCAACATGTCTATATGCTCAACCTTCTAAATGGAAAACAGGTCACTTGTCAGGTCACCCTGTCCATTAGCTTTTTCTTCTCAGCCAAATAAAAGACACTCTAGTAAAAACAGAGGAAAACAAAAAAAGAAGTGTTCAAAAAAAATCCAGTTTGTTACATTCTGTCTTTCCAACATCGGAGGACAAACAAGTGAAACAAACAAAGGCTTTAAGGTTCAGTCTGAGTGTTTGTGTCGCTGATCTGAGGGGTCTTGGCGGGGGCCAGAGTCCAAAGTAGCAGCTTTTTCTGATTTCCTCCTCAATCTGTGGCCTCCTGACAGCTCTCTGCCTCTCTGCTAGAGCAGCCCCCAAAAATGAAATTACCAACTAGGAAATAATAAGAGGCAGGGATGACGCAGATACACTTGATGAGTAACTCGAGAGTTCTGTTTAAAAACTCACCGAAGGACCCGTCTGGGAGTTTCTTACAAGCGTCTGCCACATRCTCAAATAGAGCAGTGAATGTGGATTTAGCCACAGCTGGATCGATGATGGAGTTCATAACAGTGGCTCTGATTCATGAAGAATTAAACTTTTCAGCTTCCTTCATTTGTTTTAGCGTCATCCATTAAAAGTGTGGCGTTTTGGGACACAATTATGTCTGTACGACAACTAGAAGTACCATCTGCACTCCCCTCCACCCTAWTGAAAAACTCATTCAGGTATTATTCTAACAGACATGACCAGCTGATGCTTTTTTTAACCTTTTTGAGGCATGAAGCTGATGAATGTGTGAATGRAGGCATCACAAACATGGTATTGTTCTTATCCTGAATGGAGGAGAGGTACAAAGGAACAAATGCTGCTATAAATCAAGTCGGCGTGTTCACGATGACCTGAATACATCAGCATAAAAACTAAGT
>NW_013952404.1:7635218-7639074 GCF_001266775.1 Austrofundulus limnaeus | reverse complement strand
CAATACAAGTATATGATATACAAAAATTCTGTGCGTCTCCTGGGGGCTAAGCCCCCCTTGTCCTTAAAACCTAGTGACACCCCTGCTGGTCCATTTGCTCTTTTTCACAGGAGACTGGGCTATTCTTATCTGACTTTTAATTTTACCTGTTTTGTACAGGTCTGAGTTTAAAAACTAGATTTAATTTACAGTTTTAGAGACATCACAGGTACTGTATATGCCAACAGTAAAATATATGCAGAAATTAATGCTAATTTATTTATTTTCTTTGATATGACTAGTTGAGTAAAACATTTAGTTTTTGACCATCAGCTGAATGATTTGGTTTGTTAGATTTAGATATTTGAGAAGGTTGAAAGCTGCTCTGGAGTTTGCTCTCCAACTGATCACCCAGCATCTGAGTCTATGTGCTCCCAGAAAAGCAGATTCCATCCACTGCGCCTGACAGCTTTGCAACAGCCCGGACCACTGTCAGGATCACTTTCACTTTCTGATAAATCAGAAATCTGCCTCCGTTAATCAGCACAAATCCAGTTATCATAAATTCAAATATATACAAATCTTTCACGTCTTCAGTGGAAAGTGGTGCCACCAGGTTCCAAGCCTCCCAGGAACCACTGACACGACTAGCAGCAACCGTTCCACTCAGACAGCTACATTCCCCTCGTTCCAACGTCAATGTGGAAAACATTGTGTCAGTTGCGTTCAGAGACCACTTGACCAAATCCATAAATCATTTTTGTTTCAGATTGTAGGTAGAAAATGGCTTGAAAAAGCTGCAAAGCAGGGTAGGAGGGTCAGGTTCAGGAGAGAGCAAAAAAGCATCCGGCACCTCTGAAGGCTAAGCGATAGAAACATAGAAACAGCAAAGAAACAGTGTTTTAACATGTCCTCTTATAAACACTGAAAAATACTATGTGTACGACTGACTAAATATGAACTAAATAATACAGAAACTGTTAAAAGTAAAAGTAAGAGTTTTACTCACTGTTGAGTTGTGGTGAGTAGCTGCCATAGTGAGTTCTTAACCCTCTAACTTTCCGACGGAATTCCCACTAGAGGCATGTTCTAGTTTAAATCTGCGATTTGTAAGTGGGAAATTCCCACTTCCCAGTATATCTGGAAAGCCACAAAAATAGCCATCAAAAATGCACTAAATGGAGATTTTACACAGCGAATTTCGATGGTGTATTAGAACTCTTTGCGCCTCTAACCAGTGGTGGGATGCAGTGATTTTCAGGGTAAAATAATGAACATACATTATGGGAGATGTAGTTTATGGTTAATGCAGGCTTTTAAGCAGCATATTTTAAACACTTTAACGAATCTTTGAATCTCTAGCGGGTCACATAAAATACTGTGGTGGACCATAAGTGGCCTGTGGGCCTTGAGTTTGACACACGGTCCAAACTATTCCTRTAAACGAGACTGATGTGAAGTTGTAAAAGTTTTCCTGAGGATTAGAAACAAAACTCAACAGCTTTGTCTGAAACTACAAACAGGCAACAGCTGTCACTCAACTGAGACAATMTGGTCATTTAATATTTAAAACTGCTGCCAGTGAAGTGTTTTTTATTTTCATTTTTTTAGCTTTTTACTATGTTGCTTGAGGATGATGCACAGTCACATTTAACTAACAGGTGAAAACGTTTATTTTGTCACACTCAATACCTTTATATCATTATTGGTAAGGTTTGGTTTGTCTTTTTATGTCCTGAAAAGTGCATCAAACTGGGGAAAAATCTAAGTGTGAGACACAGTAAATAGGACTTTGCTCACAGCCTCAATGAGTCATCTCTCTATTTATAAAAAATCATTTAAATCTAACACCGCCAAGCATTGAGTTTTCACAAGTTTCAGGTCCACATCTGATAAATGAAATGCACATCTTAGGTTTTATGACTGTATTCTAGCCAGCTTAAGTAAAAATAAAACAGAAAACATTTATTTTATGTGCATGCCAATTTTTTTTTTTACTCATGAAAAGTAGATTATTGAAAGTCGGACATTGTCTGTTGCTTTATTTAGCAGTTGAACTCCCACCTGTCCTGTAAATCAGACAAACGGCTGGATGAGGTGTGCGTCCTGGTGCCGTAATGGGAAGGTTGGATGTGTGAACACATTGTGTGCTCTGAAGATGTAGCAGCTGAATCTATGTGAAACATTAGCCTCATAATGTCACAACATGTATGTATCCCAGTTGTATGGCACGTAACATTTAACAGAACCACGTAAAACAGGTGATGTAAGAGTTTTYTTTTTGTGATCGGCTGTTTATCAGACTCCCAGCTGACGAGTCTCCTCCTGGTCGATGGCAGCTCCTCTGTGCTGTTCAGAGCCAGCCACTGACATAATTGCTGTAATTAAAAACAGGTCAAATCAACCCCCTCCCTCCCTCGCCTCCGACCTGTTAAAGGCCTCTGCGTTTTACAACAGACAGCTCCATTAATACGTCAATCGGACGCCATCGAGTTACTTCGTTGCGTTTCGTTCAGAGAGGCTCAGTGTGCGAAGAAAAAAAAAAACGTTCCCCTGCTGCACGCTCTGCCATGTGTTGTAGTTTGTCATAAACATGTCAGGGAGTTATTAAAGTAATTTAAAAGGATCTCAAGAGTTCTTGCACACGTTGGCCTTAATGTGTTATTTCACACTCTTCTAAAAGTTGTTTGTGACACGTGAAAACAGCTAATTACTTTTAAAATGTTCTTTTTGTTACATTTATTTACTTTAACATGTTGCCATTGTTACTGATGCAATCTTAGGGATGATATTGTGTGCAATTTGAGATTAAAACAAAAAGAGTCAAGGCTAAAAAAGTAGTGCTGGGCATAGTTTGAAATTTTAATTGTGATTAATCACAAGATTTTTATGATAAACCATGATTAATCGCAAAAAACACCATTTTTGTTAATAGAAACTGGCTGAATGCACGTTTGTATGTTGCAATACACTTTGTGACATACTGTGCATTTTTGTATTTTCTGTATTTTCTCTTGTTACTTATTGTATTTTTCATTTATTTATTTATTTATTTTGCTGACAACTGGGACCTCAGTGTCTATCTTTCATTCCTCATGTAGTACTCATATGGAATGACAAAAAATGTATGAATGGGGGATGCATTTGTCGGCTGCATTGAAGGAGTCTTTGAACTCGGACAGCCTCCAGTGCCGTGCTGTGATGTAAGCAGGTGAATAATTCGGCCTTCGGAGGACCTGGCCCCTGATTTTGGACCCAGCCAATATGTTTTTGAAATSTATAAAAACTGAACAGCCTATTGTGATTTTACAGTCTCCTTTTTATAGTTGAAGTAAAGTTTGGCAAATAAGGTCTAATGTTACAACTTGTCAGAGCTCCCTTTAAAGGCTGAAAGTGACACATTATGTCCAACAAAAAGCTATAAACAATTCTCTGAAATGTGTAACRAGCATTTACTGTGTCGCCACAGCAGCAGCAGGAAGGCGTAGTGGGACAACGTTTACCCTGAAGAGTGATGAGGTAACAGGAAGAATAATGAATAAACGCAGACTGCAGAGTGAACACGTCTGTCCTTCACCTCAACAACCTTTGAAACAGTGAATCAGCAAAAATCTCACTGAAGTCATCAAAGGAAGTTCTGCTGCAGATGCTCCTGAGTCGACATAATCTCCAGGAGATGTGTGTGTGTGGGTGGGGTGTGTGTGTGTGAGCAGCTTTTTACTAAGCCATCCTTAATACAATGTGATTTGCTGAAGAATCCAGACTTTCCTGATGCATCTCAGTAATCCAGGTAAAAAATCAAAAAGAAAAAAATTGCATAGGTCCTCTGGACGGGTTCTTCTCTAATGAAACGTTTCGTCTCTCCTCCAAGAGACTT
>NW_013952404.1:7629890-7633827 GCF_001266775.1 Austrofundulus limnaeus | reverse complement strand
CTTTTATATTGTTTATTGATTTGTTTTTAATTGTAACATGTCCATTGTGCCAAATAATGATGTCCCTACTGCATGTTTAAAACTAATATTTAAAATTTTACCCAATGAACAGGTGCAATATTGATGATAAGCACCAACAGTGTATTTAGAGGGGTGCTTCACGTTTTCTGATTTAGTGATAGGCCTACTCATAACCAAACACAGAGCATCATGCAGCCTTCAGAACAGAAAATGACACTGTGTTATGGCGACAAAAAACAAAACAAAACAAAAACATTTGTCACCAGAAGTCCAAAAGTTGACACCACAAGTCAGATTACACAGACACATGTTCTGTATATAAAGAAAARCATCACTTCCTTGTCATTACTTTTCTRCAGTGATAGAACTTAGTAATGTTTCAAACTGTTAAACACTGCCACCAACTGTTCAGGAGGATTATTACACCCCTAAAGGTTGTTTCACTGTACAGCAGGGTGGCCAATGGGGTGGCCAAAGATTTGTCTGTGGCGGCCATGGCCACCCCTGGCCACCCCCTGGRTCCGCCCCTGCACAGCACATGTTGGATATGTCTTGCCTTTGCCTTATTTTCTTTCACTGAGTGAGCTGCTTTATTTTAAAAGAACACATTTGTTTTTCCTTTAACAAAAATGTTAATTCAATTTGTTCCTTTTTAAATTATTTTATTATTATTTTTTTACCATATTGATCATTTTATACTAACTGAAACCAAAAGCTTGAAGCTGCATGGTTTGCTTTAATCACTGGTTTTTGGAGCAGTTTTGAGGTTAAAGTTGACTAAGAAACCAGCTGTTGACAGCACATTATTGAAAACATGACCTCAGAACATGCTGCTGCAAAATAAGAAGACAGTATTAATAGAAAACATGCAAACTTAGAAGATTTTGTTCTGAGTTTAAAAAAATGGAGCATTCAGTTCCAGATAATAGTGTTTGCTTACTTTTTTAATACAGAAAAAAAGACTGTTATAATAACTCAAGGGATGGAAGAAAGCTTTGTACAAAATAGGTCTTCTTTATACAATTTTTTAAAACTCTTATTTTAAAATCAGGTGGATTTAACTCCATAATCCAAACATTTTTGGACCTTTTTGCGTAGCAAGCAGCAATATTTATATATATTTGGTCAAACAAAGTTCTTGTTTTTATTTTACATGATTTGTGAAATTGAACACATGAAGATGAGAAAAAACAGTGGTGGGCACAGTTCTGCTACACAGCTAATAGTGCACCTAACTTTTTATTTGGTGGATTTTGCTAGTATTTGCTAACTTTGGAAAACATTAGCGGACCAATTAGCTTCCTCAATTTGAAGTTTTTTGAACAAACGGTTTACATCACTTTGTGTAATTTGTTTACTTGCTGATTTAACTGTTTGTGGTTTTAACTGTTTGGTGGCTGGAAATGTTTTTATGAGCTTTTAGTTGCGGTTTTGACGTTTCTGTGGATATCACACAGATCTGAGTTTTAATGACAGATCTTGAGTTAGCCGTTATCGTTTAGTGTTAGCTGCTAATTATCTTACCTGTTCAGTGGTTTAACCTTTGTTAAGCTAATTTCTTTAGTTAGCGCATTGGTAATTTGTGAACGCTAATGTTTTGGTTAGCACCACAATGGAGATATTTCAGACACTTGTTGAAAAAAATGCATTAATCAAAAAGAAGTTTGTATTTTTAATTTAAAAATTTGCTCCTTTTATAAAGTATTTGAAAATGAAACCCCTATTTGATTTTGTAATTTTTAAGTCTTTGAGCTAGTTTAACTCATGGCCACATACAGCCTGTCTGATCTTCAGTTTTACTACAAAAACTGAAAACAAAGGACCCTTCTTTCAGCACCCTCACCTTGTATGATTGATCCGTCCAGTGCTCTGTGTTTTACACCATAATGACATCCTTGAAGGTATGACATCACTGTCATGTTGCCAGGCGACCAGAGGAAACTCCAGGGAGTCTGTGTCTGGTCTCATCACAGAGGGTAATTTACTGTCACAGACAAATATCACAAATCAGCATCACTTTATCTGCAACACCGTGTCTGTGTGTTTAAGGCACAACTTATCCGGATCTTTTTTATACGTGTTTTTAGCTGTCGTCCTCACCTGGTTTAAAGATGCTCAACTTCACATAAAAATTACTTTTGATGGAAATAAATCCACTCTAAACCTGTCAGACAGATGGCTAATCAAATTCCAGGGTATTGATGTCTGTTTTCACTAAAGAATAAAACTTGTCTCTGATTTAAAAATAAAAGAGCAAGTTATTAAATAAATTGCATCTCAGAGCAGATTTAAAGGAGGTGTTATTCTCAGGGGGTTAACTGGAAATATGAACCGACTGTAGTCATTATTCTACAGACACCTCCTCCTGCTTTACCCCACATTTACTGTGTTCACTTCATCACACAGGAATTAAATCAGCAGAAATGTATATGGTGTGTCTGCAGTAGCTGATTAATCCGACAGGCTCAAACATGCAGCAGAAAGAAGCTATAACTCATCTCTGAAGGCTCTGGGAGGAACAAGATGACTTTAGTATAAAAAAACACAAAGACATCATCCAGGAAAAGGCATCTTAAACTCAGAGGGACTTATTAAAAGTATATTTTCTTTGTGAGCCTGATGAAAAATCTGCAGCTGCCCTTATTGTCGACATAATAATAAGAATCCTGCAGCTCGACTTCTCCGAGCGTCGACTCGTTCAGAGTTAATTTATGAGCTTTTTGTTTTTGGCAAAATTACTTCCGCTAAATCCGAAACACAATATAAAAAGTTTATTGCTGGGCAGAACTTTTGTTTCTTTGGTTGGGACCGATCAGACACTCTCCTCTGCATTCCTGACTGTTTGTGAAAATGCAGCCACCAGAGGAAACAAGAGCTGGTAAATCTGATTCACTTTATTGAACCAGGTTAATCTGAGTCACTCAGTTCAAAAATACTTTATTAATCCCAAAAGGAAATTAAACGTTGTAACTCATATTATCCTGGTTTCTTCAATGAGTTGTTATAGATGCTGATGGCTGTGTGAAGGATCTCGGTCTGAAGGATCTTAGCTTCAGAAGTACAATCTTCTCTGTTTTTTCTTGCTGCACTGTTGCATCTCCAGTTCAGTCTGTGGTCAAGGGATTTATACTCCTCCACCACCTCAGCTTCATCTTCTCTGACCGAAATAGTTAACCTGTTCCTGTTTCTCCTCAAATCGTTATCTCCTTTGGTTTGTTCACGTTCAAGATGCCACCAAGTGGTCCACCAGCTCCCTGTTATATTCTCATCTTCCTGTCTGTCTCTGTACCTCCAACAACTGCAGAGTCATCAGTATTTCTGCACATGACAAAAGTCTGGCTGGTACTGGAAATCCGAGGTGTGACGTGTGAAAAGGAAGGGTGAGAGTACAGTCCCCTGTGGTGCTCCTGTGTTTTCTGCACGTGGTCAGAAACATAACCCTTCAGTCTCACAAACTGTGGTCTGTCTGTCAGGTAGTCTTTGATCCAGATGTTAAGGATTTGTATTCATTTAGACATCGGATTCTTGGGACGTGATTAAGTGTGAGGACTTGAATCATTAACCTGGTTAGAGAAACCAACCAGCTCTATAAGAAACTTCAACCAATGTTGCCTTATGACATTCAGTTTTGTCTCATTTAACAAATAAATTCTGCTACAGACAAATAACACAAATTAGAGATGTCACATTCACAAACAATCTGAAGCTTTTCAACGGCTCTTTACAATAAACGATTGGAACCAAGTTGCAGACTGTAGAGACATTTGTAGTTTTGTTTTTTAAATACTCTTATATACTGTATACAGAGGGTAAAATAAGTTTTGAACACGTCACCATTTTTCTCAGTAAATATAATACTAGAGGTGCTAATGACATGAAATTTTCACCAGATGTTGGTAACAACCCAAGTGATCCA
>NW_013952404.1:7626304-7629848 GCF_001266775.1 Austrofundulus limnaeus | reverse complement strand
CCTCCCTTTCTTCATGTGTTCAATACTTTTTCCCTGTGCCATTCCATATTATTACAAATAACTTCATTTCTGGATGGTTGTTACCGACATCTGTTGAAAATTTCATGTCATTAGCACCTCAAGTAATATATTTACTGAGAAAAATGGTGACGTGTTCAATACTTATTTACCCACTGTATTCATAATATAGTATATGAGTAGTGCAATCAGGGCGGTCAACTTGATGGCATCTCTGGCGCTCCTGGTGTCACTGTGGAAGACTGGGAAGTGTAACTGTATTCCAGCTTGCAGGTTTATTCTGCTGTGTCCAAGTCATCTCCGGTCGTGTTGCAATGCTTGCCACGGGTACCGGTGACAAGCAGGAGAGGGTGCGGCAAGAGCTACACCACCAAAAACAAACTTGTCARGGGAAGTCCAACGGTGATGGGAGACTGGTGAAGTGACAGGTACAGGATAAAACTGGCAATCGTAGACATGAACCTGCATGTTGGTGGTCTGGAACTGATGGTCGCTCTGTTACACCTTCAGTATATAACATTATATATATGTATACTCTAATAAATAATATATTTACTTTTCTTCCTTTACCACAAAACAATCGCTCCTTTGTTTTTTCACAGAAAACGGGCAGAGTGGTGGGGAATACATCATCTCAGGTGGAAAGGAGGAGGGGAGTTCTGCTTAACAAAACACATGGTTCCGCCCACGTGACATGACAATGTAATCATGTGTGTGATTATGGCATTACGTACGTGATGAGTATTTCCCTAAGTAATAATGTAACTCGTTCATAATCGAAGGGCTCTTATGAACGACTCTATAAAAAAAACGGCTTGTCAACATCCAGATCCCCTCAAAGAGACATTTATCCCATCTCTAATACAAACGGTGACTCCTCAGCCCAGAGCACCTGCTGTTATTATTTCTGCACCCCARGTCATATATTAAGTTGGTTGCCCTTGTTTCCACTTTAGGGCTTCAGAGATTCTTCTGTGAAGATTATTTCTGCCCAGATTTCCTCAGACAGCATGCAGGTAAATCTGAGTTCCTCATGTGTTCGTCATCTGCTGCARCTACACTCCTGCAAGTTACCCGTTCCCTCCACAGTCCACAAACAGCACATGTTGAGGTCGTGCTCGGCCTCATCATGTAGTTTGAACACATCCAGTTGTAAGCCTCCTGCACAGCTGTTTCTGTTTCAGTTAACGACCACGTTTCAACCTTCATATGACAAAGATTGTTATTAACACCTCTTTAGTCARGGTGGTTAAGCACACATCTGGCTGCAATCCGACAAAATCCCTGACCTTTTACGAGTTTCTTTATTTTATTAATGATGCTCTTTTGGATGCTAAAAGGCTTTTCCCAACACAAAGAGTTTGGTTTCTGAAAATATTTCAAGCATCTGCATGTTTGGAGTGTAGGTACCATGTCGAGCACACACACACACCAGCCTCCACAGCTAATGTGGTTTGGCGTGGCAGCTGGATGGGAGGCAAGGCAGAAGGAGAGGGAGACAACTTGCCGCTGTTTCCTCTGTACTAAAACATTTAGGAATCTGCACGGTTGCCAACTCCTCAGTAAGTAAAGTCATATTTGGCTTTCCTAAAAGCCGCTAGAAGTTGCTAGATGAAATCATCTGCATTTAACAATTTTAGCCGTTAGTTGTTAGATTTTAACAGTTAAAATCAGTAGTGGTGTCTTGATTCCAATACTGGTACTGGTATCAGGCCTGACACGAGTATTTTTACTAATACTCATATTTTTACAAAATGACTCTGGACCTGTACCAAAACCTACTGGATACTGGTATCAATATTCCATTGAACTCATTTCAAATGAAAAGTTTGTGTAAGGAATTCATACAAGTTGAAATAAAATCTTATTTGTTCTTTTTATATATAGTATGCATGCTGTTGATTTGATTTGATCCAGTCAGAGGGGCTGTAGGCCTATAAGGAAGAATATACACCTTTTTCTACATTAAAGACCTGTTTTTAAAGTCATTGTGTAATGTTTAAGTTCTGACTCAATAAGTACTCAGTAGTGTTGTAGTCAAGACCACCTAACCTGAGACCAAGTCAAGACCAAGACCACAGTGTCTCGAGACAGAGACAAGACCAAGACTTTTAGGGTTTGGACCAAGTCAAGACCAAGACCAAGGGAGGGCGAGACAGAGACAAGACCAAGACCATCAAGAAGTGGTCTTGAGACCAGTCTTAAGACCAAGACCGGTTTCAAGTACTACAACACTAGTACTCAGTATTGCTGCTCTGTATAAATGAAACTGAAGAGCTTGCACTCGTAGTTGCTTTGAGGAAACTAACATGGGAACACCCCTAATCAGTTTTATTTATGAAGTAAATTATTTTTTCTCTTGAAAAGACAGAAATTCCACTTTATTCTATTATTTTGCTGCCCAATGTGGAGTATAAAGAATTAAATAATTGTAGTTTAGCAGGTGATTAAGCGTGTCTACCTGTTTTCATCATAAAGGCCCAGTTTATTTCTGGCGTTAATGTGTGTTTCTGTTCAGTCAGTCATAAGTAGTCTGCAGGTAGAACTTCACCACACAAACARTGAGGAATCACTGAGATCAGAGTCTGGACTTGGAGATGATTGTTGGTAATGYCTTGGTTCTGGGGTGCTCTGCTGAGTAATGCCGCTGTGAGCGTAAGAATGCACAWACGTTCAACACGTAAACATAAATAAAACACACTGGCATTTAAAACAGCACAATGAGAACACAAAGCACTCATTCTTTGTCAGTTAAAGGATAATAAACAGTGATCCTACATGTTTCTTTAGGCATTACAAGAGATTTATTCAGCTGATGTCATTCTTTTAAAACTCATGTTTGTGTTGAGGTTCAGACAATAAAGATTTTATGGRAGGAAATTCACACTTATATTGGCTGTTTTCCAGCTGCAGGGACATCCAGATGTTGGACCTGCGAGCCCATAATGACTTTAACACACTTAGTCATGTTATTCAGTACAAGTTTTCATGCTGAGACAAGTCCAAACATTTGCTTTGAAAATGCCTTTTCGCAGCCCGAAGTACGATTTTTCAAACTGCGGCAACAATCGGTTTCTTGTTGAAATGTTTGTTCACAAGCTTTTGTCTTTCGTTTCGGTGACGTTTGAGCTTCTTTATTAAAAATTGTTTCTAAAGTTTTTGTATTTACTGGGTGTTTCAAATAGACACAAACAAGAAAAACTTAACTTTTTCTTCTTTTACTTAAATCACTGCTTTTTTTTCCACAAAATCGTTAAATATGTCTGCTTTGAAAAGAAAATGAAAACCAAACGGACTCAGCGATAATGTTCTGCTTCATGAGGATGATTTTGTGTACAGAAACACATAGAATGCTTTTGTTTCTGCAATAATACAACAAGCAGTGCAGCAGGGCTGTGAAATAATTGCTCAATAGATCTGAAGTGTGTTAAAAATAAGCCCAGGCTTCTCTTAATTGAATGTGTCAAACACACACACACACACACACACACACACACACACACACACACACACACACACACACACA
>NW_013952404.1:7620682-7622037 GCF_001266775.1 Austrofundulus limnaeus | reverse complement strand
ACACACACACACACACACACACACACACACACACACACACACACACACACACACACACACACACACAGAGCTGGATCATTACACGGGTCATCTGCTAAAGAATGACCATGGGATAAATGCTGCAGCCACTCACATGATCAATAACTTGTCCTGTTTGAGTGTGTGTTCTGGTGACATTTGTGTGTAAGAGATAATGATTAACAAAACACTGCTGTTCTAATGGGATCACTTCAGTATTGATGCTTTTATTGGGCTTATAAGAACACCCCCCCCCCCACACACACACACACACACACACTCAGTGCTTCTGGGTCTAATTAAGTACTGACTCATTCAATCTAACCTCCTGTTGAATCTCAGATATTTTATCCTCATTGAAGGTTAATGGCTGTAATGGAAAAGCTTAATTTACATTTCAGCCTTTTCCCCCCCATTTCAATGGAAGTTAATGGGTTTTATCAGTCTAATGGGAGGGTGTAAACAGGTTAGTTGTTTGAGGTGGTGGATCAGGATGTGACTTTAAGCTCAAAGCTGTTTGGTTCATGATGGAAAGGCTTTTTAACTTCATTTATTGTRCGTGACGGCTGATTTGCTCAGCTACAAACAATTAGTAAATGTGTAAAATGCTTTGTTTCTTTGAAGCAACCTCTACTCCAGATAAGTTTAAAATTAAATTAAACTTTCTCATCAAGTTTACGGAGCTTCATTTTTTTCTATGCCTGAATGAAATTTTGAGTTTATTGCACATTAATTCGTTTATTTTAGATCAAAAGCTGGCACTCACAATCTGTTATAAATTCTGGTTTTTGATGTAAAATTTACTAACATTATTATGAGTATTTTTTTATTTGGGGAGCAAAGCTTTTATGCATGATACAAACCTTTAGTCAGTTCTAGTTAATAATCTATATTGCTAAAAGTCTTTGCTCACCCATCCAAATGACTGTGCACCAGTGCACAAAGGTCCATAAAGACATGGATGTCAGAGTCTGGTGTSGATGAACTWGACTGACCTGCACAGAGTCCTGACCTCAACCCAACAGAACACCTTTGGGATGAATAGAGTGGAAACTGAGAGCCAGGCCTTCTGTCCAACATCAGTATTTGACCTCATAAATGTGCTTCTGGGGGGAATGGTCAAATATCCCCCAAAACACACTCCTAAACCTTGTGGACGGCCGTCCCAGAAGAGTTGAAGCTGTTCCAGCTGCAAAGAGTGGACCAACATCATACTGAACACTATGGATCAGGAATGATGTCACTTAAACTCATATATGAGTCAAGGCAGGTGAATACTTTTGGCAATATCGTGTGTGTGTGTGTGTGTGTGTGTGTGTGTGTGTGTGTGTGTGTGT
>NW_013952404.1:7617303-7619788 GCF_001266775.1 Austrofundulus limnaeus | reverse complement strand
CTGAAAGATTTTGGTAACAAAAATCAAAACACAACTAGGCCAGTTATGGCACTGAAAGATTTTGGTAACAAAAATCAAAGCACAACCGGGCCAGTTGTGACATGTCATTTTAAAAACAGTGCCATCATTACCAGATCTGGCCCACACCTGTCTGCTATGTGGGGATGTTGTCCCAGTTCTGTGTTTTTGGCGGTCCAACAGTTTTCTGCATTAATGGTTCCTTTCCAGATGTGTAACCTGTCCATGCATCACGCACTAATGCARCACCATAACATCAGAGAGGCAGATAACTAAACTATGTGGCATTAACTGTCCCCCTTGGAATGGAGGACATGGCAGTTGTGGCTTCCTAAAAAGAAATGAGAAATTTGGATCTGRCTGACCACAGAACTGTTGTTTTCACTTGGTTTCAGTTGTTTTGAATGAATTTTGACTCAAAGAAGAAGGTGGTGTTTCTGGAAGGTGTTTAGATTCGGCTTCCTTTAAAATAAAGCTTTAACCAGGATGTGTGGACAGCAAATATTTATCCAGACTGCACTCCTTTGAAGAACATTAAAAAATACTGGTGAAACATCATGTGAGTAAACGTTTTCTTTTATGGTTCAACAGAGAAAATCTGGATTTCTGTCACACCTACAGTATTTACTAAAGCAAAATACAACAGGGTTACTGCATTATTTGGATAAACTTGATATTTTGTGGCCTGTAGAGCGACTTTTCAAACCATAAACTGACCTTTAAAAGGCATGATAGTTGAATTAAACATTTATCAACACGATGAAACCTGAATGTTTATTTTAAGCAACGTAAAGTGTTGCCTTGTGGGTGTTTTCAACATCAGGTGTTATTGTTTTAGTGGAAAAGTAATGAAGCATTTCACGTCTTCAGTGAGCGAGTCAATAAGCAGATGGCAGCAGACAGCGATGTTTACAGTCTGGTTTTATGTTGCTTCAAACCCAARGTGGTCGCTCCGTGCAGTGAAAATCAGGAGTTTTAGAACAAAAAAACAAAATTCCACCAACGTCATTGGCTACGTTCACACTGCAGGCAAATATGACCCAAATCCGATTTTTTTTGACCCATCTGACTCATATCCGATTTTTTTATGACAGTCTGAACGAGACAAATCCGATTTTTTCTAATCCGACCCAGGCCGTTTCAGTATGTGGTTTTAAATCGGATACATATCTGATGTTTTCAAAGTGACTGCAGTGTGAACGCTCATTTCACATTCATCTGACTTTTTCATCAGGAGGAGGGGGTGAAGGATCGATAAGACACTAACCTCAAGTCTCGCTGTTTAAATCTGCAGCTCCATGTGTTTACAGCTCCAAAACACAAGTCCAGTTGCTTCATCTTTTTACTTTTCATTTTCCACGTAGATAGTTTGATAATAACGATGTACAGCCTGGGTCGCGGAGAGTATCGATCCTAAAGTTCGATACTCGGTCGATACTTTTTTCCAGCTTGTAGTTTCGTTTAAAAAAAAGCTTCACTGGAGCATCCCGGTCAGAGGCAGGTTCAGATATAAGCACTGACTAAAGAAGCAGGTCAGATAATTATTTAATCGGCTCTGATTAAACAACAACTTCCGATTCCATGTTCAAAATGTAACATCCATGCTAGCTCTGTAAACAAACAAGCCGGATGATGAGACGTCACGTCTTTTACTGCGCATGCGTGTCACATCAGTGCTGTGAAGCGTTCACACAGGGGTCTGATGCAGGTCACATTTAAAATGTAATGTGAACGTTCACACATAAAGATCAGATTTTTTCAAAAAATCGGAACTGAGCATTAAGACCTGCAGTGTGAACGTAGCCATTGTCAWGTCAGTTTTGTTTTATTTACACAGACTGTCCCGAGTTCAAAAACTCCACAGTAAAACAAATGCTGCAGGACCAAACCGGGCCTCATCTGGTCTTCATTACTCTGAGGTTATCTAAATTATCTGCACAACTGGCCAAGTCCAGCTCGGATTTGAAACCATTTTGAGTCCTTCCACCTCCTTTAAGACGTGTCTCAGGGCTGGCGTCTCGCTCTGCTGCCTTRGTGATGTTTTTCTTGTCTTTTAGTCTCCCTTGTCGCCTCTGCGGTCCTGCAGACGAAAGATGCTCTCCAAGCGCTTGGCCCTGATGGGGGGCAGCTGCTCGTACGTGTCGAAGCCGAGCCGTAGCTGCTGCTGAGGCAGGCGGAAAAGGAGCAAGTGGTTCCTCAACACCTGGAAATGAGGAACGAGGAGTGAGAAAGACGTGGAAAAGAGCAACGGCTGATCCCTGCAGGAGGGATGTGTGCACCAAAATGTTTCTAGATATATATTAATATTAAAATTAAACGGCGTGACGGGTCTGGGCTGTACTGAGAGGAGGTCTCAGCTGCAGTTGCTAACTTGTATAAAAATGTATTTTTTTCACAACAAAAATGCCAGTGTTAATTTAACACCCACAGTGTTAATTTAACACCCACAGTGTTAATTTAACACCCA
>NW_013952404.1:7608065-7615256 GCF_001266775.1 Austrofundulus limnaeus | reverse complement strand
CATATTTCAGGGCAGCAGAGCAGCAGAGAGCAAAGCGAGGAGCGACCTGTGAGGTGTGTTTGTCCCAATTTTCAGGCTAACTCTCAACACTCCCAGCTGCAGCTTTAAAGTGGACGAGCTTTTAAATCCTTCTTTTTCTCCTTTCAATCATTCAGTTGGGGTCTATAAAAAGTGGAACTGCAATGCTTTGGTCTCAATTCCACCTTATTGTAACTCCACAAGCCCCTCTTCCAGCCCTTTTCTGAGGTGTGTCTGAGAGCGACTCGTTTTCTCTTTAAATTCAAATGAACGGTTTCACACCCCGCCCCCTCCATTCAGCCATTTTTGTAGTTTGATAGCAGAGATACGACTATCTAGCGGCGCAGAAACTTTTTTTTATCTACAAATTAAATAAAAGATGTCAACAAGGGAAGACTTGTCCATCCAGCCTTACATGTTGGAGCCAGAGGAGAAGGGAGACAGCAAACCTGCAGGACTGCTGATTCATGAAATTAGTTGTAAGTCCATCATCTTGTTTAGCAGCTCTGCAGCAAATACTGTGATGCAATAGTTCAGATAACTAAACAGGTTGGAAAAGTTGAGTGGAGCATGGACACGTCAGGCTGTTTTACTGACATATACATAAAAAACTGTTGCTTCAAAACAACAACCCTCCAAAACACGTAAAACTATTAGAAAACTGAGCTCATTACACGCACAAACGAGGAGAAATGACTTGAAACTAGGCTTCATTCAGCGAGGCTGAAGGCAGCTTGATGTGAGGTCAGCGGGTTGATAAATAGACTCGTCGATATGAGCGGGAGTGAGAAATCAATGAACGTCTTGAAGGAAAGAGAAGAAGAGCCAAGAGAAAAAAAAAACAAGCCGTGTGTGCAGAGAGCGCACCGGTACCTCATCAGTCAGGTGGTAGATTCTCCTCAACATACACTGACGAGCAGCTTCCACCTCCTGGAAAAGAACAAGGAGAGTTAACGTCACGCTCTCCACAGCTGATGGTCGTAATAAGAGCTGCGCTGCCTCATAACTTCTGCTAAACCTTCTCTAACTAGAACTTGTACAATATTACCCTTCCCAACYGACATCTTTCATCTGGTGTGGTGTCAGCTCATTCCTGAGCTGAACTTCAGCTGCTGGAAGGAAAAGACTTAGGCCCCGCCCACCTGGACTCAGAGCAGGTGTTGGGWGACAGAAGCTATTATCACTTCCTTCTTTCATGAACGACTGGTCGTTTCCTCCCAGGAGGCGTCAGAATCTACAACTGTGTATYAATCAGGGCTCTGCAACCTTTACGATCAAAASAGCCATTTCTGCTCCTTGTCTCACTAATAAAATGTGTTCTGAGCCYCAAAACAAGCCACAACTGTGATTAACTGGTGGTCTGTGGACCTTTTTGAGGCCTTTTCGGGAATCTTCACGGCCAGTGGAGGTGGCATTATAAAACCAAGCAATATATTGTGAACTTTATTACTTATTATTATTTTTATACATAAGGACAAATGGAATGACCTTATTCATAAACAAGACAAATACTGTATATAGTTTAACCAAATTTCATAAAAACTAGTACAACTGAACTATTCAGGCATATTTTTTTTCTAAATCTTTAAAATATGTAGCCTTCAGATTCTTTAAAGATAACTGATGGATTTGAGAGAAAAGATCATAGAAAGAAGTTGGATTATTTAAGTAAACAACAGGCTATCATGAGCTAACATGTTTTACTTTTGGTATCAGCAATATTGATCACATATTTGCACACAAATTGATTTCTTTTGTGAGTATGAAAGTTTATTCTGTTATGTTTGGTCACATATTCAAAGAGCCACAGGTTGCAGACCCCTGGTATAAAACATGATCCTAAAAACACCAAATCTCAGCTACCACACCAAATTTTGCCCAGGCTCTGTAAAAAYTGAGTAACAGCCATGTTTGTGTTGGGTAACGTCAGTAAGCTGTGGCGGCCWTCTTGAATTGGATTGAATCCAACAGGTAAAGATGTACATTTAATGATTATTTTCTGAATGGTTCATTAAAATCCAGCCAGGGCTTCATCAGATGTTTTGCCAACACGGTAGACAAATGAACAAACGCAGGCACAAAGTAACTAAGTTCTCCATCTCCACCTTCTGATGCTCYTCTGGGCTGTGGGGCGAGTCCAGAACACCTCAAAGGAGGCGTCCCAATCAGATGAARCCCCTCKAKWGACTCCTTTTCATGCAGACAAGCAGCGGCTCTAATCAGAGTTCCTCAGATCAGCCTCCTCAATTATCCCCCCAATAAAGGCTGTTTCTATTCTGTTCTATTCATCCTCTCACCCACCCTAGGAAGGAAACTCAGTCCAGCTGCTTGTATCTGGGGTCTTGTTCCTTCYGTCCTGATCCACGCCTCATGGTGAGGYTTGGAACGTAGACAGACCAGTAAASCAAAAGCTTTGCTGTTTGACTCGACCGAAGCAACGCCCTCATTCCTTTTACTGGCATGAAATAATAATTAGATTAAACATGAACCATTAAATGACCAAAAAAAAAAAAAAACCCACGAAAACAATAACAAAACAAACAACAAAAAATTTAAGTATAGTCATACCTAATAAACAGAAAGCAAATAAAACGAGGCAAACACATTCTGTGCTATAGTTGTTAGAAGAGTCAGGTAAAGGGTGTACACCTTTACAGCTAGGATAAGTGAGGGGAGCACCACTCATGGGGTAGCATCGAATGTCAGACATAACATGATACAAAATCGGTGACCAGATCCTTAAAAATAAAGGTTCAGAGCCTTTGAGAGACTCGCCCTCATTCCTGAAGACGAGACCCCAACCCGTAAATCCATCTCCCGCTCCATCCTACCGACACTCGTGAACAAGACGCCCAGATACTTAACCTCCTCCATTTGAAGACTTTTTATATTTACTTACATGTATTTTAATAATAGTGAAATTTGGGAAGTTATCGCTCCTGTGAAAAGACGTGTGGATAAACGTCTCATCTAGCATCATGTGAAGGCATGTGTGCACTGAGGCGGTAACTACTCTGTATTTGTAAATGAATCTGTTTTCAGCAGCACTCATACATCTGAAGTACTGACAGAGAGATATTTTTCTACCTTGATAATAAACCTACCTTCATCTAATTTAAAAACAGTTTGGATACACGACACCGAAGAGGAGCAGGTCAGGATTGTTGTTTGAACTCATAAAAACTTTTCTCCTGCGACTTTTTTATTTGAAACAGGAAATAAAGTGACTGAGCTCCAACTACAACCTCACCGTAAAAAGGATTTTTAACATTTACAGCATACACTTGTGCAGTCGTACCTGTGCTGCAGCGTCCTGAGAGAAGACGAAGGCGTTGACGTGAGCCAGGGCCACCACGTATAAGACGGGACACCAGGAGGACCTCAGGGTCCCCGTCACTAAAGAGCGGAGGTAAAGCTGCAGCAGGGGCAGGGAGTCCTCCGGCGGGGAGGTGAACCGCTCGATGGGGACGGACAGCTTCACGTGAAGAGACAGACGGCAGGTTAGAGACGAGTCACGACTCGTTTCAAACAACTTTATTATTAATTCATCACCTGTTCCAGAGAGACCCCCAGGGACCTGAGCAGACCCACGTGTTCTCCAAACACAGCCAGCCTCATGGAGGGGCTGTACCTCCTCTGCAGGGGCAGCAGCACCAGACAGCCGAAGAGCTGGTCTCCAAAAGACACGGCCTCGTACTGCGTCAGAAGGGCCGTGTACAAGTCCTGGAAGGAGGCGAGGCCTGGAGGGGGCACGTCCAGGTCTAACAAGTCCAGCTTGGACTCCCTGGAATAAATTATTTTAAAAATGCATTGGTTTTTAGGAGTCATGAGATTTTAAGATTAGATGGAAGAATGTTGTCTGTGGTCTCAGACCTGGTCAGCAGTCTGAAGAGTCCCCAGGTCAGTTTCTGAACTGGTTTCTCCAGGAACAGGTTACTGGAACACAGGAACACACAGAAGAGGCGGGCTAGCTTAGCCACAGGTGGGATGACCTGAAAAACAAACGTTACCATTCTCAAAACCCCCTGCAGATCAGCAATAATCACAACAGAACAAACACATTTATTTACTGTGAGAACGTTTATCCAACATTCACAATATTCAGATCTTTTTCTTCTTCTGTAAGTTTCATTTATCAAAACGTTCAGCTCCAGCTCTGACCTTTGCTCTTCAGCATTGTATACTTCTTTAGCTTCGTAGCTTTTTATGCATTTTTTTTCTCATTGAAGAAGCTGTTTTCAAAATCCCTAAAACCCTTCAAAACATTTATAAACCTTTACTGAACCATTTCATTTTGTTCTGCTTTCTTTTAAACATCTGTGCTAATTTCAGCTTTTTGTTGATTCTATTTTTTTCTGCTTTTTTACCTATTATGACATTTTCTGCTTTTTTTGTTAATTTAAACTTGTTTGTGCTTCTTTAAGCTTTTTATGCTAATTTAAGCTATTAATGCTTCTTCCAGCTGCTTTATGCTAATTTTAGCTGTTTGTTTTTAGCTAATTTCAGCTAATTTGTGTTTTTTTCCAGCTTAATTTACAATTTTGTTATATTTCAGCATCTTACTGCTGAATTCAGCAAACGTGCTCTTTGTTTCTTTGTGCTAATTTCAGCTACTTTTTAAAGCTATTTAGACTTGATTTCAGCTTGTATAACTATTATAAAACAAATTGCAAGAACTTCTTTTTTTGTTTAGTGCTAATTTAATTTTTTCATTTTTCCCATCTGTTAATCTTAACTTCTTTAATCTACTTTTAGCTTCCTTTTGCTGATTTTAGCTAATTTATTTGCTCTTTTCAGATTTTTTAACCCCTTTAGCTATCTTTGTACTGAATTTTCTCTTTTGTTGTCTTACTTTCAGCAAAAATCAGCTGCTCAAATTTAACTCACATTAACAGTTTTTCTATTAAACTTTTTCAGGTTTTTCAGCAGTTTTCAGCAAATTCTCTAATTAATATTACTGTGGATTAATCTATAGATTATTTAGCTAAAACTAAAAGATTTAATCTTTAATCATGACTCAGATCAGGTSTTTTTAACATTTTCATGCTTGTTTGTATTTTTTCTGTTTTGAGGCATATACATGATACATATACAACATTAATACTTGACACGTGTAGATGTCAGTCAATACTAAAGTTTTACTCGTCTCATTTGACGTAAATAGTAACTCTTGTCTTCAGCGTTTTAAAAAATGTACCTTCAGAGCTTCCTCCCTCCACACCTCCAGCAGCAGCAGCCACTGCAGACAGTGCGTCACGGCCTGCAGAGCTCCAGCAGGAAGCTCCTCCACAGCCAGGCCTCCACCTGCAGACACCCCCGTGCGCTCGTACAGGCTGATGAGTGGCAGGAACGGCCAGTCGGAGGGTACCGCAGGACCCARGAGCTCTGGGAGGAGATGGGAGCCGATCCACGGGCTGCGGCCCTGGAAGGCGTCTCGAGACGTGAGCACGGAGGGCTCCAGGTGGGCCAGGTGGGTGAGGAAGCAGCCCCGTATGGAGGGCAGCTGGGCYTAGGCTTCTCTCAGGAGGGCGCCCATTGTCTGGAGCCGGGGAGAGGCGTGGAGGGCCGGGTTCTCCTGCAGCTTCAACTCCTCCAGCTCCACGGCCTCMGGGCCTCCGCTGTGTCCCTCCCTGCAAACCACACCAACAGTAGCAGGTTCATTTCTGTTTTGATCAACTGATTGACAGTAAGTGATGACAGAGCTGTTCAAACAACTCCTCTAAAACTTAAACCTGCTCTGTTCTGGATATATATTTGGATTCTGATCACTGGATTCTACAGATTGGCTTGGTGGTCTCCGGGTSTTTCTACAAAACAGAATCGGTGGCTATTCATTTCCTGGTTGCCTGATCAKTATGAAGGATTGCCGTTCTATCAGCTCTCAAGACTTTTGCCTTGAGCGAGCTGGTCTCGGTCTGCAAGCAGTTCTGCTGAGGGTCGCGGGCCGGCTGTGGTTCCTGGACTTTGCTGGCCAGATGGAATTGATTTTGGAGAAAACTGATAGCTAGGCGGAATTTGTCCACACTATTTGTCTGATTGGATTTGCCACATTGAGTTGTACCAGCAGATTTGAAGGCAGATGGAAAATTGTTATTGTCTGCCTGGCTCAAAACAGTTTCTTCTGTTCCCAAATAACTGATTACAGAATTTGGCTCTCCCCTACATGGCCTTGAGCTGTTGGACTAAATTCTTCCTGGATGCATATATCGACTGAGGGTCTGCCCCACACCTCCCCCCTCTTACACCCGTCTGTGATCTGGTTCCTGGAGCAAGCTGAGGGCTGCACAGAACGAACAGTTACCATTTATATTCTGAACTGTGGCTGCGCTGGTTTTGGGGACTCGATTCTTCTGGCTCATTTTTCAGATATTCACACAAGTGCATACAACACTCATGGCTTCAGATACACACACCCCTAAACTCACTTACTCCTCTGGCTAATAAATCTGCTTTATGCAGAGGTTTTTTTATAAACACCACAGTGTGTCACATTGTTGATATAATATTATGTTTTCTTTTTTCCTCATCTTCCCTTGTGCAGTTTTTAGTTTTCCTGTTAAAGTTTGCGCCTCCTCATGATGTCTTCATGAAGATGATCCTTGCTCTGTGCAGGGTCAGTGGCTGCATGACCCAGGGCACCTGTTCTCCTATGTTTGTCATGTTCTGTCTTCTTCTGAATGGGTGTTCTGAACTGTAATTTCATTGTACTCTGTACAATGACAATAAAGGTCTATCTTATCTTATCTTAAACCAGCTTGTTTGACAGCTTGAAATTAGTTTTATGAGGAAAAAAGAAAAGAAAAAAACATACAGATGTTTGAACAGGGGTGAAAGATGCGAACAGCTACAACAAATAATCTGTCTTTTAGTGAACCTTAAACTGATACAGTGGGGAAAATAAGTATTTAGTCAGTCACCAATTGTGCAAGTTCTCCCACTTAAAAAGATGAGAGAGGCCTGTAATTGACATCATAGGTAGACCTCAACTATGAGAGACAAAATGTGAAAAAAAAAATTGAGAAAATCATTTTGTCTGACTTTTAAAGAATTTTTTTGCAAATAATGGTGGAAAATAAGTATTTGGTCAATAACAAAAGTTCATTACTCTCAATACTTTGTTGTACACTCACCGGCCACTTTATTAGGTACACCACGCTAGTAACGGGTTGGACC
>NW_013952404.1:7603245-7606574 GCF_001266775.1 Austrofundulus limnaeus | reverse complement strand
TCTCAATTCAAAGCAAAAAATAAATAAAAATAAAAAATCTGCCAAAAGACAACTTGTCTCTCCAAGAACTTGTTAGTCGAGACAAGGGATGCACCGATATGAAAATTTCAGCCAATATCGATTTCCAAAATAATTATTGCTATTATGGCCGATAACTTTTATTTACAGATATTGCACAAACACACAAATTATATTGCGCATATACGCACAAACACACCTGGGTCTTATTGTAAATACACGACCAGACCTCTGACATGGCTCCCTACTTCAGTTATTCCTGGCTACACAGCGTAAATATCACTATCATGATCAAACAAATGCCGCTCAACCAACCGTCTCCCCTCCCAAAACAGAAACACAAAGATAAAAAGTGGGACATCAATATCGGACGTTAATATCGGCCCAGTTTTACATATCGGACCGATACAGATATTCTAAAAAAATGACCAATCTCGGACGATACCGGTATTAATGCCGATACATCGTGCAGCCCTAGCTAGGACACTTGTAGGTCAAGGTCCCACTGACGTGTTAAAAGCAGGTCTGAACTGCCTCGATGCACACTGGAAATGGTTTTTACTACAGCAGAGGTTTTCAAACCTTTTAGCTTCTGGCCTGCAAAATAACAGCTGCAAAAACTTGTGACCCCAGCTCAAACACTGCTAATAACTCCTAAACATGGGAATAATGACAATAAAAACAAACCTAATATTTATCATACTGCTTTTATTCATTTATGATTATTATTTGTTTGCAATAATTATGGTTAAAATATTTCATTAGCAATTTATTTGCATTTAAATTGATGTCTGGAAATCATCTGGGGATCCTCACTTGATGTTTCATGACCCACAAAAGGGTCCGACCCCAACTTTGGGAACCTTTTCTCTGGACCCCCTCGGTGGTCTGGATCCCTCTGATCCCTGAAACACCTATCAAGCTAAAGGCACAATCATTAGACCAGTCCTAGTCCTCCAGGGCCGTTATCCTGTATGTTTTACAGATATCTCTTCAAGTTCTGCAGAAGCCTGCTAATCACCTTTTCATTCAAATCAGGTGTGTTGGGAGCAGAGAAACAAGTAAAATATGCAGGGCTGTGGCCCTCAAGAACCAGGATTGGACACCCCGGATTTCGACATAAAATGTCTGATGGCGAACTAAAAGTCTAACTATTTATTTTGGCCTCTCAGTGGAACTTTATCTCAGGCTAAAACAYAGAAAATCTAACGTTTTTCTTACGATATAAAGTCCTTGTTGAAGATAACAGTGGAGAGCAGTTCATGAGCCAGATATTCACTGCCTGGAAGTAACCAGGGAAGGAGCACCAGCGCCACCTGGTGGTAAAGTGAAGAATACTTTGCCACTTCTGGCTCAACAGGAACCTGAGGGGGAAATTAAAAAAACAGAAAGCAAAGTGAAAGTTTAAAGATTTCTACCTGAACATAAAGCAGCAGCAGCTTCAGACAAGAGAAAACAGAAAGGCACAGCTTCAACCAGACTCAGACCCACCAGTCTCTGAGCGAGCCGGACCAGCAGGTACAGGAGGTGGTGCTCGTGGCGAAGGAGCCAGGCCCTGCTGTGAGACAGAGTGGGCGTGGCATGACTGCAGCTTCGCAYGTAACCAATCACAGGCTCGGACAGCAGGAGGCCGGAGAACTACAGAGCAGGAGAGACCAGATCAAAGAGGCTGCAGGTTTTATCTCCTTTGAAGTTGAAATTTAACTGGATGACCCACCTGACTGCTGAGACCTTTATGGATCTCTGTGATGGTTTTCAAGAGGAGCCCCAGTCCTGTTAGAAACGGGAAYGGGTAGCTGGAGACAACAAGACCAGGACAGTTCCTCCATCCTGCACAGGATAAACCAGGAAGGCTGGGAGTCGACTCTGGACCCAGAGCACTAAAGTGAACATTACAAACCACTGAGGAGGACCTGGAGGACCAATAAAAGTGTTACTGAAACAACATCTGGAACTATTAAAGAGTTGTGGTTTAACGAGKAGTGATTTGAATAAAAGTCTGTGGATGACAGGTAAATCAAGCACACCTGARGTTCTTCATCAGGTCCTGAACCACACTGTGACCCAGGAGGGGGAGAAGAACCTCAGACGTCAGAAGCTCCAGTTCTTGTAGCGTCTCGACCGGCTTAAAGGAGCGCTGTGGAAAAACATTCAAACAAATGAGTTAAAAACTTTGTTTTGAAAACATGTTTCCAATGTTTTTCTGTTGTTTTGTTMATATTATTTGTATTGAATTATAAATTAATTGTAAAACATAAGGAGACGTTCTGTTATATTGAAGTTCCAGCACAGAAGCACWCAAGAAGAAAGGAGGTAAAAAACAGCACCTGTCTGGAGAGTTGGTGGTAGAAGGTCTGGAAGTAAACCAGATAAACGGGAATCAGAGCGAGGCTGTTGTCTTTCTGAACTGGATCGTCCAGGTTCTTAACAAAACCTTTCAAGTGTCCCAACAAGGACGCCGGTAAACCAGTGACCTGACTCCAGGACACGGGGGGTGGAGGAGGGGCATCTTCTCCCTGAGTGCTGCGGTGAAAACAGAGCCATCATGAGGAAAACAGGAGGATCAAAACTGACAGTTTGGTGTCACCACCCCGCCTCTCCTCGGTACCTGAGCGCTCCGGCCTGGAGCTCCTGGTGACACCCYGCCGTGTGAGTCACCTGCGTGAGCAGAGAGACCAGAGCGGACCAACGATGGATCTGAAGAGGATCTGAGGATGCCAGGAGGCTGTGGACAGACTGGAGCYTCCTGACTAAGGCTGGATACAGGTCTCTGTGGAACAAAAGCAGAGACAGTGTGACAAATAAAARGAGAAGGGGGGCTCTGCWGTCACTATGTGGGTGTAGTTTGTTCAAGAAATTTGATGTCAATAAATCCTATTTACATGTTCACAATAGTTTTACTATTATCATCTTTCTCTTTTAAGTTGCCCCACAATACAAGTCAATTCGATTAATCACTTTTAGGACAAACTCCGCCCACATATCAGCTACCAATCATATTTAGGACAATCTCTGCCCACACATTAACTTTCTCAATCATATTTAGGACAAACTCCGCCCACACACCAACTATCAATCATATTTAGGACAAACTCCGCCCACACACCAACTATCAATCATATTTAGGACAAACTCCGCCCACACACCAACTATCAATCATATTTAGTACAAACTCCGCCCACACACCAACTCCACCAATCATATTTAGGACAAACTCCGCCCACACACCAACTCCACCAATCATATTTAGGACAAACTCCGCCCACACACCAGCTCCACCAATCATATTTAGGACAAACTCCGCCCACACA
>NW_013952404.1:7600812-7602731 GCF_001266775.1 Austrofundulus limnaeus | reverse complement strand
CCATGTACTGCAGAGGCACCTACTTTTATAAAACAACTTAAGCTTATATATTTRAGCCACATGCTAACTCACATGTACAAGCTGCAGGCCTGACCGTAGCCGGCTGCTACAGCCCACAGCCTGTAGGCCTCTGTGGTGACCCCGAGGGCCTCGCTCTGCTCCAGCAGCAGGTCGCTGGGCTCTGCGCTCAGGAGGCACAACAAACGCTCCTTCACTCCCAGAGAGTTCAACTGAGAACGAAGACCAGAAGAGAAATTATTCAAACATCCTACAGGACAGAGAAAACACATTTAAAAGGTGTAATAAAGTTAATAAACAGTAATAAAGTCTGTTGTTTTTTTAATCTATGACTAGAAGCACTCATTTTATATAATATTTATTTTTAAATGCATAATCTACTGATAAAAAAAGAGATGTTTAACCTCCTCAGCTTAATATTTCCCACTTGAAGCAGAACGTGTCAGAAGAATTAAAAACAATGTACCAGTCTGGCGCAGGCATGTCTGCCAGAGGTGGCTATAACCCTCAGTAGCTTCATGGCGCAGGTCAGCGGGTGTCCGTAAACAGACTGGGGACTGAGCGACGACGTCCAGGACGTGGGGAGGAACTCTGACATCACCGTGTCCATCAGTCGAGGACAGTCCAGCACCTGGAAGCAGAAGCAGAGGATAAAACAAAAACTCCAGTGAAAGAAACGGTGGGTTCATCTGTGCAAACGCTGTTACCTGAGTGGAGGATGAGGAGGAGTGTCGGGCGATCCGAGTCAGGACCTGCAGGATGTCCTGAACCACGCGGGGCGACGGTCGGARGACCTCGAGGATGTAGCGCAGCCTGGGGAGGAGCTTCATCTTCAGCAGACCCTTAACGACATCCTGCCTGCTGARGTCGTGATCACTCTTCTTCTCTTCCTTTTCCTTGGCGGTCTCCTTCATGACTTCATCCAGCCCTTCGTCCTCGTCATCCTCATCCTCTTGACACGAAGGCAGCATGGGGAAAGAGGCCATCCCTCGAAACCAGGAGAAGGTGGAGTCCAAACACTCCTGAAACAAACCCGGGACACRCAGGAGAAGTTGCTCCGTTTCTATATTTATTACTGTTAAAAAGACAAAACTGTGACACTCGAGTCATCTCACTTCATCTTCATGGCACACGAGGAGGGCTTTGAGTGCGTGCACGGCTGCAGACATCACTCCCTCCACGCTGTCGTCCAGAGCGAAGCGGAGCAGGAAGAGCAGGCCGGCGTCCAGCAGCGTGGACGTCACGCTGCCTTTCAGAACCGACTGGTACCGTCCAGCCCGAGCCTGCAGGAGGAGGGACGAGACAGAGTCACCCTGACTGACTGACCGTCTTAGCCTTACTCTACATCAGGGCTATTCAACTGGTGGCCCGTGGACCACATCCGGCCCGCGAGTGACCAAAATGTGGCCCGCCAATTGCTTCATTGATCTTTTAAGTCCAAACCTCCGGTTTTCTYCTTTAAGTTATTTTAGCTAGACATAGAKATGTTTGGTGTCTACAGAAACWTCAGAAACTTGGCTAGAAGCTGGTAAAAACTATTTCTATGAATATCTAAGACAGGTAAAACTACAAGCAGTTGAATATAAAACTATGAAAGTGAAAATAAAATTGGTTTAAAAATTTGGCAGGTCAAATATGTCAAAACAATATTTGTGTTAAATAGGAGGCAGAATGTGTTTTGTTTTTGATATTGTTTTATTATCACTACATTCATTACATAGGGTTCTGTATTTTGTATTCAATTCAATTCAATTCAATTCAAAAATACTTTACTGATCCCAGAGGGAAATTAGGTGTTGTTGTAACTCATTTAAGTAAAAACTTATTGTAGATGCTGATGGCTGTGGGCAGGAAAGATCTTCTGTAGCGGTCGTAGTATTTGTAGTATTTGTAGTATTTGT
>NW_013952404.1:7597092-7598631 GCF_001266775.1 Austrofundulus limnaeus | reverse complement strand
GCAGTGGGTTTGTTGAAGCAGGTGTATGATGGCGTCGTCAACTCCAACTCCACGACGATAAGCAAACTGCAAGGGGGCCTGATGTGTGCTTGTTTGCTTACTCAGGTGGGTCAACAGGAGTCTCTCTAGGACCTTCATGATGTGGGATGTCAGGGCAACAGGTCTATAGTCATTGAGGGCTGACGGGTGAGTTTTCTTTGGTACTGGAACCAGACAGGATGTCTTCAACAACACTGGCACCTTCAAGATTAAATGCAGCAAAATAAACTYATTCAAAGGTAACAGATCTTTGTAATACTTGGTTTATGTACAAAATGATTTTAATTGCTGAAGGTTGGGCCCCTGTGCCGTTGTTCTGCATTAACTGTGGCCCCCGGAGCAATTTATTTGAATAGCCCTGCTCTACATGTTGGAAAAACAGCAAACATTAGGGTGGATTATGTAAGGTTTATAAGAACTAATAATGATAATATTAATGAAATTATTATTAGTATATTAGAGTATATATAAGCTCTATTGTAAATAAAATGACAGAAAGCTGTGTGTTATGGATGTACCAACAGAAGAGCAAAAAGAAAACACAAGTAAAGAGATTTTATCTTACTTACATCAATGTGATCTGACCAGAACTGAAGCTAATAATATAACAGTTTAAAATTAAATAAGCTTATAAAGTCGATGCTATCACTGTTAATTGAACTGGTTAGCAGATATTAGCGTCTGTAAGTTATATTGCTATACAGAGTGTAGCGCTCTGCTGAATCATGCTACAATTTAGWACAAATGATTTAATTTTACAAGCTTGTTTTGCTTCTAATTTGTGCAATAGTGTGAAATAATATAACATACATACATTTGATTATTTTAGGTTTCTATTAGAGAAACCTGAGCTGTTGAGAAAATGGTTAGCAAATATCAGTAGAGACAAGTTTCCTCCTATATCTGGTGAGCAGAGAACATTTTCTAATTTTCGAGTGGTAAATATGTGTTATTATTATTTTTCACAATAAGAAATAATTAATATTCTTTTTTACTAATTGAAACCATAATTTTTCATCTAGCTAAAAAGTTAAAGTTACTGACTGACTTCAGGTCTGATTTAAAATAGAATAGACTAGACTAGACTAGACTAGACTAGAATAGACTAGAATAGACTAGAATAGAATAGAATGCCTTTAGTCATTACACATGTGCATAACAAGATTAGAGCCACTCCCACAMCAGTGCAAATACACATTAGATCGTTATTTATAGATTATATTTTTCTTGAACTTATCTGCTGTTTTATATGATTGTTGAATGAAATGAACATAATTATATTCATTTATTGTAAAAAATATATATTACAAAAGATTAGAGACACAGATCAAGTTGGCCTGTTTATCTAACAGTTGTTGAGCTCTGAGCTGTGTCATCATTTTTACTCCTCCATGTTGTCAGAGATACTAACAGTGGACGGGATAGGAGGGGCTCAGTCTGATATTTAACTCTGTCACACATAATGTGTGTGTGTGTGTGTGTGTGTGTGTGTGTGTGTGT
>NW_013952404.1:7576813-7595882 GCF_001266775.1 Austrofundulus limnaeus | reverse complement strand
GTGTGTGTGTGTGTGTGTGTGTGTGTGTGTGTGTGTATTCTGTATTCTGTATTCTGGGTCTAGACAGAAGATCAGCTTTATTCTCACACAGGGCAGCACTTATCCGGACCCTCACTAAAGCACACGCTGCATTTCAGGATCAATGTCCTGGGCTGCTCAACGTATCATGTATAAAACATTTCAGACACAGGAATATATAAAAATAAAAGTCTAATTCAGCCCAGAATAGCTGAAGAACATATGTGACCCATCATATCGAAATAAGGATTAAGTCAAATTTGGTCAAAATGACCTAATCAGTGTGCATTGCCAATGCAATGCACACTATTGTGATTTGTTTCCCATCCAAGTCATCTCAACTTTGCCATGCTTCTCCTCCTGCATACTTTGTCCTACAGCTGCCATTGTAATTTATATCTGTAAAGCTCCTGTGCCAAATGATTGCTATGCCTTTTGGTACCTGTACAACTTGTAGTTTTTGAAATATTAATGTTTAAACTTAATTCCAAATTCATATAATGGGAGTCAATGGGGCCTTGTAATGGTCCAATACTGCCCCCAGCTGTACTCAACTTGGTACTGAACCATAGTTTTTTTATATTTAATCTCAATAGTTCAGTGTTTACAATACTAATATGATTGTATTTTGATGTTTTACTATAATATTGTCTTAATACTGCTCTATTGTTGTAATATTATGCATTTTTGTGTCAATAATTGTATTGGCAATGTGGCCTCTTTCTGCACACATACAAAGCAACCCCTGGCACCACATTTTCCCACAGCTCCACTGGTCTAATGGTCTATGTCATGGACCTTCATGTGGGAGATCAGGGTTCAAAACCCAGCTAATTCAACTTTAACAAAAAATATCTTCCAACTTCATATTGTCACTCAATTACCTTAATTACAAACACCTGCTGATGTGACAGACAAAAGCTGGTATAGAAAACATATTTGAACTTGGTCAAAGTTCATTCTGCAAGTCCAATGCTGCAGGCAAAGCCATGCTGCAATGACATGCTACATGGCAATGCACACTTGTTTTTACATCGTAAAAACCCATGTCTAGTMTGTGAATTGAGTTTTGGTTAGTTTTAGGGTCAGGTGAGGTTAGGGTTTGTGATCAGGGTTAGGCTGCAGAAAATAATGGACGTTAGTGCCAGGTCCCCATAAAGATAGCTGTACCAGATTATGGGTGTGTGCATGAGTTACCTTGGAGAGGATGTTGGCTAGTGTGCTCAGAGCCAAACTTCTCTGCTGGATGAGTTGACTCCGAGACAGCAGGAAGAGTTCCTGCAGGGAGTACCCTGCTCTCTGCAGGAACCAAACAGAAACCAGAACTTTTTATTTGGGTCTCAAGTCTAATAAATGTTAAAAAGAAGATTTTCTTAAAGGACTGATGGTGAAACTTTATCGACTTTAAATCTAAAATCTTGGCAACTTTGGTAAAGTCTTTAAAAAAATCAAATATTTGTTGTATTTTCTGGTGTAAAGCTACAGACCTCAGGCTCCTCTCCGTGGTGGTGCAGACCTAAATGGGTCGGRAGGTCCTCGTCTGGTGGAATTAAGGTCCCTGCAAAGTCAAATCGAGCCTGCATGGCCTTTCAAAACCAAATAATGAGCTGATCAGTAAATCAAGGTTTTCAATTCAACCCCTAACATTTTARTCATCAAAAAGACTTGAGTTTAGATTAAATCACGTCTCACCTTCTTGGTTCCTTTCTTTCGGGGTGAAGGCAAGTCTCTCATCCACTGCAGCTTCTCCYGCTCCAGCTGGTCCATGTGGACCCAGTCCTTCTGAGGCTTCACTGGAAGATCCTCCACTGAAATCACACGACGGGTCAAAAAGGAGCTGAAACCCTGCTGCAGGTTTGTTTACGACTGAAACACATTTTGAGGAGTTTCTCAGTGGAACGTACGGCTCACTGCAGGAGATGGTTCCTCCTCCTCCTCCGTCTCCACCTCCTGCTGCATCAGGCTGGAGCAGCTTTCACCGTCTGCAGCTTCGACAGGAGCAGCCTCCTGGTCTCCTCCATCCGCCAGGCGTGAAGCTCCAGAGGAGGGAGCGCCCTGAGCTTTGCGAGCTCTAATGAACTCCAACAGTTTGGGATCTGAGAAGATGAAAACACGCCGTGAGCAGAAATGTCAGAAGACGTGAGGAGATTTGAAGCCACAGCTCCGCTCACCGAGCTGAGACACGAGTTTCCTTCGCTCCTCCTCTATCTCAGCCTGGGACATCGCTCGGAGCTTGTTCTGGTTCTCCAAGTGGATCTTCATGGTCTCCACCGAGCTATCTGGACCCTGAAGCCCCTCACCTGAAACCAACCTGGGACCTGAGGCGGACAGGTGGTTTTAGTGAAACAAAAAAACAAAAAGAGAAGACATTTTGTGAGCWGAGGTTTTCTCTTCTCCTGTATTTCTCACAAATCAGCAGCTCAGGATCTGTACCGGGTTCTGCTGAGGGGCTCGGCTGTTTGGTCTCAGGTTTCTGAGGAGCTTCASAGGAGCGAGGTAAAACCATCTTTCCCTCCTTCAGTCTCTGAGCGGCAATCTGCTGAGCAAAGATGCTTTTCTTCCCTTTAACCGACGACGATGGCGCCTGCAGGTCAGAACAAAACAAATCTTTCACAGACTGACATCAAAATAAATAACATCAGGTTTAGTTCAAGGCAGGACTGTTTGTGATGTGAAGTGATTTTATACAGTTTTAATGTTTCAGACACATCTTGGATTAAATGTATTTCACTGATCTACACAAAATTCTCCCTGGAACAACAAACAAAAACAGAGGTTTAGATTTGTTTTGTACTTCCCTTCATGTCTTGTCTGATAAAAACTGATTTTCTTCACAGTTAGAAAAGGTTTCATTTATCCAGAACTGTTTACTTACACGGGTCTAAAACATTTTAAAGTGGTGGACACAGTTCTGCTAACAGCTAAGCTAACTTTTCGTTTACTGGTTTAGCACTTTGGTTAACTTTGGAAAGCGTTAGCTAGCCTCTTAGCTTCTGGTAAATTTAGTTCTGCTAGCTTAAAGTCCACTAACAAACTGTTAACGTACATCTGTGCATTTTATTTCCATGCACATTCAGCTGCTTGGTGGACATAGAAATGTTGTTGCATTTTTAACTACGGTAGTATTTTGATGTTTCTGTGGATATCACACGTCTATGTTTAAATGACAGATCATGAGTTGGTGTTTTTCAATCATCTTCTGCTAGTTTTCCTYCCTGTTTAGTGTTTGTGAAGCTATTTCTTTAGTTGGCAGACTGGCAGTTAGTAAAGCTAATTTTTAAATGGGAAATATCATGTACAATCAACTTTTTTGAGTTTTATATCACGTTATAATGTTATCCTCTCATCAAAAACATGCCCAGATACTTGCTTTGACTCATTCATGACTTTAAGAAATCCTGTGCTGTCCTGAGGCAGCCAGGCAGGGGAGCAAAATGACTGGTTGGGACTAGAACCACCTTTTGGGGTCAGCTCCTCCTCTGGGCTGTCTCCAAGCTGAGCTTCCTCATCACAGAGCACACCCACCCACCTGTGGCGGCCCGATTCGTCCTGGAAGCACGATCCATACTGTCAGCTCATTTGCGCATGTGCTAAACGAAAGACCTCTGGAATGTGCTCGATTTAGGAAAAAAAAATACTGAAAATAATTATTTCTATACTTAATTAAAAGTATGTTAAATTATATTCTGAAAACAGTTTTAATATTCTATACATTTTGATTAATAAAATATAGATTTACGATGTGTACATATTTATTTAAAATTAATTGTAGACTGTTTTCTAGACAATCATATTATAACTCATCTTATCTTCATTTTATTGTTTTCCTGGAATAAAAATCCACAGCTGTTGCAAACGTTGCCTTTTCTATGAAACACTGCAGGTGATGAAAGACTGAAATCACATGAATTCTGTCATCAGTCTAGCGAAATGCTAAAAACAGCGCTTCTGGTACGGATTGAGCAGCCACACCCGCCCCGTGCTGAAATGGGCGGGACAGAAGTGAAAGGTGGTTCTTAAAGAGACAGAGGCCAATTTCAAGGTGTTTAGAAACAGATATGATGAGAAGACAAGTTTATTTTCTATTAACATATAAACATTTTAATAACAACTGAAGGTGACAGTTACTTTATTATGGTGTAGAATTTAAATAAACGCCTTAGAAACACATAATATTGCCCCTTTAATGTTCTGTACTGAATTATTAAATGTTAGACYTGCCCAGTTTTTATTCTTACAGGTATGAATCTACAGCTGAAGTGACACTGATTTTAACTCTGAATCTACAAACTGCAGAACTGCAGTTTTATATTTCGACTGACCAATTAATTAAGAGCTTCTCATCTCCTCCACACAATGGGCCTCATGCAAGAACATGTTCGTATTCTTATCCTAAATTTCTCTTACTTTTGTTCGTACAAAGGGTTCGTACGAACATGTCACGTCAGGTTCAACAAACTCTTCTATCTTCAGGAAAAGTGTGTAAATGAGCTGCGTAAATTCCACCTGTTCTATCCAGCTGCTCGTGCACGCGAGAGGAGATTAGCATAATTACCACCCCAAAAACACCATATAAGGCTATGTTTCCTACCTCAGGTACAAGGAAGTGTTCATTCATGAAAAATGACAGCGAAAATTAAAAGAAAAACTTTACGAGTTCAGAGATTGAAGTCCGTCTGTCAGAGATCCAGAAAAGAAAATCTGTCATTTTTAGCAGGTCAGCTGTGGAATAAAAAGAGCTGCTAAAAGTAAAAACAACTGTGTTAAATCATTTTCATTTGTTCAGAAGCCACACCGTTGCGCACCATACCATATATAAAGTTATTAGTGAAGAAAACCCGTCTGGATAACAGCAGACTGACTGCTCGTAAAATTTACGACAGGTCTGGACCACTCGTGAGTTTTGTTCGTATTTGAAAAAAATCTTAGAATACGAAAACATTGGTGAATGCCACAAATTCTCCTAAATCACTCGTACGCAGAATTTAAGAACAAATCTGTGCGTACGAACGGTTCTTGCATGAGGCCCATTGTTTCTTTTATTTTCACCAGATGAATCACCAGCTTCCTCTCTGATTGACCTGCAGTCTGACATAAATGACAGAAAGTTGAGTGACGTTCACCTGAAGAGTTGTTTGGGACACGGTGACGAGCTGACAGGGAACAGGACTTGTTTGGGACTAGTTGCATTTACCTGACTGCTGGTTTCTGAGCGGTGCTGCACTTTGGGGAAAGCCAGGCCTGTAAACACAGGCAGGGATATGGGAGCACAGCTGGTGTCTCTCTCCTTAAAGCAAAATAAGAAGTAAGCGCAGCATTATAACACAGAACACGCTGTGCGCTGACAACATCCTGTGTGTTTTAATAAGACCCACAACGATCCTGGAGAGGACGGCACTGATGTGAGAGTCATGTTTGTCCAGCCTGTCTTCAGCGTCTTCGTCCTCAAACGTCACACMGCTGGCCTTGAAGCGCGACTTCTTAGGAGGAGCTGGAGTCAGAGAGGGCATCTCGTCTGGAAGATCTGCATCAAACACAGCATGAATTAAACCACAACAAGCAGAACACACACACACACACACGTCTCAAAAGCTGACCTTCTATGGTGACCACATCCTTCTGGTTCGCTTCATCCTTCCCATTCTGCCCACCTCCAGCCTCTCCTCTCCTCTTGTCAGGGCGGCGGACCACGCTGGCAGCAGCAGGAGAACCAGAGGTCAGGAAACGCTCCTGCTCCTTCAGGAGGTCCTCCTCAGAGTCTGTGGGTTTTGGTCGCCGCAACATCCCTCTGAACACACAAATAATGGAAAACATCYTTTGTCTTGTGTGTTTCCAAGCATTAATCACCCAGTCATAACTAATAAATAAACTGATGGACTGAAACGAGTTGGTGTCTCCAAAACACTGATGATGGAACCCCAACGAACTTTTCACCTGTTTACATGAGAAAACTAGTTATTAAACTAGTTATTTCAACTGAGTTGACATTTAGTTTATTATAAGCTCAGATCATACTTTTACATTTTTGTAATTAACAGTAATATAAACAAGCATACCTTCAGAGTAAAACAGAAGTGATTCACGTGCAGTTTAGTTTACTTCGCCACGCGCAGTGAGTAAACGTTAGCCGGTGGTTAGCTTACCATATATCAAAGTTTTTAGTTTGTGGTTAAATRTACCAAAACATTAGTAAACAGAAGCTCGTACAAATATTTTTGTTTACAATAGTTAATAACGTTAGCTAGCCTTGTTTTCAGATGCGTCTGGAACTCCAACACAGGTCTGCATTTCGCACGGAGGATTTTTAGCGTTGCACAAGCCGCTTCCTTCAAAATAAAAGCAAGCCAAAGGGGGAAGTAGAGTTTCTTGATATTTTTGCAGCTGTTTAAATATTTTCCCGAAACGCTTTCATCAGTTTAGAGGTTTGATAACCAAGAATACGAAAACAAAGTATTCCTGAGATGTTTTAGGCTTTGATTAAACTGGAATCTCGCGTTATTTTAGCTACTTTCGGCTTCGTAATGTCCAAGTTCAACACAATAATTTGGCCCAAAGTTATTTTATTTGGCGACTCCATCACTCAGGTTGGTTCTTTTTACATTAAACTCAGTTTATGTAACATAACATGTTGTCTATGTTCTCACTTTGCTTCAGCTGCAGATATTTGGTCTTCTAAACAATAAAATGRTTCTTTCAGTTTTCTTTTCAACCCAGTGGATGGGGAGCAGATATCTCCAACAAGCTTGCAAGGTGAACAGTTGCATTTTTATTTGATTTTATACTTTATTTTCTGGAAGCTGTGGTTTAGCAAGAACAATATAAATCATTAGAATTTTTTTGTGTTAAATAATTTCATTAAATCAATTCTTTCAAAACACCCAATATGAATATTAAACCAAGAAGTGTCCTAATTAATTTAACCTGTATACAGCTTATCTGCAAATAATTTTGCTCTCTACATTTAAAAAAACCGATTTGAAATGGCTCATTTTAAGGGTTTGGTGTGTGTACTCCATCTTTTATTAGATTAATATTTTGTAAAGAAGTRATTTATACAAAACTCTTATTTTCTTAATATTCAAGTTTTCCAATGATTTAGCTGTTTATTTGGAGCTTCATTATTTTTGAAGTTGTAAATCTGKCCCATCATTTAATTAAAGAAACATTGCCAAAGCTCTAGTAATTCATCTGGAAAAGAAATACTGCAGAATATTGCATCTTTGATGGACCTGAGCTTTCCTTCTTCAGAAAGTGTGACGTTGTGAACAGAGGACTGTCAGGCTACAACACCAGATGGGCCAAGATTGTACTTCCTCGCCTTGTTAGCAGCCAGAACCCGTCAGACATCTCTGCTGTGACGGTGTTCTTTGGAGCCAACGACTCGGCGCTGGAAGGTACGGCCTCGTGTGAACAACAGATTCAGTTTCATTTGGTTTGGTTTGTAAAGTCAGAAGCTCCAGATTAGKAAAAGAAAAATGGCACCAATAATAACTTTCCTCTTCAGATAAGAACCCGCAGCAGCACGTCCCTCTGCAGGAGTACTCAGAAAACCTGAAGGACATCAGCAGGTTCCTGACCTCGGCCGGCGTGTCAGCAGACAAAGTCATCTTCATCACTCCTCCTCCTCTTCATGAGCCGTCCTGGGAGAAAGAGTGTATTCTCAAAGGTAAACCTGACGTTTTATTCTCTGTTATCCCTCCTCAGCTCCTCATCAGGAGCTCCTCCTCGTCTTTCTTCCAGGATGTCCTCTCAATCGGCACAACTCCGTTACGGGTCAGTACGCTCAGGCTTGTGTCCAGGTAGCCCGTCAGTGCGGCTCGGATGTCCTGGACCTCTGGACGCTCATGCAGAAAGACGGACAAGTGAGCGGACGACTCAGTTTTTACACAATGCAAGCGTCCCGTTTTTATTTTAACCCTCCGTTCTGCAGGACTGCACGGTTTACCTGTCCGACGGGCTGCACCTGTCAGAGAGGGGGAACCAGTTGGTGGCTGAGCAGCTGTGGAGTTTACTAGAAGCTCGTCTGGCTCACCTGCCCTTCATCCTGCCGTACTGGGGAGACGTGGACGCGCAAAGCCCGGAGAGCAGCCTCCTCTGCAACCACTGAGGACAAAACATGGCCGTAAAGAACAATAAAAAGACGAAACGTGTTTAAATGTTCAATAAAGATATGTTTTATTGGTTATTAATGCAAGCGAAGAACATTAAAAAACTACAACTATTAGAATAATATACATCTAGTCTGGTATAAAAGTTAACACTTATCTGCTTCTTTAACCTACAAGAAAAGAAAACATGTTTTACAGTGTTATTGAGGCGCAGCAGGTAACAGTGGTGAGACAACGTCAAAAAACAATGTGGAGCTCACGTTGGCACTACAAATAATCTGAGTCTAATTCAGAACGTCGTGACAGCGTCTGCACACGGGAACGAGCAAAAAACACCACAAAAGGCACCTTTTTGTTTTGTTTTGTGCAGGAAGAGGCGCCAACTTTTCCACAATTGTGTTCCGGAGTGCTCAAGTTCACACAACTTATAATTTCATAGTCAAGTTTAAAAAAAAGAAAACTAGTCCTTGATATTTCCATGACAAACACATCAAATCCTCATGTTTCAACACTTAAAGTACAAAAACTAAAACTCCAGTGATGTTTTTTTTAAAGTGCTTTTAGAAGAGATTCGAGACAAACTCTTAATTGTTCCACTGAAACGTAACTTAGCTGTATAAAGGAAGCAACACTTTGTTTTACTGCAGAGTGATGCAGTTTGTATATGTACAGATTATTGTATTTAGAATCTTTTACTCCTAAAAAGCACTTCTCAGAAACACATTTAGTCAAAGAGTTTGAATAAATAATCAAAGTCATCTTACTCTTTTTGTGAATTCATCGACCTACAGCTAAAAAAATCTTTAAAAAAAAGGCACAAAGACGTGAACTTACAGTAGTGATGTGACTGAAATCTGACCTACGAAGTGTCTGTGGTGTGAAACTTAAAGTCATATTTAGGCCAGCAGGACCTGTCTCCTCTCAGCACTCCGTCTCTTTAGTGTCAATGCGGTCCTGCCTCTGGAGGCGCCGCCGGTCCCTGGCCGACGGGTTCAGTTCTGTCAGATCCCCGTAGGAGGATTTCGTAGCCGACGAGGAGGCTCCTGCGGTTGTGAAATCGTCCTCGACCGGATGAGAGTCGCTGCTGGTGTCCTCCGGGATGGTGTCCATCCGCGGCGCTGCGGCGGTGTCCGGGCTGGCGGCGTAGCTCGAGCCGGGGTCRTGGGCACTGCTGGCTGCGGGAGGCGGGGCCCGGGCCTGGCTCGGCTGCGGCGGAGACTGGGGGGAGGGCGCGGTCCGGCCGGCGCAGGAGGAGGAGAGAGGAAGCTTGACGATGCGCACGGGCGTCGACTCGAGGCTGTTCAGCTTGTCTTGACTCTGCAGAGAGGAAAAAAGGACACGTGAGAAGAGAGACAAGTCCATCAGAACGTCTGCCTCTGACTGAGGACGGATCCATTCCTTTACTTCATCCTGTTCATGTCGGACCCAAACACATCTGAACGCTAAATATTACCAAGAAAGCAGGATTTCAATAGAAAAACCTTTAAGTTTAAACACCAGATGTTCTCTTCATCTTGACCCAAACTTCAGGAATGAGTAAAGCAAACCTTTTAGCCTTTGGACAGTTTGAGTTGTCAAACAACACAGGTGTGACAAATCATCACAGCTGCTTTTAATTAAATCAGTAAATTTGTTATTTTGCACCTGAGCTCATCTCACACAGCAGGGGGTCAAACTCTGTGACTCAAGAGAGCCAAAACTCAAAACTTGGTCCAAGCAGAGCGAAATATCTGTCAATATTTATTGAAAATTTTTACATAACTGATTATTCTTATAGAAATATAAATTACACTTTCCTAATTATATATTATGTAGCATTTAGAACATTAAGGATAAAGAAAAACATTKAATTTAGACTCATCTATTGRATTAATTTCTAATATCTTTCACTCTTAACATTTTAATTTATTACATCTTAAAGATGCATTTGATCACAAACCAGCAAATCAGGTAAAATAAAACTAATTAAGAATCCAATTATTTGACTTTAAAAAAAAGAAAAACAATTAACGATAATGTCTATTCTGTCACTTTTTCCACACCAAAATGAAAGATTACTGAAATTTCTAACTTTTTTTTATGTTAGTCAGCTGTCATAAGAGGAATACTAATAAAAKKWWAAWTWWYAWWAAAAAAAATCTATTTCATTTTRAAAGTTTTACATTTAGGACCAGATAAAATGTTAACCTGGGCCAGACTTGGCCTGCAGGCCTTAAAGTTTAACATGTGTGCTGTTCAGACAAGTCAAAATGTCAGCAAAGGGAAAGGTCCACAGAGGAATGTACCCTCAGTCTTAACATTTTCCCAGTCAGGCTCAAAAACTGGACTTGATGATTTTAATGGATGGATAAAAAAATTAAATTAAAAAAACAACATTTTAAAAAGCCGCCTGCCAAACATTCTTCTTCTTGTGACTTTAACACCAGATGCAAACTTAAAATAGACAAACTCCACCTGATCTCACAAAAAAATAAATATAAAATAAATAAAAAGAGCTTTAATCCTCTCGCTGTTTTGAATACTCCCAAAATGCAATCGTGCTTCCTTGAGGTAATTTCTGATCAGACGAGGCGGAGCGTCTGGAGTCCGTCTGATGAAGAGGAGCGGTTCGATCAGTGATTACGTCAAAGAGGAAGTGACTGCAGGAGTATCCCAAAGCAGGGCGGGGGTGAGGGGGAGGCACTGACCATGCTCTCAAACACGTCTCAACATCAGGCTGTGGCACAAACACACTCACCTCTACTACAAACCTCCACCATCTGCTGCAGTTCCAGGACAAAGAGTGACGACAAATGATTCAGAAACCCCGGCAGAGAAAGTACGGCAAAATAAACTAAACCGCTTCTTTGACTGATCTGCAGTAATCTCTGAATTAAGTTTCTACACTGTGGGACACTTTAGTATGGAGATAAATTAGTCTCGAAAAGATCTGAGCGAGCGTGAATGTGACTTTTGAGACTTTTTCACCACTGCAGATTCACACGAGTAATGCTGCGTTCAAGGCTGGTGAAAAGCTGGGACATCTGAACTTTACCACATTTACTGGATTATTGGAAGCAAAGTGCTTCTGATTTAGAGGTTTATAACTCTTGTAATAACACACACACACACACACACACACACACACACACACACACACACACACACATATATATATTAACATACTGGCTTCTAAAAATATTAGTTTTTTGTGGACTAGTACATATAAACTACTCAAACTGGTATTTTTCCATTGGAAAAATATAGGAAAATATATTTGTTGGTAGTTTTTGTAGAGGAACAATCTAATTACTTTGGAGTAGTTAGCTTCAAATGTACACTCTACACAAAAATACAGATTATAAGGTTATTTTAAGGTTAAATTACATCATTCTTCAGCAAAAACTACTGGAAACATGGTTATAGGTGTTCCTCTGCAAAAACTACCAACAAATAATAGAAAAAAATTATTTCCTGTAATTTTTATTTATTTATTTATTTTGGACTGTAGGCTACTGAAAAATATACTTATTGGTAAATTGAAGCTAATACTCAAAATTATATATTTCTTGTAGTTTTTCCACAAGAAGATGTTTATTTTGTGGACTACATCTAAAATAAATATCTCTAAATGGGTAGATTATTGATTCTGTAGAAAAACTACCAGGAAAATGTACTTTCTCTGCAATATATATGATTATATTATATTATATATGATGATACTGATGAATATGTATTCTGTTCTAATAATTTTTCAACCTACCAATTTTAGATTGTTTATTTCAGCTTTAGAGTAACGGTTTTGGAACCCAGTCATGACGACATAAGCATTTTTTTATAGTGTTTATTAGCTATAAGTCAGAAATGTCTTTTCCCAATAATCCAGTAAATGTGCTAAAGCTCAGATGTCCCAGCCTCTCACCAGCCTTGAARGCAGCATTACATCTGAGAATCTGTAACTGTAAGAAAGTTTTAGAAGTCACAACCACACATCTGCGCTCCGATCTTTTTAAGATTAATTCATCTCCATACTTGAGAACCAGATTAATCAGGAGTTTAACAATCTTACGTCAAGTAAGGATTTTATTTCAAAGAAACATTTTACGCATTAAGTGCTCAGCTAATGGGATTAGGTTTGATTCATCAGGGTCAGAAATAAAGAATATGACAATTTATGACTCATAATATTCAATGTATTGAATTAAAGTTCAAATTCAGACTTGAGTCTAAATACCCAGAGTGAGTCAAAAATGTTCAAGACACCTTTTATTACAGAAACCAACAGGAAAATCTAATATCTGAATACTCCAGCAGGTAAAGGACGAGGAGGCCTTATACTTGAGGCCATGTCTTGAACATGGCTGCCATGGTGCTGAGCACAGACACACTCAGCATACTGAACGGGTCCAACAACAGGCAAAGTGCAACTTTCTGTGTTAACTCCTGAACCACAGGAGATATCGCACATCTGTTCACAACAATTCTGGTCTTCTTTGATATGCTACATGACCACCTTCCCAATGGAAAAAATTGACTTTAATCCAATGCGGTGGCTTTCAAGATGGCAGCCATGTTCTGAACATAACCTAAAAGACAGACTCTCTCATCCATTACTTGCTGGAGTACTCAGAAATTTCATTTTCCCTTTTAGTGTCTGAAACAAAAGGRTGTCCTGAAACTCAGTCAGAGTCAAATGTTTTCTCATAAAGAAAACAGCACAATCATTATGTTTTAAGAGCCTTAAAATGATGAAAACACAATGACAAAATTAAAATATTTAAAAAATCTAAATGCAAGGCAAATATCTGTTGTTTTTCTTCATTTTCAGGTTTGTTGTAAACACTGACAAATCCACATTTATTAAGTRGTAGCACAACAACAATAATCCTTCYTGCATCTTCTGTTTTCAGCGCRCCAGACAGCAAACATTGGGTTTAATTAGTTTGGTTAGTGTGGCAGCAAGGCTTGTGCGCTTTAAACGAAGTCAGATCATTTTGAAGGACTTACACTCTGAGGGTAGTACAAGCACTTGGCGTTCTCTTCGTACTGCCGGTCGAGACGTTTGTCCTTCAGAGGAAAACACCAGAAACGCAGCGCTGTTAGCGCTTGGAGCGAAATTATTAAAACATACAGAGGATGTCAAACTTTTAAAAAGCACTAAACTCTCACCACACAGTGAACCAGGATGCTGAGAGGAACCCAGATGATGAGGGAAAACACCATGACGGAGCCGACAATGTTGTCAGCTAAGAACTTCCCTGATGTGGAGAGGATAAAACACAAAAATAAGCCAAAACTTAGTATTACAGGGTAGAATTTATTCAGCTTTCACACGTTCCAGACTCACTGAATGTGTTAATGTCCAGCTTGTCGATAAAATCCCACAACCTCTCGATGACATCCTGTACCTGCTTCATGCATTTACCCTGTTTTTAACAAAGAAAAGTTCAAATAAATCTTCAAGAATGTTTTGCGCACTGATGATGGATATAAAAACAAAAACAAAAAAAAAGACGTTCGGACTCACGTTTCCGTCACAGAATCCCACTGTGCAGGGTTTGCCTTTGCGAAGGTAAAGGAAGCTGCCGTTGGACTGAATGAAGGGGGAGCAGGTGCCGTCTTTTCCCCTGCAGCAAACCTTGCAGGAGTCGTTCGTCTCTGCAGGAAAAATAACATTTATGTTAAAACAACAGAGGGAAGATGAAAAGATCAGACYATGTTATAGCTGGGGACTGAGCTCCAGGGAGGAGCTTTGTAGAAATGGGCYGTYCTTTGTACCGGCAAACGTTTAGGCAGCTCCACATGGCTACCACAGGAGAGTCAATCATTCCTCAACATGTATGAATGAGTCAAGGCATCACTCTGATTCTGTTTTTGATGAGGGAATGACATCATAACATGATGTAAAAAGTCAATTTGAATAATAACCCCCACCCCTCCCCGCTTTAACTTTACTTTTCCAGCTATGATTTTGACTTTAGATAAACCTCTTTAAAACAGGTTGTCTATCACCAACACTGTTCACTCTAATTACAGCTCTGCAAACTTTCCTTTCCTCTTGTAACGACTCATTACCATTGCAAGCGCACGACTTTAAGTTCTGCATGGCCTCGCAGAAGGGGTTACACTCTCCGCCCTTACAGCGGCCGTTGTCAACACAAATTGTTCCGTCGGCAGCATTTTCCGGAGGTGGACACTGACTGCTGTTTCCTGRGAGGACAAGGATTAGATGCTGATTATACCTTTTTTTTACATAGGAAACATTGTGACTGCTGGAGATGATGTGTACCTGTGCAGAAGGACTGGCCTTTACAGGTGGCACTAATGGGCTCCTGGCATTTCTTTGTTGCCTTCTCATACTGGCAGTTCTTACAGCAGGGGCTGTTTCTGTCACTGTGGGAACAAACGTTACTCCATCGCTCTGAGGGGTTTCCATAAGCAAGTATGTTTTATCTTGACTTCTGGGACACTTACCTGCACTTGGCGCCACTTTTGAACTTGCAGTCTGCGGAGCAGCAGGCGTCGTTGTTGAGCTGGAGCAACCCGGGGTCGCATTCCTCCCCGGCCTCCACTCTGGAGTTTCCACAGACTTTACTGTTCCTCTCCTTGAAGCAGATAGGAGCCTTGATGCTCAATGTTTTGCTGACGGAGGTCCTGCTGCACTTAGAGAAGTGCTTCAAGGAGGAGAAGCAGAAATATTATCTAGAACGTAATGTTTTTTTTGGACAAACATATAATGAGATGAGGCAAAGCACTAAGTTGACGTTAAAAGAACAATTACCATTTTTATGTATGCAGTGGTGGGCTCAGTTCCCCTAAAACACTAAAGCACTAAGAGGGGAACTCATTTCCTGATTAGTGCTTTTGCTAATTTTAAAATTTATTAGTGGATCAGTACTTGCTAAATTTATAGGCTAAATTTAGAAGCACTAACTGAGGTCTACAATTGTTGTAGGGGTCACCTCGAGGGAAGAAACAAGATTTACTGCCTTGAAGCAGGCCTCGGACAAGCCTGACGAGAGGACAGGAARTCTGTCACAAACTGAACTCTATTTAGGCCATGACCGGTCATTCTAACCGTGGAAGAGAACCCCTCAGTTCTCTTAATCAGAGAATGGACAGAACAATCTCTTCTGTTCGTGATTCATTTGTTGTTTAACTAAGAATGTTTATGCATTTGTTAAATCATGATAATGACTGTCACAGGAAAAGTGGAACCACTTCTTTTCTTTTATCGTGCCTTAAAGATTTATAATGGTATAAAAAAATCACAGAGAATCTGATAATGTTTTCATTGTGTTTTTATGTAAATCACTGTTTTTATTTTACCGTGAACACAGTAATATAATTGTGGGTTTTTCTTGAGAAAATCTTTCATTTATCTGGACTAACAGAAGGTTCAAAACTGATTATAAAACAGAAATGTTAATTAATCATCATAAATGTTTTGCAGTGATTTCTCTTAGTCTATCAGAAGAAAGCTGAAAAGAGGTTATCATATCATGTTGAACAACCACAGAATTTTAACCTTGGGCTGGTGCCGGCTGGTAAATCTTTATCTTTCTTTCTCTGACTAATCTCTAAGCCCGAGGGCGGAACCAAAGTTCGTCCGTTTCTTTTACTAACCCGGACGGCTTTGAGCGGCACACTCTTCTTCCTGACTCCAACTGAGGAAGACAGCTGGGATTCTCTCCGGAGAAACCTCAGTTTGGCTTAAAGTCTGATCCCATGAGCTAACTAGGGGAGACTTCACAGCCAGGGACCCGGCATGCCAGCCGGTGGTCTCAACCCGAGGCTGAGCCTCTGAGTGTGTTTTTAACTCCCGAGGGGAGATTTTATTTTGGAAAGAGGAACCGGATATGGRTTGAATTTTTCTGGCTTGGACTGAAACAGACGAAAGTGACCTGGAAAAACACCTGTTCGCCAATGACCGGTGAGCGAGCCGACATCAGTTCCCTGACTGATCGGAGGCGTGCCAGCTCCTACCCCGAGGGTGCCTTAAGAAGCCATCATCAGGTAAAAGCTGATGTGTTCGGAGTGACGTGTCATGTGGAACCTGAGCTTAGAAAAGACGTGCAGTTCCTGTTGACCCACACTTTGATAACTTTCCTCCTTTCCTTGTTCTTAATTTGCCAAAACTTAAGCAAAAAGTGCCAGTAAAATTGGTTGGTTGTTAACATCAGAACTGACSTTTTACTGTTCTATATAAGTAATCTGAGTTGATGTGAATTGAAATTCGGACGCGGGTTTTATCTCATTTAACTCTGATGCTTGTTATAGGAATAACCACAATCAAGTGTAACTTATGATCTGTTCAATTTGTGTAAATAAATGATTGCATAGTCTTTTGTGAATCAACTTGAACTCGTCTGAACGTTCACTTATTGTGTCACTTTTCACTTCGCACAGTCAAGATATTAACAAGTAATGAGAAATACCTTGGTAAAAGTTTCCTCATAACCTTGTGTATGAGAGATGTGGGAAAAGTTTAATTCACTTTAAGCTCACTCCTACATTGTTATTGATCAACAGTTAAGGGTGAAAGCTGTCATACATTTTGTTCATATGTGTCACTTATCCACTAGGTGACAATATATGAACTCAAATACGGCTGTGGGATTATTTTAGTGCTTTAGAATTAGCTTTTGCTAAAACTTTCGGTGCATTAGAGCTTTAGAATTAGGGGACCTAAATATTTGAGTTAGTGCTTTAGAATTAGGGGACCTAAATTTTTGAGTTAGTGCTTTAGAATTAGGGGACCTAAATATTTGAGTTAGTGTTTTAGAGCTAGTGGAACTAATTTATAGATTAATGCTGCCCACCACTGTATGTGTGTWTAATGTGACCCCCCATTATCATAGCTTGAAAAGCATTAAAAAAATCTAATCCTCCTGTATAATCCCACCCCTAATTTCATACGGACTTCAGGATTTTCAGTCCTCTTGTACACCCTCTGCTGGGGAAACAGATTATTTTGTGGGCGTATTTGTGGCTGCGCTGCTTCTGCATGTCGCTGAAAACAGTCCAGTCCAAAAGCAGGAGCCGGTTAATAAATTAGCAAGATGGACAGCTTTGAGGAGCAACGCCAACATGCAGCTAACGTCCACATCTCCTTTTCATCTCCACAGTTAACAAAATACAAAGATTTTCCTCCTTCAGTGTGAAAAAACAACTACAGTTGTTTATTTGTTTCACTATAAGGGAACTATTCTACAGAGAGAGAAATTGTGACGATTTATCCTCCACAACACAATATTTCAATTAAATACCATGAAGTATAAATATTAATTGTGGTAGTACATTAGAAAGAAAATGTTCGAAATTTACTCGTTTTAAAAAAACGACCCTTCAACTTCATGAATTATTTTTGGGATTAATGTTTTTTTTTATTAAACATGAATAAATACAGTAATAATTAAATTATTGGATTACAAATTAGATTTGACWAGAGTTTAAGTGTAATGCAGCACTGAAATTCATGACAACTAGTGGAGTCTCGTTACCAGCATTTTTATAAGTAATCACACAAAATGCTCCAGTATAAATACCAGTACCAGTATCAATACCAGGATACAAGTACCAATGCCCAATTGATGTGTTACTGTTTATATTTCAAGTAAAACATTTTTCACTTCCARGTTTAAGAAATTTATACCAGTTGAAAGAAAGTTTTACTTCTTATTTTAACTTATTGTAAAATGTTGCATCAGTATATGTGACCCATCACATCAAAACGAGGATTAAGTCCAAAAGTGGAAAGTGGAGAAATAGGCAGATACATATAGGGTTTTGATTTAAACGTGTGCAAAATATAATGAATTAATGCCTTATCAAAACAACAAAKAAGACATTTAAATAATTGTCTGAAACATAATCCTAAAAAAATTTGAAGAATTTTTTGAGCAGTAGTAACAAAAAACCTGATTTTGAGCTAGAAATGTTTTTGTTTCTTTCCAATGGAAAATTGTAAAACACAAATAGTATTTAAGGTTTCCTCTTTATATTCACATCAAAAATTACTCATTAAATTTACATGAAATTAGGATTCAGACCAAACAGTAATGTATTATCGTAACCAACAAGACAAATTAAGTCATATCTCTTGGATCTGCTTATATCAGAATGATCCAAGTATCTAAATATAGCTTTTAAAGCCAGGAATTTGAAAATGTAATTAGGACATTTTGACCAAATTTGACTTAATCCTCATCTTGATATGATAGGTCACATACATGATGCTGTATATTTGATTTGGTCCAGTCAGAATCCCACCTGACTTAACAGCTAATAACTGGGGTCCATCCTCACAGAGGCACYCGCCACAGACGAGTGGATCGTAACGAAGAGCGGCTAAATTCATCCCTCTGAAACAAGATTCTCTGATCTGGACTGAAAGGCTTTGTTGTACTTTATAATTGCGGCATTTTGACCCAAAAAACATAAGCTGCTTAAAAAACAAAGTAAAAAGAACATAATCTGTTAGATTTCTCTTAAGAGCTGATCGTATGGGCCTCAAAAAGCACTACRGTTGTTCCCATCAGCCTGGTGACCAGTTCAGACTTGTTCTTCCTCGTAGGTGAAACTGACTGCATGAGAGATCAATCTAGTCAGACCGCTTGTGTGAAAACATAGAAAAAAAACAGAGGTAGAATATGGAGTCGCTGCCAGATACACAGAGCAGAGAATATCTGAAAAAGTGTCTCTAAGTGATCGTTAKRATCATCATCATCATCATCATCATCATAGATGAGAAGCTGTAAAAACTAAATTTGAACTATACTGAAGAAAAGATGTCCTTCAATACAAGAAATACGTTTATGGAACAAATTATATGTTTAAAAGTATGATAAAAGCTAGTTTATTGAAAAGATGATACTTCATGGTACCGTATTTTTCAGACTATAAGCTGCGACTTTTTTCCTGAACTTTGAACCATGCGGCTTATAGACCGGTGCGGCTTATAC
>NW_013952404.1:7569122-7576750 GCF_001266775.1 Austrofundulus limnaeus | reverse complement strand
CGACACTGAAGAGGACTTCGATGGTTTCAGTGCGCCGGAGGACAATGAATGAGAATTTTTGTTGGACCAGAAACTGTTAAAGAAAACTACCAAAATAAGYTCAGTTAAATGAACCGTATTCCTCCGAACTTTAATTCCTAAAGGTTTGCTTTTTATGTTTTGATGTTGAATTCACTTTTTTGACGGCAAATTTGGGTGTACTGGTTTTTTTTTTATGTTGGGGGTGCAGCTTATAGTCCGGTGCGGCTTATATGTTAATGTTCGCGGATTTTTTTTTTTAAATGGCGGGTGCGACTTATAGTCCGGTGCGGCCTATAGTCCGAAAAATACGTTATGTATCAACATAAACCCTTGTTCAAACAAGACAGGAAGGACCTGATGCTGTTTTTTTATGATTTTTATTTCAAAAGGAGGCAGATGTAATACGATTGTTTTATTCTCTTTGCTTCGTTTTAGTTAARTTATGACTGTTTTGTTTTTTTGTTGTTTGTTTTAGGAATTAATATTAAGAAATTGCAAAAATAAAATAAAGTTCTTCACTGATTTATACCAGATAAAACCCAGGTCTAATGATTCTTCTCTTTTAAGAGTGGCCAAGCACAGAAGAAGAAATCCTCTGAATCGAGTCGTATGCATATGGGCTGTGGAGGGCACTGGAGGAGGGACATCACATTTCTGTGTCATTTTTCACAGGAACAACTGTGACTCAGCAGTAAAGGGTTTCTGTAACAACTCCAATACATTTCCTATCTGACCACAGGGGTTTGCTTTAAACTGGGTACCTTGTTGTTGACGTGGTCTCCGCTCACAGCTATGGGGTACATGACATACTTCCCCCCGTCGTCGTCACTGGGAGCACAGTCGAGGATGTTATCAGGGTCGTGTTCTGCTCCAAAGTTATGACCCAACTCGTGAGTCGTCACCAGATCTGCTTCCTGTGGAGCCAGAGYAGTGAGTCAACTCAGAAAAATCTTATTTTAGAAAAAAACGTGTTCATTTAACGTGAGAAACAATAAAGAACCGTTGAAATGAGGAAACTAAATGAATCCACTGTAACGAGCTRGCATCAGAACCCACGACACCCACACAAAAGATGCATCTGCTCCACTCCGAGTCTTAACTTGGCCGAGTGACATGTTGCGTAACGTGTTGGCTGAAATCTAGAGCACAAACCTTTGTGAGGATGGTTTTGCCGTAGTTCTTGGTGCTGGTCAGGCCGGTGTTCAGGTAACTGGGCTTCTTGGTGGTGTGGGACGGGTAGTAAGCTACGACAAGACGAAAATCACAAGAAACATCTCGGGTTATTTTGGGTATCTTTTTTAAATTTAGACACTCTTAATACTGTATCTACAGCCTTAAACTTCACTTTAATAAGCRGACATCACAGCACTCGTTAAGTGCAGGAAGACAATCCATCATCGTGTACAAGCAGGGTCTGATGCTTACGTTCTGAGCAGAGGCCACCCAGTGGGTGAGGTCTGGACGGGGCAACGTAGGCCAGACCTAAAGTCCCCTGATCAAAATCCTGGTACGTGAAGAGGTGGGCCAGACACACAGTGGAGGCGTTGTCGGCGATGTCTGAGCTGAATTGCTATTAGAACCAAGGAGAATGAACTGTTAGCATTTCTTTATGTTCCAAACCTGWCAGACCCTCAGTATGAATCTCATTAAACTCAAACAAACAATTATCTTAAATGAATGGAGTTACTCATATATGGAAATAAATTAGTCTCAAGARTGGAGCGAGCAACAAGATTTGCAAGGCTGCTGAAAAGCTGGAACATCTGAGCTTTACCAGATTTACTGGCTAATTGGGAAAAGACGTTTCTGACTACAGTATAATAAAACGCACACATTGCTGCGTTCATAAAACGTTACATTTTGTGAACTGTACGACTGAAATAAACCTAAAATGAGAACGCTGAAGATTTATCAGAACAAAGAAATATACAGCTCTAGAAAAGATTAGACCACTTTAAAATGATGAGTTTCTATGATTTTACTCTCTATAGGTATATGTTTGAGTAAAACAAACATTATTTTATTCTATGAACTACTGACAACATGTCTCTGAAATTCCAAGCAAAAATTTAGTTATTTATTTGCAGAAGATAAGATAAGATAAAAAAAAAAACTTTATTGATCCCACAGTCGGGAAATTTGCATGTTGCTACAGCTCAATACAGGAGAGGGTGAGACAAAATAAAGAGAAAAAAAAAACACTATACATAATATATAACAAAGCACATATACACATGTACATGTGTGTACATATTTAAACATCAACAAACAATATGAGAAATTAATATGAGAAACGGTCAAAATGACGACAAAGATGCAGTGCTTTTAGACCTTAAATAATGTAAAGAAAACAAGTTCATATTCATTTAGAAACAACAAAACTAATGTTTTAACTCAGGAAGAGTTTAGAAATCAATATTTGGTGGAATGCTTTCAACCAAATACAGGGGAACTGTGCAGTGGTCTCTTAACTTTTTCCAGAGCTGTAACATTATTTCAGCTGTACAGTCCACAAACTTAACATTTTCTTCTTGTAGAAAATTTACCAGAAAAATAGAATATTTTTTTTGTGCCGACTGTACATTTGAAGTAAGCTACGATCAAACCATGTTTGACTCGCTCACATCTTTAAAACCAGCATCTTAAATTGGTTCAAAATCTCAACTCATGACTGATTTTAATATTTAAAGCCTCAAAGTCTAAAGATTTTTACTGAATAAATGTTGAACTTTAAGCACCAGGACACAGGTTTCTCTTTGCTTTCTCACCTCCAGAAGTTTCTTGACGTCCCAGACKTCCTTTCCTTCAACAGGACTGTCCTTCATGTTGTAGTGGACCCAGCCCTTGGCAGCGGTGCCGGAGGGAGGCTGTGTCGAGTCTTTATTAATAATAATCTGATGAGAACAACAGAAAACAACACTTCAAGGGCAGCTGCTGCTGATAAAAGTCTAAACTATTAATAAGAAAGTAGACAGAATGATCTATCTGTGCTGTTAGTAAGATACGCATTTGAAACATTTTTTAACCACAGATGGAACAAACAGCTCAGTAATAAACATATTATACATCACAAACAGTAGGTTGTTAAAAATAGCATAAACTCTGATCTATAGCTGCATATTTAAAGGAGATAAGGAGATTAGCCATCTGGTTTGGGATTTAGATTGTAGCTCAATGCAACAGTTCACATCCTTCTTTATATTTATGGTAAACAGAATTAAGTCACTTTTTGTTATCACATGGAATAAATAATTTTATTTTACCAGACAAACAAAAAACTCATGTCTTTCTAAAAAAGGTAATTTTTTTACAAACTGGCTTAAGCTCTGTGTTATTTTCAACCTTGTTTCCAGGAGTGGTGCTGAATAAATTGAAGCTATTTTTATTTTTTTTCCCACTAATGACCGAAGCTGAGGCACAAAACGAAAAGGTTTGGGAGGAAAAGTAGATCCAGATACACACCTGCTGGATCTGGACCCCGTAATCCTTAAACTCATCATTCCAGGAGGTGTTTCTGTAGATGTCATCGACTCGATCAATCAGCTCGATCTGTTCCAGGAAACAAAATGACGTCACCGATTATAGCCAATACAAGTTTTTCAGCCCTCCTGCAGAAAACAAAGTGAATGTGGCGTGGTGAGGTCAGACCAGGTAGTTGAGGGTGACGCTCTCTTGTTTGCGGCCCATGTGTTCGTAGAAGCGGTAGTCTGCGACCAGCAGCAGGGTGCACGTGTTCTTCTTATGGTCGTGGGCTTGTCTTTTCTCTCGGTGTAGGGTTTCTACACAGATAATGAGAACATTCTGACTTTATTTTATAACAGGGCCACTCAACAGGCGGGCAGCGGGCCACATCCGGCCCACGAGTGACCAAAGTTTGGCCGCCAATTGGTTCGTTCATCTCTTAAGCCCAAACCCCCAGTTTTCTACTTTAATTACTCCAAGTTCTTTTAGTTAAACATAGACATGTTTGGTATCTACAGAAATGTCAGAATCTTGGCTACAAGCTGGTGAAAACCATTTTTATGAACGCTCAAGACAGTTACAATTACAAGCAGTTGAATATAAAACTATGAAAGTGAAAATAAAATTAGTTTTAAAGATTTGGAAAGTCAGAGATATCAAAATATTTTGTGTGTCAAATATGAGGCATAATGCGTTTTTGTTTTTGATATTGTTTAATTATCACTACTTTTATAGGGTTCTGTATGTTGTATTCATGATTAAATACAGAAAAATAAACTATTTCAAAAGTAACAGATCTTTTTTGATACTTGGTTTATTTACATAATGATTTTAATTATTGGATGTTTGGCCCCTGAGCTGTTGACCTGCAGTAACTGTGGCCCCCGGAGCAATTTAGCTAAATAGCCCTGTTTTATAAGCTTACATCAAGACAGATTGTCTGTAAATTAATTTTTAAGATGACTATTATTGGAGTGAGATTCTGGCTCAAGTGGAGGAGTTAAAGCATCTCAGGGTTTTGTTCACGAGTGAGGAAAGACTGAGATCTACAGAAGGATCGATGCAGCTTCTGCAGCATTATGGACTCTGAACAGGAAGCTGAGCTGCAAGGTGAACCTCAATCTACGTTCCTACCCTCACATACTGGTCACAAACTCTAATAGATGCAAACATTACTCCGAGTCAAAATAATTTACTGCACAGCAAACTCTTCGAACACTCGCTACAGTAAGCTGAAAGCATTCTGAGCATTACATCACACGCAGCACTTGGCTCTCTGTTACTCAGGAGAGTGGGAGAGCTCTGCTCCGTCCTTCACAATAAGATGTGGGAGGCCAGTGCTGACTCAGACCCATCGTTCTGCCGCAGCAGAGGCTTCATGAATTTTAATGCTTCCTCCATATGAACCTTCACCTCAACTCATCCAACCAGAAACCAGTGAGAGGTGTTGCAGATATCTCCTCTCACACATAAACAGCGACAGGCTCAACGTTTCCAACGCAGCGCAGAAAGATTAAACACTTGGTTTTCAACATAACGTCTACAGTATGTAGATACATGATAAAGAGTGGGTTTATGAAACACACGGCTGAATATTTTTCTCCTATACTTTGCCATGTAAAAAGACAGGACTTGGTTGGACAAACATGCACCTTCATTCAGACACCCTCTGTTTCCAGCCAAATAAACAGCAGAACTCACCGTTTCTGAGGTCCGCCTCCTTATGCCTTTCCCATCTGCTTCTGGTATTCTCAGGCAGGAGGTTCTCTACATCTGCACTGATGTAGCCGCACACTTTGGGAGACACGATTCTGCTCAGGTTCTTGATGTCTTCTGATCGATAAACCAGCAACCGGCCGTCAACTGGGGAGTCTGTAAACCTCCACAAAGGCTGGACCCCCACAAAAACAAAAGGAAGAGACTGCATCAGAGAGGTTCTCAAACCAAAAAAGACAAATAGTAAAAAATAAATAAATACTATAAAACAAGATGGGAGCAGAAATGCTAAAAACAAAGTCAGGATTTAAGGAATATAATAAAGAAACTGTTAAAGATCAAGAGAACAGATCCCACATATTGTTTGCTTTTCCATATTTATATGAAGATCCATAAGACCTGAAAATATTAAATTATCATTATCTAATAAAGCAAAACCCAACTAATTATACAAAAATCACAGYGAATTTATTCAGACTTAAAGAAGACAGAAGCTCTTAAGACCCTCAGGTGTTTACCTCTACATTATATTCTGCTTCATCTGTCAGAATATGAGCAGAAAACTCATCTCCGTCCATGTGTGCCTGCACTCGGGAGTTCTCCTCGCCTAAAAGAATTTTAAAATCATACTTTTTGCTCTAAGAAACACAGTGTAGTTAAAATTTCAGGAGAAATGCCCCCACCAACTCACCAACGACGTGTCCAGTGAAGTAGTTCTGAAGCTGAACGTCATATTTCTCCTCACTTCCGTTTTTATTAACAAACACAGCTTTGAAGTTGTCGGTAAAAAGGTCAGTGTTTGTGGTCAAGTACAGCTGGAAATTTCTGAAGTTTAAAAAAAAATTATTTCAAATTTTATTCATTTCTTTAAAAAAACAAAAGTAATTCTATGTACAATTAAAAAAAAGAAAATACAAATAAAATTAAATGAAAGGCAGCAGAGTGAAGAAAAAAATCTTATAACATCCACGTCTTTTTCCTCAAGTATAAATTCAAACATTGTTAATCTTCACTTAAAACAAAAACATCTAATCTTTCTAGAACAACAAATTATATGGATACAGATTATACTGTTTCATATGTTTTTTTAACAATCTAGCCTTTYAAAAAGAAAAACTGAAAAAGCAATATTCATTTTTAACTCGTACATCAAATTTATGAAAAWTTTTCAGGAGGAACGTTAGGTTTAAAGCAAAAATACTATTAGATTTTTATGCAAATTGTGATACACATGGTTATACTTCAGTTAAAAGAATTATTGGTCTTTATATTTGAACAACTAGTCTGAAAAGAGGCTAAGCACGTGACACCGTCGCCACCGAGTCTCAGACAAAATGACCRGACTGAACGATGAGAGGATGTTTGAGCGACTTGAAAACAGAAAACAAAACTAAAATGGAGAAGAGCTSTTAGGTAACTGACAGCACCAACAACATCAGCAAAACGTCTGCTATAGTCTTTTRAAAATGTGAGAAGAGAGAAAGTAATCAAGTAGAATGCTGTGATTTATACCGCTAAAAACTCAGATTTAGAAATAAGGATTTGAAAATAACATTTTGGCTTTGTTGTCTTCGTTTTTAGGGRAAAAACTGCAATTTTAGAATATTTTAGTAAACTATACTCAGTGTTTACAACCCGACAGCTTTAAGTTAACATAGCTGATGAATACAACACTTAAAGCCAAAATAACCCAGAGTCAACCCTAATTTGAACTCCACTGAAAGGTCTGGGAAAATTCATCCCAGTTATGTCCTGAGAGCATTCAGACCTTGTTTCTCTGCTCCTCAGCTGCTCTTCAGATTTAGATTCTTTCATACAAATCAGGTCTATCAAATCAAATCCGTTCACCTAAAATATGCATGATAGTGATCCTCTAGGACAGGGGTGGGCAATCCTGGTCCTCGAGGGCCGCAGCCCTGCATGTTCTACTTGTTTCTCTGCTTCAACACGCCTGATTTGAATGAACGGGTGATTATCAGGCTTCTGCGGAGCTTGGATGAGGCAATTCAGTGACTGAATCAGGTGCAGCAGGATTGCCCACCCCTGCTCTAGGACCGGGGTTGGGAACCAGTGGGTTAGGGCATTGGTTCCCAAAAGCTGGGGTCGGGACTCTACTGTGGGTCCTGAAATATCAAGGTGAGGTCTTGAAATGACTTTATGAATTTATTACATTCAAAAGATGACTAAATAACAACATAGCATAATGAATATTGTTACTAAGTGTTTGTTTAATTGACTGGATACCAATGTTTAAAACCCAAAAGTACCTGGAGGCACAGGTCTCTGCTGCTGTTATCAAATAAGTCAAAAGCTAAAAAGTTTGGGAACCACTGGGTTGTAGGGCTGTGTATTGGCAAGAATTTGGCGATACGATACATATCATGACAGACGGGTCACGATGCGATATATCCCGATATATTGCGATACTG
>NW_013952404.1:7558477-7568277 GCF_001266775.1 Austrofundulus limnaeus | reverse complement strand
ATCACTTTGAGGTACTCTGTACAAGACTGACTGAAGCTATGAATCTCTGGCATCACGAATACATTAGGATCCATTTGTTTATGGACCTAAAATTACTTTGGTGCAGTTCAGTTCGTTCAACCAACTAATTTAATCTTTTAAAACTAGTTTTTTGTCATTACCAAAGTATAAAAGGCCAATTTCAGGCATTTAAAAACAGAGGCTTTAGTGCAAGCAATGAACTTTTGATGAGCATTACATTATTATGACTGTGTAGAAATATATTTTCTGTATGACAGGAACACATTCAGACAGGATGGGAGTTCTTCCTCACCTGTGCAGGGCTCTGAAGCTCACCAGGCGCTCCAGGTGGGACTGGGTGTCGGTGTCCCTCTTCCTCACGGAGTGCAGCTGCAATTCTGACGGAGGCAGCACTTCATAATCTGACAGGATGGAGTTCAGAGTATCTGGAGATACAAACTCGAGTCAAACAAACAATAACAGCTTMGCTTCACGAACACCGGTGCGGAACCACAAATCTACGTCCCGACAATGCAAAACACCACCGCTTTCATTTGGTTCAAGCTAACGTTAGCTGAGCTAGCAATAACGCTTACCGAACTCTGGGTTAGGTTTGTGATTAGTAGTAATTCTTGATTTAACCGCGCCGTTTACCCAACAGGGAGCGAGAAGGACAAACAGCAGTATTATCATCGTGTTCGGCCGGCTCCGTTACATTTACGAATGAAAAATATATGTTTCRGCCTGCCTCGGAGGGTACTTCTGAAACAGCGCTACCCGGAAGTGGACCGAGTGGCAAAACATCCGGTTTGGTCAAATCCGACAAGTGACAAAACGTTTCATAATGACATAATGGGACACTTCTGTTCTTTAAATTTAAAGAATTGTGTTAATAAGAAAMTATATTCAACAGATAAGCTACTGTGTTTATTAAAACGTGATTACTTTTTTTTTTGCCGAGAGCGCCTAGACATAGGATGACGCTGTTAGCTAATAAAATTAGCTACTTAATGTTAGCTGTCATATATGAGCAGAACAGTCTATAATCACAGCAATTACTACTATATTATCACTTAGTAGAAATAAACTAGAGAATTTATATTTTCTATTAAACTCATCCTAAATGTCTTTGCTGAAATTTGGTGAAGTAGATACCATTAAGATGTTAAAGGAAGCAGAACACTAGCTAAATGTAGCAAAAGGCTAGTTAAATGTAGCAAAAGGCTAGTTAAATGTAGCAAAAGGCTAGTTAAATGTAGCAAAAGGCTAGCTTGGAGCTACAGTAAAAGCGGCACGTTTGGCTAAAAGCAGAAAAAGGCTCGCTTACATCTAAAAGTAACAAAGTTAGCAAACAGCTTAAGTATCAAAAATGTAGCGAATTTATMTAATTTAATATTTTAAAAGAGCCTTCATTTAAAATTCCTTTTAAAATCCTATTTAACAAACAGCTCAAAAAACAAAAAATTTTCACTGCAGTGCTCTACATTTTCAAACATCGGACATATAATGTGGAAAAAATGAGGACAGAAAACACCGGCTTGGTTTATAAAATGTTTTATTTTTGTTAACATGGTAGATGCACCAGGATTCAAAGTTCCACAAGGCTTTCGGGGACTACAACCAACTCAATTACAAAACAATAGTGGTCCAAATCTGGAGTGACAATCACTGGACAGACTAGAAAATAATACCCTTGCAGAGTGTACAAAACCGCATTGTTCCCATTCCAGTGTAATATCTGAGGAGAAGTGCGAGACGAGAACGTCTTCTCTTCAGCAGAAACGTCAGATAAGAGCCACAAATTTACCCCCAAACAGGTTTCGTGAAAGAGTGGCATCAGAGTGAAATCAGGAAGTGAAAGTTCAACCAATGAGCACTGCTTCTGTGTTATAACCTTTTTTTTTTCAGCCAGCAAGTGCGGCGCACAGGATTTCCCTGCAGTGTKAAAAAACAATACCTCAGCAAATGTAACAGCACCACACAACAGTGTAGATACTTACTACAAAACTACGTGAGGAGAACTAGTTTGATTGATCATGTGATAAAGATTTAGGCTTCCAACTTCGTCGCCTCTAAAATGAACCGGGGGATTTAAACTCAGTATCAGATCCTTTCTGCAGTTCAAACTGCACAAGAGGGAAGGCCYAGAAGAAAAACATCAAGGAACAGATGATTCCTCTTTTTTTTTTTTTTACCAAGTTTTGTCCAAATCTGCTTCGCTGAAAGACTTTTTGATTCTTTATAATAACTCATCAATGGAATGAACTGGTGGAATGATTAGGTGAAGCATTAAGGAATAAAGAATACGTAAAAAGTTTTTTTTTCTTGTTTTCGTTTGTTTGGAGAGAGAACTCCAACAGTCAGGATGTTGGTGCTCTAGTTCTCGGTCTCGCCTGCATCTCCTTCGCCACCTTCACCCTCCTCGGGAGCGTTGTCTGATGTCCATAACTGTGGAGAAAACAAGGTGTTGAATATAAACAAACAATTAGATGAACAGCTCCAGCTGTTTTATGTTTTATAAGATTCAAGTAGTTTCTAAGAGCCTGGGACAACTCGTTGTACGATGGAAGTGACCAAACTGATGATGTGGGAGGATTTTTACCCACATGATTCATGTGGTCGGTGCTTTTTTAGTTTCCAGTTGCCACAAAGTCCTTGCTTTAAGTTTTGAGTTTGTTTCTGTGGTTAAAGCCACCGTCGCTGCACAACATCTGATCTCAGGGCTTCTAAATGACTCGTACAAGTATGAGAAAGGCCCTTAAATGTGACTAAATATATCATCATGTTAGAAGTTATTTTTGCTCTTATGAAACTGCGATCCGACCCAGTTCATCCAGTTTTACTGTCATATGAGAGACTTACTGTCAGGTTGTCTCTGAGGAGCTGCATGATGAGAGTGCTGTCTTTGTACGACTCCTCATGAAGCTGGTCGAGCTCCGCGATGGCGTCATCAAATGCCTGTGAACAAAAGGACAAAATGTTAAAATCATGAAACAGGTAAGTGGTCGACTGTACCGGTTAAGTTTGTAAACCTTTTTAGCCAACTCGCAGGCTTTTTCTGGGGAGTTCAGGATCTCGTAGTAGAAGACGGAGAAGTTAAGGGCCAAACCCAGGCGGATGGGATGTGTGGGGTCCATCTCAGTGGAACTGACGTCAAACGCATCCTGGTATGCTTGTTGTGAGTTTTCAATGGTATCTAAAGGAGAAAAGCAAAGGAGACAGAACATGGTAATGAATGTCTGACTCAAAGTTTGTCAAAACGTTTAATCACATGAATATTCTTCATAACGGGATAACTTGGAAAAAAGAGAAGATTTTAATTGTAATTCCAAAAAAAATCAGAATCTATGTGGCGCATTAAAGCTTCTGGATACCAGCTCACTTCTTTGAAATTGATCCATTTTAACAGATTATTTCTAAAAGCAGTTTATGGCAACAAAGGCCAGTGAGTCTTTATGCTGCATCTGGCCATTAATAAATCACAGATGAAGACGTCCTGCAGAGACATGAGCTTTCAGAAATAAAGTGAAAACAGCAGAACCGAAGGAGACGTGGAGCAGAACTCAGTTGGGTTGACTTGAAGCACAAAGCAGTAAACGAGTGACAGACGTTTGCCTCGTATCATATTTAAAACATGAATCAACACAGCGAAGTGATCATCTTTGTGGTTAAACATTTATTGAAACTAAATGAAGACTTAATGTGTAACAGCGTCAATCTTCTCATGGTAATAAATAGGGGTGTAAGAAAATATCGAATGTTATCGATATTTTCGCGATATAAATATTGCGATATTTCATTTCCCGATACTGTATCGATATTCTAAAGCCCTGTATCGATTTTTTTATTAAGGTTTAAAATGTAAACTTTCCTGCTAGCCATTCATTTTTATGTTGTAGTTCAGCCTCTGACCACTAGTTGGCAGCAGTGAGCCAGCCACTTGGCTCCTCTACCTCTTGAGGTGGAGGCTATTGTTAAGTGTTGGGTGACCATAATGTAAATTAATATTAAAAACTAAAAGCTGCAAAAAATATATTTTCAAACTATTTATTGTCAAATTTAGTCTAATAATTGAAAACATGGATGAAATACGAAACAAATAATATAAAATACATACAAAGCAGAACACAGCTAAATGTATCAAAAGTATGTCTATGTAATATTAGAATTTTCTGAGACAATGAATTTTGGTTTTTCATTTTTTTCCCTGTAAGAGGTTTTTATTTAATAGAATTTTTGGACAAAAAAATTGCAATATATTACCTTGCTTACAGTTTCGCAATATATCGGGATATATCGTATCGTGACCCCTCTGTCATGATATGTATCGTATCGCCACATTCTTGCCAATACACAGCCCTAGTAATAAATTAGTTTTTGAATTGGTCAATATGTCATCGCTAAATTGAGCCACAGAGTTTGGTACTTGTTTGGCTCWGTTGCAACCTCGTTTCACAGGACAAATGTGCATCAGAGGTGGGTTAGCTTGGACACCCCTGGCCGCCTCAGTATACATTCAGAAATCTCATCAACAATAAGTCCTTTAAGTCTCAGCTTGAAGCATTTTGTGAAGGAACCGCAAGACTATTGAAGGCAGACAGTGAGAAAACTACCACTGAACCAAACACATGAAGGCCAGTAGGATGTAATATCAATGAATAAAACTAAATTGTTGTAAACTTACCTGACTTTTTTTCTGCAGAGGCAACTTCAGCGAGGTATCTATAGTAGTCCCCCTTCATCTTTAGATAGAAGACTTTGCTCTCTGGATTTGTGGCATTTCCAATTAAATAATTGTCCAGCAAGGTCTGTGAAAAAAAGTGTCAGGTTAGTTGTTTTTTTAAGAGGATAACAATACTGAGCATTTAGACCCAGAGTAGACGGCCATATATTACAACTACAAAGCTATCCCACAGAGTGTCACATATATAAATGTTATTATCAATCACCCTAGACATGCACTATTTATACAATCGTCACAAAACAGAAGACGTGAAACAAACATCTTTGCAAAGAACAACCTGACTCTAGACAGGTTCCTTAAATCTGACCACAAAGGCTGATTTCTGGGAAGCTCTATTTCTGTCAGCACTGACATATTAACAGTGTTTTTCACAAAGTTTTAATGGCCAAGTCAAGTTAAACATACAAGCACTTAATGCTGATCCCAATGAAGTGACAAAAACATCCATCTGCTGTATGTCTTACACGTTCAGAAGGGCTTTCATTGACGTGAACTTTAGAAACAACTACTGTAGTTTGAAACATCTGGGCCTTTGAAATTTATCTGTAATATTTGAACCTAATCACAAGAATTTTCTGCTAGATTAATAACATACATGTATATTTTCAAAGGTTTCCCAAAAATCCAAAGTTTTAAACAGTAAAAAAAAAAGCCGTAACATTGCAGAAAAGACAAAAAATCACATGTATCAAAGTCACATCCTGAGATTTTAGTCAAGTCTAAGTCATGCAGGCGTTTTAGTGGGCGTGTCAGTTAAACACAATGGATCATCTGTATCAGTCCATCTACGACTTACGCAGGAGTTAACTGATTTCAACAAAAAGTCCTCCAAGAKCGCACTATTTTCTTAATGAAAACTAAGAAAAAAATACAATAGAGTGAGCAAAGTCACGCTTTTATGTCTTACACTCACAGTTACATCAAACACACAAATAGTCTGCTCAAATTATTTTGGGAACTGTTTTTATGATTATTACCATTTTTACTGAAGAGGAAGGGGAGGTTCTGATGCTAAAACCATGATACTGAGTTGAGAGAAATGTTTTGTAGGCACAAACATCTCAGTGGCACAGGAGGCATAACACGGGTCTGACATTACTTTGGATTATGAGGGGTTAACAGTAATATTAATATCCATAACATCAAAATTTATATTACCTATGTGCATCTAAGTATTGTCACAGATTCCTCTCAGCTGAAACTCGTGACTCAAGTGTWAAGCATTTTTCTGTCATGTACACTTTCTCCACGACATGACAGTATTCTCAGGAGCATACCTCAGCAACACATCGTTCATTATCAGAGGAGTAAGTAAACGATTACTAAAAGGAGGATGTTGATTTGATAACTATTACTGATCTGAAAAATCCAGTTAAAAAAACAAAAGGAAAACCAGTCTATATTAGTGGAGTACTTTATATATTCAATGCTTTACACCATATATGCTCCCATATTTTAAAGAGGTCTGATTTTCCAAACATCTTTGGGTTTCTCCTGCGTTCCAAACAGACACACAAATCCATCTGGTTTCAGCTTACTCACGTCGCATTTTCTCTTTTTTTCCCAGCAAAGAGCGCATAGCTGACATGTCAGGCTTCTGAAGACAAGCTAAGGCTTGAGGACCGACACACCCTCTTCTCTTTACAAACCCTCAATCAGCACAGGCTGGCAGTGAGACTGAAAACTGAGTCACATCCAGCCAGGCCAGTGCATAGTCTCGTGTACGCCCAAAACTCCCTGCAGCTTCAATATGTTAGAGGTTCATAAATTATTAAGAGTAATAATAACAAATATGTACAGTTGTACTAAAAAAAACAAGAGGTTAAAGCGATATCACAAACTATTCAATCAAAGCCAAGTCTTGACGTGATGTGTTTAAATCCACTGGTTTCAATAAATGGCTCAGCAGGAGGGCGCTACTTTGGTGAACTGTACAAAACGAAGCTTTAAGGAGAGAGTGAGTCATTTACACATGTGAATTCTTGCACTAGGGCGACCGCGTTAGGCTGCCGTCTGCCAGATGGAACTAAAGCGTCTGAAGGATACACTTTCTCTATGTGTGTGTGTGTGTGCAGAATTAACTAAATCATTTCAGACACACCTTAAAGAGACTCAGCACCGTGACCTCTTGCCAGGTCACGCCCTCAAAAGGTTTCAAGCCTATTGTTCTAAATCCAGATTCCCAAAAAGGCAGGAACAGTCGGAAGACTACATAATACTTCCTTGTCCTGTCTGCCTTCAGAGGTTTTATTTATACAAAAACAGAGGACAGCTCACAGGAAACYGATGCCATTTAACACGTACTTATGAATGAAAAACAACCGTGTGACACCACAAATTCAATGAATCTGCAGGAATTATGCCTCTATATATATATAAAAAAATAGGCTCCAACACATCAAATGCACTCAATTTTTAGTTAACCAATGACTGACTGGTTAAATCAATGGTAGCAAACATAACTCCATTTTTAAAAAAAACTTTAAGGAGGTCTTTATTCAAAAGTCGTACCAAAACACAGTTGCAGATCTCCTCCAGCTCCTTCTCCACCTTCTCCCGGTACTCGGTGACCATCTGCTTCTTCTTCTCGCTGCCACTCCCGTCGGTCTTCATCCCGATGCTGGACATCACCCTCCAGGAGGACCGCCTCGCCCCGACCACGTTCTTGTAGGCGACAGAGAGCAGGTTCCTCTCCTCGTTTGACAGCTCGCCTCCTTTCTCCGTGACCTCCTTCATGCACTCTGCCATGTCATCGTAGCGCTCAGCCTGCTCTGCCAGCTTGGCCTTCTGGATCAGATCCGTTCTATCCATAGTGGTGGTTTGTATTTAATAAGATATCCGGGGGGGTAAAATGACAGTCAAGGGTTGGTAAAGCTGGAAGGGTGGGTGTAGCAGGAGAGCTGTTCTCCAAAAAGCTGCAACAGAAACGCGACAGTGTAAGCTGGTATCCTYATAACCATTTTGTTATGATCTGGTAGTCTAAAATATCAGGTTTATTTGGACATTAGCGTAAAAATACGTCATTTTTACTCCCCTGCTTTGACCATAATCACCAGCTAATAATTCCCCGACTTCAATAAACAGCTCCTCTCTAACCACTGTTGTSTTTAAAAGACTAGTTTGAACATTAAGCATTGATTTATTCGCTACTCCCATGCTGCGGTGTGAACCGCCAACGACGAACAGACGCTAGCTAGCAGCACCAGCCACTCCTTTCAATATGTTAGCGTTTCTCATACACGTCCCTAAACGAGCCAACGCCTTATTCGTTTCATTTCAGTCCAGCGGTAATACATTTAGATTAAAAACAAATGAAATAGCAATAGTTTCGAAACCTACTGAGGTCCAAATTCACTCCTCAAATCGATCCGACTTGGAGAGAAAACCGTAAAGCACAGCAGCAGTGGCAGAGAAAGATCCAACTGAACGTGCTAAAGTAGGAGGGGGCTCATCTAGAGCTGGATGTGGGTTGTCCAATCATACGCCCGGGGAAGTTTTGATCGACAGCACGAGGAGGGAGTTTTGACCAATAGTTCTTTAGCGCGGGGGAAGAAGGCGGGATTCGAGCGGTTGTAGAGCTGCAGTTTGTTGGCGCAGTCCTTTTCTGTCATTAAGAACAAAGAGGAGCGGCACGGGCGGAGTTTATCCTTACAAATCCGATTTAATTTTAGGATTTCTCAATAGCTCATAACATAAATATGGAATAGCGGTTTAAAGCACATCATGAATTAAAACCATGCATTAAAATATAGCTTGTAATTCATCACATTCAGCTGTTTCAATGACTTTAATACATTTGGACCTTTCGCATCGATACAACTTTGATTTGTTAATATCGGCCACGTGGACGAAGAGTGCATTCGCGGGACTTGCCGCCGCACCTGAGCAGGTGAGTGGGTCGAAGCTCCGGCCGCTAATCCGTTTAACAAAGGGAGCGCGACTTCCGCCTGCCCGGCTAGCTGCTTCATCAGCCGGAATAGAAATGGTGCGCAGCCGTAGCCACGGGGTTTCCTCCAATTAGAGCACGGGATGAAGACGTCACTTCGTTGCTATAGTGATTCTCGTCCAATCACCGTTTAGCTCTTACACACTGTAGCGTAGGCGGGTGTGGTCTGGGCTCGAGGTGGACGGTTGRGTTTGCAGTGATGTGTTTTATAGGATTTATGTTCTGCAAAGTAGAATCAGGGTTTGGGTCAGTGCAGGTTAGGTTTCTGCTTCGATATGTTGGTAAACTGGAGTAATGTAGTGGGAAAGTAACATTTATAAAATATTTTTATTTCGCTGGGATTGAAAATGAGCAAAAAAAGATGAATATAGCTTTAAATATTCTGATTTTTTTTTCAGTTACATCCCTGACGTAACCATTTGTAGCTGCATTACTTACAGTCAGTGATGGAAGATGCATAAAAAGCCTAAAGACTTTCTTCAAATTGTTTTGTATTGCGTGTTTATTTCCTGCCTCACTTATCATCAATTCTCCAYTGGACCATTTTCATCTCAATTTGACAGCCTTTGGCTGTTAAAGGTAAACAAAGCATTTACCTTCTGAACCAGCAGATGTAATTTATAAAAACAGTGGACATCCATCATGTGGAAAACTGCATTTCTGCTTGTCTTAAAATAGAAAATACTGTTGTTTTGCTATCAGAATCTCCATTTTCAACACATTACTGTCACTCAATGTTTGATATTAGCTATAATTTTACGTACAAATGTAACTAATAATAAATATTTGTACTCTATAAGCCGACTCATCCCAGTCAAGATTTAATCATTTTAATATTAATTTATGAAAGTTTTCAACTTTTCTACCCCAAAGTTCCTTTTACAGAAATTTAAATTCTTTTTTCTTCTTCTGGCCAACAGAGGGTGCCACTGACACAAACAAGACTTCTCATGGAAAYTGTGTGTYTACAGTATCTGACATAAAGTTGAGCCAAATTGATATCTGTTTTAAAATTTAAAGTCATGTTGGGGAAGACATGCTCAGCCACTACCATGCCAAATTTCAACTCAGTATCTGTAAAATAAATTTAATTGGAGCCCTTTGCGGTAG
>NW_013952404.1:7551571-7557966 GCF_001266775.1 Austrofundulus limnaeus | reverse complement strand
GAATAGAATAGAATAGAATAGAATAGAATAGAATAGAATAGAATAGTCTTTGTTATCATTGAACAAGCCATAGTGTCAAGTTAACATTTTGTGAATTTTAACCAGCTATTTTTTTTTTCATATTTTGCATTTTGCTTACCTTTTAGCTTTAAGTTGATATTTAGTTATTTTTATGGGCGGCTGTGACAGGGTGGTTGTGGGAGTTGTCCTGTAACTTGTGGGATGCTGGTTCTATCCCCCGTTCTGTCTGTCACTGTGTCCTTGGGCAAGACACTTCACCCGCCTTACCCTTCTGGTGGTCAGAGGGTCCGGTGGTGCCGGTACATGGTCAGTGTGCCACAGGGCAGCTGTGGCTACAGTGTAGCTTACCACCATCATCAGAGTGAATGGGTGAATGTCTGTAGTTTGAAGCGTTTTGGAGTCTGATAGGACTTTATGAATATAAGTTCAGACCATTTATTTTTACCTTTAGGTGATCATTTTGCCATGTTTGCTTTTAGCTATCCTTTTGCTTCTTTTAGCTAGCTTTTTAAAATCATATTTAGCTTTTGCTTGACCTTTTTCTGCTTTGCTTTCTTTCAGCTTGTTTTAGTTTATTCTCATTTTCAGCCTCTTCAGTAAAACTCAGTTGTTCAACACTTTTTTCTGTTTTTCCTTTATATTTAACAGAGTTCATAAAAACACACATTCAGCCTCAGTGTAAAAAGATTCCATTGATCTTTTCAGATTTCTTACAAACACACGCCCCGACAGCTCTATAGAAAAACTGTATTTTATTCTTTATCCCAGACGACCATCAGATATGACTGACAGCATGCAAAGGTAGGAGTGTGATTTGTGAGCAGCATGTTGCTGCGGGGCAGTTTCAGTCTCATTTCCTGTTCAGATGACAACAGATACACTTGTGCTGCGTGATATTCAACACACACGTTGTGTCTCTGCCTCTGGGAACACATCTAGGCTGCAGGTTTATCTTCACATGAACAGAACGTTTTGTTCTAATATTAATTTCATTGTGATAAAAAAATAAAGAGTGGTTCACATTTTGAGGTTGAGCTCTGTGAAACAGCTTATGAACAAAAAGCATCTTACCTGCTAGCTTTTAGAATGACCTCAGTTTAAAGAAGGGTTTAAATCTGATCAGACTGAGAGCCAAAATTAACAATAATTAACTGCAACCTCAAATATTTCAAAATGGTTTATATTAATGCTATTTTATAAATCTGTAAACCCAAATTAGTAATCATTACTAAAGCCATTTATGTTAAGTGATTACACCGGGATAACTAGTTTTTACAAAATCAAAAACTAAACAAATCAAGCTCTTTTACATAAAGTCTTGTATCCAAGCTTATTTATTACTAAATAACTTAAGATTTTAAAACTAATGTTTCTGAGTAATTGACTCTACAGCACTCATGTTTATTAGTAATCATTACTCACGTTTATCAGTAATTATTACTCATGTTTATCAATACCCGTTACTCACATTTCTCATTTCTCGTGTTAACAGAAATTATTAAATGTAAATTATAGTCATTCAATTTGTTTCTTAAATGCAAAGTGTAACATTTTTAAAGTGAAACTTGAGTAAATATTTCACTGTGTTAAAGGGCCAATATTATGTGTTTCACAGGCATATATTTAAATACTATACCATAACAAAGTATCTATGTCACCTTTAGTTGTTGTTAAAATGCTGTTTTTATGTTTAAATAGAAAATAAATTTATCTTCTCATCACTTCCTCTTCTGAACGCCTTGAAATTGGCCTCTGTCTCTTTAAGAGGCCTCTGTCTGGCCAAGATTCTGACTTTTCTGTWTACCACTTTAAGGACTTAWAGTAATTAAAGTAGAAAACCGAGGGTTTGGGCTTAAGAACCAATGAACTRAATGAACCAGTTRGTGGYCCAGATTTTGMTCACCAGTGGGCCTGGCCCGCGGGCCCCCAGTTCAATAGCCCTGGTTTATGGTCTGATCTCAACTCATCCCAGAGCTTCAGAAACACAAACACTTGAGTGGTAACACGGGCAGAATATCGCTCCAAAAATCACCCATGAAAATATATAAGAAAAAAAAGAAATGGGAGCACTCGTTCACTTTTACTTACAAAAAGCCCTGCGTAAAAAAAACAGCTTTTARAGCTTTGTGCTGAGTAGCATTACATCTGAGACAAACAGCCAAATTATGTTTTATTGGTTAAATATTCCCTCTGAAGGAACACGTCTGAATAACTTTTCTTTATGTGATTACTCATTAATGGCTGTTGCACCCAGAAACATCACTWATGGTTTTCAGTTTATTTATTTCTRAACTGCAAGCATCTCATTGCGATAATATAAAACTTGTTTTCAAAAGATTTATTTATAATGATAATCACCTCAAATTTAACATAATTGATTCATGCCCAGGGAGAGAAGATCAAATCTTCAGTCATTTTAATTGGGTATGATTTTACATATCTTTCTCTCTTAAACTGCATCCATAGCTGCCATTAATGGGGTTTGTTTTATGAATAGAAGTGCTTTTCAGCTGTTCTCAGTAAACCCACAGAAATAAACAGCAAATAAACCTTTCAGTTCTGGTTAAAAATCCATAAACAAGCAGTGTCTGCTTAATCAAACAGGCTGTCGCTCCATCGGAGCTGCTGGATTCATTTGTCTTGATGTTTCTTCTCCTAAAAGAGTGTTTGCAGGGGGGGAAAAATCAATAAAAGCTTGACAAATTCACTCTCTTTATCTGCACTTTATTTGTTCCACATTTACACGTAACTGTTCTAAAACTGTATATCAGTGGAGGGCAAAGCTAACTAAAATGTTAGCTTCCAAACTAAAAATATTGCTTTGCTAAAGCTAAACTGCTAAATACTGGAAAAAAAAGTAATAAGTGGAAACTAAAGCTAAACATGTAAACAATAATGGATGCTAATGCCAAACAACAAATCAAGTAAAAGAAATAGCAGAAGCTACTGCTAAACATGTAAAATGTAAGTGGAATCATAAACTGATAAACGTGTTAAAAAAAGTTGGAAGCTAATGGTAAACAACTAAACGTAAAAAAAATTGCAGAAGCTAACAGTAAACAACGAAACATGTAAAAGGCGTGGAAGCTAACAATAAACAATTAAGTGTAAAAAAATAGCAGAAGTTAAAATTAAACAGCTAAACAAACAACTAAATGTAAAAAATGCAGAAGCTAATGGTAAACAGATAAACAAAACATGTGTAAGCTAATGCTAAACAGCTAAACATGTAAAAAATTTTGGAGAAGCTAACAGTAAACAGCTAAATATGTAAAAACAAACATAGCAGAGGATAACGCTAAACAGCTAAACAAGAAAAAATGAATGAAGGTAGCTTCCACTAATTTTTACTTGTTTAGCTGCTTACTGCTAACAGCTAACTGGTAGCTAATAGCTAACGAAGACGACTGTCTTCCAGCCGCAGACTGGTGGGACTGACAGGAGCCTGTTGATGTTAGTTTACCAGTTGGTTTTTAGCGCACTTCAGTTTGGCAAGGTCTGATAACGATTTTGAAAGTTAGCTAAAAAGCTAATATGCTAAACGAAAAATTAGTTTCACGACTGAATGTTAGCTTATTATCAAAACAATGTCCACCACTGCAATGAATTTTTTTATATATGATTTATTTTATTTTATTTTTTTATGGGTGGCGGGTGGACATGTATATGGAAGCCCATTTCTACCACCCTGATAAAAAAAATAAATAAAAATTGTATCTCATAATTATTACTTAGCTATCTCATAATTATGAGATACTATTTCATAATTATGAGATAGCTAAGTCATTATTATGAGATACTAGTTTTATTTTTTTATCAGGGTGGCGGAAATGGGCTTCCATACTTGTAGGCTAATGGCTCAACATGTGAAGAGGTTTGGTTAAACATCTCTTTTCTATGCATGCAGTTTATTTTTTAGATTTTCCTGAACAGGATTATACTTCTGTTTCCAAGCGATTATCAGGATCTTTCAGTGCTATCAGTCTCAACTCTGATTCTCGTGACTTTAGTCTGCTTGCTTTGTCAGTGACTCATATTAGAGTAAATGGCACATTTCAAGTGTCTGGTTTAATTAGAGATCATTGTTCTTTTTTAAATGAGATAAGCACTTTATGTGTCTCAATTTGTTGACAATTCTTATCAAGGACAACATGTAGCTCTAAAATAACATTATAAACTGTTTTTTTAATATTATTATATTATTTGCCCTTTAAATGTAAAATATTATCCACATATATTTAGTTTTCTTTAAAAACAACAACAAAAAAGTGATTCCTGCCCTCACAGCACAGCTTGTTACATTTTGACTGCTCTCAAAAGCGTTTGGGTCGTGGCAGCTTCACAAATGAGGCCAGAAAAACAGAGAAACTGTGATTTTTGTGGAGTCACGAGGCAGCTTGTTTTGCTGCTTGTTAAAAGTAAAACAAAAACAAACAAACAAACAAACAAAAAAGGAATAAAACTTGAGATTTTCAAAGCGTATTTAAGTTCACACTCTGTTGATACATGTAGTGACTCAGCTACGCAGATTGGACCAAAAATATGAAAGCGAAGGAAGTAAAATTCCTTATAAAAGTTTTTTTTTTATCAGCAGACTTTAATATTGAGTTTATTCTTTTTTGCTCCACAAAACAAATGGTCACAACGCTGCAGGTTTAGTCTCAAGTTTATTTAGTCCGCTGTGTTTATGGATGCTGATTCTCCAAGTTGACATTCAAACGTGCTACAGATTTTTGCACAACAGATTTATTGAGGAAACATGATTATAATGATCATTTTTAATATGAAACAAAAAAGAGAAAGTGCCACGTCTGCTAATTATCATTGTGATTCGTTTCCCATCCAAGTCATCTCAACTTTGCCATGCTTCTCCTCCTGCATACTTTGRCCTACAGCTYKCATTGTAATTTATATCTGTAAAGGTCCTGTGCCAAATGATTGCTATGCCTTTTGGTACCTGTACAACTTGTAGTTTTTGAAATATTAATGTTTAAACTTTATTCCAAATTCATATAATGCGAGTCAATGGGGCCTTGTAATGGTCCAATACTGCCCCCAGCTGTACTCAACTTGGTACTGCACCATAGTTTTTTATATTTAATGTCAATAGTTCAGTGTTTACAATACTAATATGATTGTATTTTGATGTTTTACTATAATATTGTCTTAATACTGCTCTATTGTTGTAATATTATGCATTTTTGTGTCAATAATTGTATTGGCAATGTGGCCTCTTTCTGCACATATACAAACCAACCCCTGGCACCACATTTTCCCACAGCTCCACTGGTCTAACGGTCTATGTCATGGACTTATATGTGGGGGATCAGGGTTCAAAACCCAGCTAATGAAACTTTAACAAAAAATATCTTCCAACTTCATATTGTCACTCAATTACCTTAATTACAAACACCTGCTGACGTGACAGGCACAAGCTGATATAGAAAACATATTTGAACTTGGTCAAAGTTCACTCTGCAAGTCCAATGCTGCAGGCAAAGCCATTCTGCAATGACATGCTACGTGGCAATGCACACTTGTTTTTACATCGTAAAAACAAAACCCATGTCTAGTGTTTGATAATGCTGTTGGTGTTAATTATTCACACTCATCATCTGCATATATATTATCTGTGAGAAAAGTACAAATAAATCATCTCCAGCTGGTCTTGTGCGCCGTAGTTTTAGGTAAAGATCTCACACAGTCAGTTTGTGCTCAGTGCTGGAGATGACTCTCAAACTGCCACACCAAATATTGACTCAATGTGCATCAAATCAATGTGTTCGATAAAGTCGGTTACTTGTGGGAGCCATCTTGAATTGAACTGACTCCAAAACTTAATAAGTTGTGCATGTACATCAAAATACTTTTAAAGAATTTTATTAAAATAGCTTTCAATGCTTTATTGAGTTTAAAATGACCATGACAAATAGWTTTTGTTGTGTGCTTGGAGTAGGAGTGCAGAGAAGTTGAATTTAGTCTCTCCTGATGCTGCATGGCTACCTTTATATTTTTCACTTTGTTCCATTTTCTCTATCCCTTTTACAAATTTTGAACAATAATGTCACAGTATTTTCTGAGGAACTGGTAAACAGGGTCAGGGATTTCCAACTAACCAGTTCGTGTTTTTTCTCGCAGAGATTTCGTTGTCCAAGTTCAAGGATGCCGAAGCTACAAGTGGATGGACAAGCTTTCATTGCTGAGTTCTTTTAATCAATTTGTAAATAAAAAAAGGTTTCTGCTCCGCTAGATAGGCTAAACTATGGAAGCCGAGAGCAGCCATTTTCTGTATTATTATCATTTTCCATGGTTTTCTCGAGAAAATGCGTTTCCAGATGGTTTTCCTCATCATTCAGTAACGTGGTCCCCTCAGC
>NW_013952404.1:7545468-7549547 GCF_001266775.1 Austrofundulus limnaeus | reverse complement strand
CCACGCAAGTTACTCAGAGCACAGGGGTGAAAGAGGAGACTGTGGAGTTACAAAAACCAGGAAGTCAGACCAAAGCGTTGCAGTTCCACTTTATATAAACAAGAAGTGAATGATTTAAATGTGAACAGGAAGGATTTAAATTAATAATATGTCCACTTTAAGAGATGTTTTGCTAACAGACGAGTTTTGCGAGACAGATTTGCAGTGATGGGTACAGCCAACCAAAAAACTTAGCTTCARTAYCCACTAATCCACTAAACAAGAATCTTGGCTACACCGACTAGCTAACACTAAGATAGCGGTACTGACTTAAAACTGCTGTTAGTTTGATTCTATTGGTGTAATTTAAAGGTGAGTGAGATTGTTTGTGGCATATCGGCCYATCCAAACCAGTTATAGCTCTGTATACCTTAACTTTAACCCTCTAAGAATAAAACCATTTCTTTGYTTGGGTTTGTATTTTTTTAAATGCTGTTTGAAGCTAGTCAAACAACAAATATTTTTTCAWTGATATTCATAGTCATGTTTTTGTATTGTTTTAAATGTTATTTTATTTACTTAGTTTGAAGTTTAGCTGCTAAAGATGCTACATGCTACACACACACAGTGTCCAACTTTGCTTGTAAAATTCAGAATCAACAGCATAAAAAKGTTTTTACTCCTATGAATATTTTAGTGTACTTAAAATTAGCAAAAGCCACTGTWGTGGAAGTTAATTAGTACGCTAGCCGTGTCTGAAGTCAGCAAAAAAATTAGTTAGCTAAATGAGAAGCTCATTCCACGATTAGCGGATTAGCAGGACTGTGCCCACACCAGTCCAACAATTAATGCAAAGTTTTAAGCAGACCTTCGCTTGAGCTGAATTTTTGCCAGATCCTTGCTCAAAATATGTCACACTTACTGAGTTAGAGTCATTTTTGATGGTCATCTTGAATCGGACTGACTCGTAACTAGCGTAAAACCATTGCATGTATTTGAACAAGTACTTAATGAATACACAACTGATTTAAACTTTTATGTTTGTGAYAAATATATACACATTTACATTTGATGCATTTAGATTTCATTTGTAGTGTTTGAAACCACAACAAAGTTTTTACAATTTACAAGAGAGACAAAACTCCATGAATCCAAGCCGCGTCACGTGGGACGGATCCCGTCCACGAGCCTGAAAACCACCTCAGGTGTAGCTTTCTCCCTGAACCACATCATTCAGAACAACGCCGGGTAAGTCTGCCTCGACGGTGGACGTGTGAAGGTGCAGCATCCTGTGGGACGCCGTCACGGTGCTGCTTGACCCCTGACCTCTGCCCCGCCCCTTCCGTCTCCTCCTGGACAGAGGGCGCAGGCACAGGTAGGACAGGAACCTGCGGTGCAAAGAGGCGTAGATGAAAGGGTTGTAGCAGGCGGAGCTCATAGCGAGCAGGTGAGCCGACACCTGGATGACGTTTACGTAGGTTTTCCCCAAGATGGAAAAGTCCGTGTCCAGGTCACGGATCAGGTTCACCACCTGTAAAGCAGAGGTTGTTCTGGTTGAATCACATCGTCTAACTCAAATAAAGCTCAGGTGTGTGGTGTTGTGTTCACCTGTAATGGGAGCCAGGAGAAAGCGAAGCAGAGAACGGACACCAGGAGCAGGCAGAAGGTCTTCCTCCTCCGTCTGCTCCAGGCGGCCCGGGCACACCTCAGCTCCGGACAGGCGGTCAAGCCGGATGTGGTTCTTCGCTTCAGGTGGTAGGATATGGCGCAATAGGAGATGGAGACAGCAGCCAGCGGGACAAAGTAGGAGAAGAAGAGGATGAAGCAGGAGTAAACAAGGCGTCCTCGCTCCTGGCCGTCCCAGAACTCCTCGCACACCGCCATCTCCAAACCAGTTGCATCCAGGTCCAGGTAGACGGTGTGGACGGCCGTGGGTGTAGACAACCCCAGGGAGGACAGCCAGATCAGGACCACCAGACACCAGCAGAACTGGCATCCCGCTCGTTTGCGAATGGGATAGGCTACGACCACGTAACGATCCACCGCGATGGCCATGAGGGACAGGACGGCCGCGTACACCACCGTCGACTGCATGACTGTCACAAAGTGGCACATGTGCCGCCCGAACACCCAGCCCCGCCTGTCGAAGGCGTAGGACGCCGTCAAAGGGACGCAGAAGACGCACATCACCAGGTCGACGAGCGCCAGGTTGCTGATCAGGAAGTTGGTGGTGCTGTGCCTCTTCTCGTTGTGCCAGATAAGGAAGAGGAGGAGCAGGTTCCCGGTGCAGGCGACCAGGACCACGGCGGCATAGAGGGGGATGAAGAGYAGTTTCAGCCTGGACAGCAGGTCGAAGCCGGAGAAGGAGGGGACAGYGAAGAGCGAGGGCGAGAGAGGGAGGTGGGATGAATTGCAGCAAGAGGAGGAGAAGGAGGACGAAGAGTCGGATGAGGAGTTCACCCTGGAGTGATTTGTTGCCTTCGCCCAGTCCATCACTACAGAGAAAACAGAAAAACAGTTTACAAAAAAAGATCTGCTTTTCAGATTTTCACCTAAATCTTATTCATTTGACTTTTTTTTAGCAGTCATTCYGATGAAAGTTGAGCTTGCTTATAATCCTGAACACGTGCCGAACATAAAATGTAAAGATGTGAAATACTCATCGATGAGCATGGAAACGGTCACGAATGACATAATTTGCCATTTGTGATTTCATTGAAAGATTTGCTTTCCACCGAAAAAAAGGGGACAAAGAAAACGAAACAACAAACCAAAGACTTGAATAGCTTCTTGTAATTACATCTGGTAGATTAGACTGAGACGAGATAAATAATGTCAGTATTCACAGTGACGCTGAACAATGTCATTTTGACACCAGGACAGAGTGATCGCTTTCCTTCTCTTATCTTTTCAAATTTAATGTACAAAATAAAAGCACAATCACAAAACAAATTCWGCCTGAAAAGCGGAATTTTCTACATCTTCATCACACTGCTGAGCATAAAAATTGTCTCCAATAAGTCATATTTCTGTTGGAATTATTACAATTACTAAAATGTTTTCAGCAAAAAAAAAAGGAAAATATGTGATGTATACCACGACACTGCCTCAATAATTTAAGAGACGATATAAAGATGCTTAAAACTAAAAACTGACACAGCTGGTAATTTTAAACTTAATAAAGCACCTATTATGTGAGAATAAATGAGGAATTATTCCATTCTGTGCAGGTAAAGTGGATTTTAAAACAGAAAAGTACCTCTTTAAGGCATTAGACGGACATCTCAGCACCTGTTTGCGTCCTCCTTGTTGGGGAGTCCTGCCGTTGTGCAGCCGTTGCTCCTTCTCCTCTGCAGCCCATTCGCCTTTAGAATAAAGAGGTGAGCTGTTTCTCTCTCAGCGTGTTTGTGTGAATGACTCACCTCCCATGGGGCATAAAAAAATTACCAGCATTCTCCTGTAGATACTCATCAGAGACACAATAAATGTCTCTGCTTCTAGATTTATTGACCTTTGAARGATTTTTGTTGTTTTTCAGAAACAGAATTACTCATATTTACATTTTTATGAATTAAAATTTACTTTTATTATTTTATTTTTTCATTATAATCAACACTACAGCTTATTAGGACCCCCACACACGAAGCGTAAGCAGGAGTCTTATTGTTTTTGTACTGTTTATTAATTTTTTTTCAGTGAGATTTGGTCAACCGTAGCACAAAAATGGCTGCACCAATCAACATGAAATTTGGCAGGAGAGTAGATGAGTGTGACCTACACTGCACCAGCCAACAGTTTTACAATAGACCCCATATTTGAGGAGGGGGCTCCTTTCAAAGTGGAGGTGTCTGGACATGCAAAATCGCTTATAACTCAGAAGCTGTTCAACATAGGAGCTTGAGATTTCTTTTGTTGTTTAGCTCTGATGAAGCTCTATCCATCAGGTCCACCATTCAGTGCCCCCCCCAGACCCCAATTTATCTGAAAAAGGGGTGTCTGGACAAACAAAAATGGTTATTGCTCTAAAACTATTAAACATAGGAGGTTCAGATTTTTGTTGGTTGTTTAGCTCTGATGGGGGCTATCCATCAGGTCAAAAA
>NW_013952404.1:7544108-7544657 GCF_001266775.1 Austrofundulus limnaeus | reverse complement strand
CCACTGGGACATCAAGTTTAGAAAATAAACGTTTCAGTTTCTCCGAAACACCAGCAACATACGGAATAACCACTGGTTTGGGTCTGTCAAAAGATGTCTTTTTAGAATATTTCTGCAAGGAATTTGACAGTTTATTTTGTCAGACAGATTTCTTTATGAACACCTCACAGGGWTGGATAATGCATGTTAATTAATTCTCAGGTTCCAATCAAATTTTAATTTCCTGCCCTTTGGGAGACCGCTCTAGTATCATGCATTTGCATTCCACCCATATCCATGTCTCAGTGTGTGATCATGTGTCTGTTAGCAAAATATCTCCTCAACTGTAAAACTCTCACAAAATAATTATTTGATGCACATCAACCCAATTCAAGATGGCCACCACAGCTTTATTGATATTACCCAATACAAAATATGCCTATACATCATTTGATTTAACAGATATTGATCTAGTTTTGTTGTAGCTGAGTGTTATGGACTAATTATGTATATCTGTTCTACTTTGACACTGTCCAGTAACCATATCTTATTATAACCAGTTTTCGGCTG
>NW_013952404.1:7541878-7543227 GCF_001266775.1 Austrofundulus limnaeus | reverse complement strand
ATTTACATGTTTAGCATTAGCAAAGCTATATTTTTAGTTAGTGAATTATGAGTAAGCGACGCTAATTGTTTCGCTGGGCCCACCTCTGCAGGTTTTAAAGTTTTTAACTTCATGTTGAGCGTTTTTGAAATAAAAACAAAGAAAGAAAYGAAAACTAAACCTGAAATTCCAGAACTGGTTTCATCATTAACTATTTAAACTTGTGGATAAAASTCTTCCATGTCCTAATTAATATAAACATATTATGTTGTATGTTAATGATGGGACACTTTAAACACTTTATTGTTATTTACCATGTTATTTTAGTTGCGTTCAGAGTTTTTATGACCATGTTTGTTTCAGATAAAAAGGCTCTGTTGTGATGTGATTGATGAGTCAGAGTCACTATAAAATATAAGGGTCGTGATGGAGTCGTAAATAAGTTTGTTGAAGAACTGCGACGAGGGAAGAAAACCAAATCAAAAAATGGGATTTTATCCCTGCAATACCTAAATGTGTCCACAAATGTTTTATTTTCTTATCTATAAACTGAATAAAATGAGCACTCAAACATTTGAATGTGTTTTTATACTAAGTAATGCATGCTTGTAAAGATATCACACATTAAACAGTTATCATTTGTAACGATAATCTGTTTTATAATCTTAAATCACATTTTGTGACAACATCTTTAGCAAAAAGCTCTTTGAAAAAAATTAATGAGTTGAACTGCACTTAATACAGTTGGCTCTGTGCTGCCATCAAGAGTCAGAAAACCAGATCACAGATCAGTAACCTGCTTCAATCAGGGCTCTGCAACCTGTACGATCAAAACAGCCATTTCTGCTACTTGGCTCATTAATAAAATGTGTTCAGAGCTGCAAAACAAGCTGCAACTGTGATTATCAACTGGTGGTTAGTGGGCCTTTTCAAGGTCTTTTCAGGAAACTTTATGGCCTGTGGAGGTGACATTAAAAAACAAAAAATATATATTGTGAATTGTATTGTTTATGCAAATCAGGACAAATGAAAACACTGTATTCATGTAAACAAGAAAAATACTGTATATAGATTTTACAATGTTATAAAATCTAGTTCTGCTGAACTATTCAGGCATTTCTTTTTTATAATTATTATTATTATGTAGTGTTTAAATTCTTTTAATGTGATCTGATGGATTTAAGAGGAAGATCATAGAAAGAAGTTGAATTATTTAAGTAAGCTAACATGTTTTACTTTCTGTATTAGTAGTATTGATCACATTTGCATATAAATTTATTTCTGAGTATATATCCATCCATCCATCCATTTTCTTCCGCCTATCCGGGGTCGGGTCGCGGGGGCAGCAGCTTCAGAAGGGAGGCCCAGAC
>NW_013952404.1:7531047-7541868 GCF_001266775.1 Austrofundulus limnaeus | reverse complement strand
CACCTCTAGTAATATATTTACTGAGAAAAATGGTGACATGTTCAATACTTATTTTACCTGCTGTGGTCACATTTTCAGAGCCACTGCAGAGGGATCAGAGCCACATGAGGCCTCAGCTCTAAATGGTCGCAGCTGCACATATTTTAACCTTAGTTTTATCTGTCATGCTTTGTGACAAATAAACCACCAAGTCCGTTTTAATCATTAAATTGTTCTTTTAATCATACAACAGCAGGCAGGTTTTAACGACACTTTAATATGTTTCAGCTGTTTTAGAAGCTAAAATCAGAAACAATTCTGTTTTTATATGGATAACAAAAGAAATATTAGTATATTACAGCATTTTCTTCAACACGTAAACATCTCATTACATCATATAGAAGACAAACTTGTAAAAAATCTTGTGTGCAAAGTGTTGCAACATGACAGTAAACATGTTCCCTCGTTCATTTCTGCATAATTAGATAAAGCCTCTTAGAGGTTTAACTTATTTCTGCTGTTCTATATCTAAAAACAAATCTAGTTTCTAATGCATCTGTTTGATGATAAGAGCAGAAACTCAGCTGAGAATACAGAGACTGAAGACATCAAGATATTTATAAAAGCTGCTTCTGTGACAAAAGCTCCTCGTCTTTACAGAATATTTTACAAATGACTTCAGGCCGCGCTCAGATCTGAACGTAGTCATTTCTCCGGGTCGTGAGGGTCGTCACCCTCGGCGTTGTGCGTATCTTCKGCTCCGTTTTGGGTCTGATCGGACCCTGCTGGTTCTTCGCTCTGTGATGGCCTCAGCAGATACTCCAGCTCCTCTGCACTGATGGCCACCTTTTCTGGGATGAGCCACCTCTTCAGGTGTTCCAGAGCACTGAGAAAGATGACACAGGAAGAGTTTGGGCAAATGTGCTGGGGACAGACACCAGCGTGTAAAGACAACGGTTGGATGTTTTGATTCACACGTGACTGATTACCTCTCGTCCATGTCACCACCTTGGAAGAGCTCGGAGGTCTGGGCGTCATGCAGGAATCGATCCCAGCACTCTTTCTTAGCTTGGGACAAAGAGAGCAGCATGTCTCTGGAGGTCACGGTGCTGGACTGGCCCTTTATTTTCTTCAGGCGATTCTCTGCAAAATAAAAAAAAAGGACTGTATTTATAAATGTGACAAGAAGGCGTCTCTATTAGTGATGCACTTTTTAAGAGGAGAGCAGGCAAATACCTAAACTGGCGATGTAGACCTCAGAGTCCTCCATGGGTTCCCATGTTGTTCTGGGTGAACTGGTCCCGTTTACTGGTCCATTCTTGCCCTGCAGGCCTTGTCGTTGCGTTCCTGGACGGAAAGAGTCCGTGAAGTCATCGGGGTTCTGCTCCGGAGCTGTCTCGGATCGGACCTCTGGCAGACTGGAGCAGATTTCGGACCAGAGCTCCCCGCTGGACCGAACCTCCTGGTTCTCGAAGTCGTCAATCATTTTTTTTGTTTTGTTTTGTTTTTGGAAGTTCAACTACAGAGCTAAAACAGAGTTTAGTAACGTTAGCATATTAGCCTAAATTAACATTTACTAGTCTACTACATTTAAAATAAATTACCGAAGCTCAAGCTGCTATCCAGCCTACTAGATTTGTGCTATTCTTTTAAAAATACTATCCAAACAATTTGTTACATTAACGATACAAAATATATGTCTTACCTGTGTAATAATCTCGACCGGTTAATAGCTATTTCAGCTAATACTTGAATTTGAAGACAGAGGTTTAGCTTCAGCGGCTAACTGTGGAACACATTTAACAGTGGACCCGCCCTTAAATATTATGTAATTGGATAATTTAGCTGTCAATCAAAATACATGATGTGATTGGACAGTTACGGCCCAGCGTTTAAAACACCGAATCCTATTGGTCGAGGACTGTTTCGGATCTGTTGAGGAACCAGGAAGTGTGCGTRTCACCTTAAAGTGACGGTGAGCAAGTAGCAAGGTAAACAACTATAAAAATCACCCACATTCAATTGTTTTGTGGACAACTCAGGCATTAGTGACTAAGTAACGGTGTGTATTTTCATAAAGTGGCGCCTATTAAAGTCGGTTCAGCTCGCTGGCTAACTGTTGTACTTCTTCCTGCAGCAGCTCAACCTGGCTTACAAGCTTTTACAGACAGTCTGTAGGATATATTTGTTTGTGTGTCAAACACTGAGGATGACAGTGGTTGTTGACCTGCAGGGAGAGGATCCAGGGAGATGCGCGCCGTGTTGCGCCTGGTTGTAGTGGCTGTCCCGATGGGTGTGCTGCTGTCCCGGACCATGGCCTTAATGTCCAGTGGGAAGACACATCCAGAGCTCATCAACAGGCTGAGAGGTAATCATGGCAGAGATACGTGCTTTGACATCCTTGTTCACAGAGTGAGTGTTTCTATAGTACCTGTGCCCCTCTTCTTTATAATAAAAAGAGTAAACATCCTGAAACAGTAATAATCAGTCATGATGAGGACAGATAGCTTCTCTTTCTTGTTCTTTTTGCTGTTCTCTCTTCAGGGGGTCACCACAGCGAGTCATACTCCTCCATCTCACTCTGTCCAGCTATCTCCAGCTCCTCTCTAACCGCATCCATATATCTCCTCTTTGGCCTTCGTTTTTGTCCTGACAGCMACATTTACATGTCATGTCAAAACCATCTCAGTCTAACTCAGGGGTGGGCAATCCTGGTCCTGGAGGGCCGCAGCCCTGCATGTTTTACTTGTTTCTCTGCTCCAACGCATCTGATTTGAATGAATATATGATTATCAGGCTTCTGCAGTACGGAGGACCAAAACTGACATTACAAATAAAAGCAGAATTAGAGAACTTTATCTCCTGTTTTATATTTTAATTGACTTTCATATTTATTTTTCCAGGTTAGTTTCAATAAATTAGTCTATATATTTGAACACACAATTTAAATTTTACTGTTTTTTACAAATGTATTAATTATTTTTCCTTTACTTGTACGTGCATTTGTGTGTCTTAAATGTTTACACTTAATTATGCTTACATTTTTTCCAGTAAGTCTTTTTATTTCAATGTGTTGCATGCTTGTGGTGCCTAAATTTAGCTTAAAGTTTAAAGTTTAGTTTAAAACAAAGGCAAAGAGGATTATCTCTGCCTTTATTTAAAAAATTATGTAAAAATAATTAAATTTGAGCATTTAAGAGACACAAATGCATGCACAAAAAAGGAAAAACTATATAAAAATATATATTTTAAAAAACTAAAATTTAAATTCTGTGTTAAAATATACAATTTATTGGAACTAAGCTGGAAAAATAAATATGAAGGTAAAATAAATTATAAAACTCGAGTTAAAGTTCTTTTGTAATTTATTTGGTGCATTTTAAACATTTATTTATTTAGTTGTTCATTTATGTGTTTCTGCTTTTATTTCTAATTATGTCAGTGTCGGTCCTCCATACAGCAGAACTTGGAAGAGGTAATTCAATGACTGAATCAGGTGTGTTGGAGCAGGGAAATATGTAAAACATGCAGGACTGCGGCCCTCGAGGACCAGGATTGCCCACCCCTGGTCTAACTTCATCTCCCTGTGCCGTACCTCTGATGATCTCACTCCTAATCTCATCCATCCTGGTTCCTCCAAGGAGAGTGTCAACATCTTCATCTCTGCCGCTTCCTGTCTTTTTGTCAGGATCACTTTTTTCAAAGAAACAAGCAAAAAAAAAAACAACCTGTTTTACAAGAATAAACTGGACAACTTTTTACTGTTAGGTAATTATTGAGAGGCGTTATTCATGTACAGCAGTTGTAAGGGATTTGTCGCCATCACAGCTGAAGACATGCAACACCACTGTGACACACAACCTCAATGACAAAATAACACAACAAACTAACAACACGCACAATAAATTGAAAGGTGTAATTATTTTTGATGAGCAGTCATTTAGTCACTTTTTCTGCTTTGTGCTTCTCCAGAGATGTGCTGCACAGATACGTTTGGGGATAATTGTTTTTCAGCACAAAGAAACAAAATAACTTTATTTGCCTTTTGTAAATGTAAACCAACAGTCCAGGCGCACTGGAATTCTTGTGCAGATCTCTCTTAGTTATGATTAAACATTTCAGATAACACTAGAAATGCACAGTAAAGAAAAAATTGTGTTTATTCATTTATTTGTTTATTTATATGTTTGTTTGTTTGAGTGTCATCCATCATGGTATGGTGCCCAGCCTACATAGACTTACAGGACACTGTACATCGTATACATCTAAAATGATGTGAAGAACGCTACCAAACAAGCTTTCCAAAGATTATAAAATGTTAAAAAACTAATAAATTCCATAACAAAAAATACGTACTATCAAGGACACAAAACTCTCCGTCTTCGTTGCCAAGCTCGTTCAATAAATGTTGCACAAAACGCAAACGTCTCTTTGTTAAATAGCCTACCTAACATATGTGCTTCGGACAGCCAAAACAGGTCAGGGGGTTTTCTGTTGCATCTTGATAAACAAATTATTTCTTAAATTACAATACAAAGAACAGTGAAATATAAAATGAAACTCCTCCTCAATTCACATAAACTTGTTTCTTCTGGCGCCCCTTTGAATCTTCCCACCAGTCGTCAGAGGCAGAGTGCCTGTTCTTAATGGAGCACATGGAGACGTTCGCCTTCTTTTTGTGTTTAACTTTACAAGTGTCTGTTTGAAACACATCCTTAATTTGAATATAGGTTCTTCAAAGAAAAGAAGCATAACGTGACATAAATTATATTTACAGTGTACAGGAAATGAATGACATTTACACCGTCACTTGTTAGGTAGTGCAGGGTTTTTATTGCACCTGCTCAGGAGTTTTGTATTGCAGTCTGACTGTGGCTCAGGGGAAAAAGTATTAAAAGCCTGGTTCAGAGGATGAAGACACTTCTACTGTTGTGTTTCAGGTATTTACAGGTTTTGTGTCTGAGTGGGCACACAGTGGTGCCTGTGGTTAGGATGTTCTCTATCAGTCTGGTGGGACGGCGCTGGTTCAGACCAACTTTCTTGAGCAGCCAAATAAAGTACAGCCTAGTGTTGTAGTCAAGACCACCAGTAGTTCCCAAACCTTATCTGATGGGCCCCCCTTTGCTTTATAAAAATAATTTCATGCCCCACCACCACAACCACACACACACACACCTATACACACACACACTCATACACAATCTCCAACCACATACACAGATATTTTGTTTTTAAATCCATTTCAGTTTATTTCTTACCACAAAATGTTCTTTAACATTTGAACTAATGAAAGAAAACTGAAAAAAATAGATTGAAATAAATTACAACCTCTTAAAAACATCTTAACAGTAATAATTTAAGTGTATTTTTTTTAACTTTGTGAAAATATTAAACATTGCTTCAAGAAATCTTATAAAAGTATTTCTGTGCAAAGTGGGTTTTTAAACATGAACCACACCCTGAGAGAGGAAAAAAAATTAAAGGTTTGTTGATTAAGAATAAATCTTCCATTAAAAACTTGTCCAGACCAACAACGTCTGAGCATCCCCKCTTTCCACCTCCGCTCCATTCGGTCAAGTCGCGCCCCACCTGCAATGGCACTGCGCACGCGCCCCACACTTTGGGAACCGCTGACCTAACCCGAGACCAGTCAAGTCTTGTCTCAAGACCGAGACAAAACCAAGACTTTTAGGGCCTCGGGGGGTCGAGACCGAGTCAAGACAAAGACCAGGAAAAAAAAAACAGTGCCTTAAAAGAGAGGATTCTTTACACATGTAGCTAACTTAAAAAATAGAGCTAATATTGACAAAATCTTTGCGTATAATAAAAATACATAAATAGTAAGGAGTCAGGTTTGAATCAGTACATTTTACCTTCAATGAAAGCAAAGATGTTAACAGGTAAATTGGACAATAATCTGGCTATTTTAGTGATATTTCCACAGCTGTGGTCTTGGCTGGTCTTGAAGTAGAATTCGGAGAAAAGACCAAGTACAAAGGCTGTCAAGTCAGAGACAAGACCATCAAAAAGTGGTCTTAAGACCAAGATAGGTCTCAAGTACCACAACACTGGTACAGCCTACACTGAGCTTTTTTCACTGTGGCTGTGGGGTTATGAGTCCAGCTCAGGTCTGATGCAACCATCAGTCCCAGGAATCCGTGTCCTGATGGCCCTCCCCTCCTCAGTCCCTTTGACGACCCTGTTCTAACTTTGTCTTCCGCCTGACAGCTGGGGATGCTCACTGATGAGAAGATGTTGCCCCTGGCACACATGGCAGTAAAATGTGTCTCAGTCTAAAACCAGCTGCTAGGCCTGAATGACCGACTTGTTTTGAACACCAGTTATACTTTGGGCACAGATAATGTATTGTTTGCGGCTTTGTCACGTGTTGATTTTAATTTTAATTTTTTTTTATTTCTTCAGATCAGGGAGTCATTCGTAACGACAGAGTGTTCGAAGCCATGCTGGCCACAGACAGAGGGCTTTACTCTAGAGACTATCCTTACGCAGATTCTCCGCAGACCATAGGTACTTATTCCAGGAACAATAAAACCAATGAATTATTTCTGTACAGCTCAACTTGGTGGTATCAACACCCCTCGACTCAGAGTTGTTTCATCGGTGCAGATTATCAGTGTCTCCATTTCATGATGTTTATGTTTACAGGCTACAGGGCAACCATCAGCGCACCCCACATGGTGAGTAACAACCACTCAACTGGATCAATTAAGAAGCTAAACAGAGTTGAAGCACATAAATGATTTTGTTGCGTTTATTGGCCGACAGCACGCGCACGCTTTGGAGCTGCTGAGCGACAAACTGATCGACGGCGCCACGGCTCTGGACGTAGGTTCAGGCAGCGGATACCTCACAGCCTGCTTTGCCAGAATGGTACGTTCTTTAATGGGACCTCGCGTTTAATACCCAGTACGACTGGAGGGCCAAGCTGCGTTTTCCTGTCTCGTGTAGACAGGTTCCAGCGGGAGAGCGGTCGGCATCGAACACATCGATGAACTGGTGCAGATGGCGATGAAGAACGTGCGAGCCGACGACCCTGAACTGCTGTCATCTGGACGGGTGAGATTTATAGGTAAGTCAGGAGGCTTTAAGGTGACGTCTTTCTGAAATATTGATATTTAAAAAGAAGCTGGGCCCCCTGTGACCCCCTAATGTGCTGGCAGTGGGAGACGGAAGACTTGGTTTTCCAGACGGCGCGCCATACGATGCCATCCATGTTGGTGCTGCTGCAGCTACTGTTCCCAAGGCTGTAAGAACATCAATTCATTTCTTTATCTCCATTATGGTTCAACAAAAAAAGAAATAAGCTGGACTTTTTCTAGTTATTAAGTACATTGTTATGGTATAAAAAGTAATTTTCTCATGTGTAAAGACAGTGGTGGGCACAGTTCCCCTAAAGCACTAATAGGGGAACTAGTTTCCTGATTAGTGCTTTAGGGCTTTTGCTAATTTTAAAATTTATTAGTTGATTAGCACTTCCTAAATTTATAGGCTAAATTTAGAAGCACTAACTGAGGTCTATAAATGTTATTGATCAACATTGTTAACAGCTGAGGGTGAAGCTGTCACACATTTTGTTCATACTGTATGTGTGTCTCTTATCCACCAGGTGACATTATTGACAATATATGAACTCAAATACAGCTGTGGAATGTCAATGATAAGTCTTAAGAGAGCAACATGTGACTCATGTTGTCTGTTGAATAATGTTCATGGGTCAACTGGGTTATTTTAGTGCTTTAGAATTAGCTTTCCTAAAATTTTCAGTGCGTTAGTGTTTTAGAATTAGGGCAGAGACGATTGCTCTAAAACTGCAAGGGAAGCTCAGCTTCCCCTTAAATGTGAAAAAAATAAGTGATTAAATATATACTGTTGTGAGTACATGTCATTGACCAAATATGCGCTACAATGCGCTCAACTTTTGTTCAGAATCAGCTTCCTGTCACTGGTAACGACGCGGCTTTCCTCTCCCTCATTCCCGCAGCTTCACAGTGCTTAAAACAGTGCGGACGCTGAGCTTCCAATGAGTTCATTAGTGAAGCAAAAGGTGCAGCGAAACGAGACGAGTCCTTGGATAAATGCTGGCTTTGTCCCGCCCATAGGACGCTGAGCGTCTCTGGGGGTCTATGGGGCAGTGGGCTGGCCTTGGCTGGCCTGGACGCTCAGCTTCTGCATGACGATTGGATGATCTGTCGGAGGCTGAATCCCTTTTTGATTGACAGCGAAATGAGCGAATCAGCGATCTTTTGGTGTAAACATTCCATGGGAGCAGTTTTTAATTTTCAGTCTGTTCTGAGTTGAACCGCAGACTTTCCTAATCCTCTTAGCGGCATTTTCTTTGTTAAAAACGACTAGCGACAAATCAAGCTTCTATTTCTGGTGGGGATTTTTGTAGCTGCTTGTGTTTGGAGACTGACTTCTATCAGTCTTTCTGACTTCTGTCGCAGTTTCTGTCCAGTGGGTGCTGCTGAGCTCCTCCACCCCTCATCCTTGAAAAGGAACGGAGGGTAGAATTTATGTATAAATAAACCAACATATTTTATGATGTAGGCCGAAACTGAGCTTCCCCACCTTGAAAGACCAGCATCCGCCACTGAGTTAGGGGACCTAAATATTTGAGTTAGTGCTTTAGGGCTAGTGGAACTATTTTTTTTTTTTTAGATTAGTGCTGCCCACCACTGTGTAAAGATGCTAAAGCCCTTCAGACTTCTATTTTACCTCCATGATGTTTCTTACAAAAGCTCTTGGAGCAGCTGAAGCCAGGGGGTCGGTTGGTTCTTCCCGTGGGCCCTGAAGGAGGCAGTCAGGTGTTGGAGCAGTACGATCGTCAAAGCGACGGGACCTTCCTGAAGAAAGCCTTGATGGGAGTGGTTTATGTTCCACTCACTGACAAGAGGCACCAGTGGCCGGGGTAAGAAAAAGCAAAACTGACTCATATTAAATCTGTGATTCCAAAAGTGAAAATAAGCTTCTCACCTTCACGGCTGTCCTTTCTCGTTTCTTCAGCGCTGAGCTCTGACTGCAGTGTGGTTGCCCCTTCAGGAGGTGGCGCTGGTGCTGCGTGTCTGGGCTCCCGTAGAGCTGCTGCTGCGTTCACGAGCTTCTCAGCCGAGTTCCACACAAACAAGGAGAATCTTGATCCCAAACAGACTATCTTCCTGGAGAGTGGACACGATAAGTAACTGAATAAGTGACCTCTGGGTCACTGATTGCCGTGTTCCTGCAGTTCTTGGCGTAAACAGGAATGTTGATGAGAAAGTACTGGCAGCACTGTTTATGAGGAAGCTGGTGAAGCAATGACCTATTACATCGTGGAMGCAACAGTAATTGTTAAAAATGCTTGTAGGAGAAATGTGTGTGCAATCTTAAGGGAATGCTTTGATTACAAATGCAGTAAAAACATGGAAAAGCGACAAAACTATAACAAAATTTGCATAATTTAGCAAGAAATATTTTGCAGAAAGGTTTTTACTTGTGTACAGTATGTGTAGAATATGTCCTGTTTGACAATGGATGTGCCAGAAAAAACTGACGTTTTTGAAGAATGCACATATTGTTTTTAATTGTGTAAATTAAAATGAATCGTTAAAGAAAATGTTGCATGAAGTGGCTTGTTTTGTTTATATTTGTAGTGATTAAACACAAAATTATGCTGACATCTGAGGGTGTTTTTTATATTACGGGGAAATTACATTTATTATTACATGCATCAACAAAAGTAGCTGGGTTCGTTTAATTCTGCAGAATAGGAAAACATATCAAGAAACATAAAATTAGTATAAAAAGTGAAGACATACTGTATGAAACCAAAACAAAAATTAATTTTATAAAAGTAAACAAATTATAATCTGCCATATTGTGTAAATGGAAATTATAAGTGAGAATTACACTATTCAAATTGAAAGAATTAAATAAATTTAAAAAACGACACTATTGGACTACACTGACGTCATCATTATGCGCCCGTTCAAGAAGGACCCATTCGCTATTGGAAAGTATGCGCGTGAGTTCATTAATCGCTAGAAGTCCACTGTTTGTGGCTCAGATTAGCCTTAAAATGCACGAAGCTCATTTTATTCCGTCTCGTAGCTTTAAACAGCTTCTGGGTCGTAGTTTTATGAATTTGCAGATGAAAGAAAACCACTTGGCGATGGAGCAGAAGGCGGTAAAAATCACAGAAGTTCTGCCGGACGTAAAATCGGAACCGGCGTTGGTGGGAGAACAGGCCGAGACCGAGAAAGGAAAACGTAAAAGCGAGGATGAACCGGAGACGAGCGGCGGCGGTAAGAGGAGGAGAGGAACGGGAGGAAAGAAGCTCCGGCCGGGCGACAGATACGTCCCGCCGCCGCAGAAACGCAACCCGGGCGTCAGTTTCAGCCAGGAGCACTTCGACGAGGCGTCCTATTACTTCGAGAACGGGCTGCGGAAGGTGTATCCTTATTACTATGACTTCGAGACCTACTGCAAAGGTCGGTGGATTGGAAAGAGCCTCCAGGAGGTGTTTAAAAGCTTCAGATTTAAGAGTATGGAGTATTTTGAGAAGGCGACCGAGGAGGGTCGTATCCGGCTGAACGAGACCCCCGTGAAGGACCTGACCGTGATTCTCAGGGTCAGTCTGATCCGTGTTTGTGTTTACCTTCAGAAATTTAAAGGTATCATGTCATGCTTTTAAATCCTTCTTTTTCACGTCTAAATCATTCACTTAAAACAACAACGCTTTGGTCTTAATTCCTCATTTTTTTTTTGCTCCTCAGAGCAAGCTGTTTTGGTGCGGTCTCTTTAAATACAAGTGAGATATTTCACACCCCGCCCCCTCCAGGTCGC
>NW_013952404.1:7528312-7530554 GCF_001266775.1 Austrofundulus limnaeus | reverse complement strand
AGCGAGGATGAACCGGAGACAAGCGGCGGCGGTAAGAGGCGGAGAGGAACGGGAGGAAAGAAGCTCCGGCCGGGCGTCAGTTTCAGCCAGGAGCACTTCGACGAGGCGTCCTATTACTTCGAGAACGGGCTGCGGAAGGTGTATCCTTATTACTATGACTTCAAGACCTACTGCAAAGGTCGGTGGATTGGAAAGAGCCTCCAGGAGGTGTTTAAAAGCGAGTTCAGAGCTAAGAGTATGGAGTATTTTGAGAAGGCGARCGAGGAGGGTCGTATCCGGCTGAACGAGACCCCCGTGAAGGACCTGACCGTGATTCTCAGGGTCAGTCTGATCCGTGTTTGTGTTTACCTTCAGGACTTTAACCTGCACCTGTAGGATCTTTAACTTACAAGTTTAATCTCTCCTTTCGCTTTCTATAGAAGACCGACCACATGAGGAACACGGTCCACCGCCATGAGCCACCTGTGGTCGGCACGCCCCTGAAGATTCTGGTGGACGACGGTGAAGTCCTCGTGGTCGACAAGCCTGCGTCCATCCCCGTCCATCCCTGCGGTCGGTTCACCCACAACACGGTGATCTTCATTCTGGGCAAAGAGCACGGCATCTCTGAGCTCCGCATGGTCCACAGGCTGGACAGGCTGACCTCCGGAGTCCTGCTGTTCGCCCGGACGCTGGAGACCTCGAGGAAACTCAGCCAGATGGCGAGAGACAGGCAGGTACGTTCAGAGCTGTACGAAAACTTACATCTGTCTCAGTCTTGTTGGGTCCTTCCAACGTTTTTACTTTATTTTTCAGCTTGAAAAGGAGTACGTGTGTCGAGTAGAGGGTGAGTTTCCTGAGGGCGAGCTAATATGCGAGGAGCCCATCTTGGTGGTCSCKTMTAAGGTCGGCCTCWYCAGAGTCGACCCKAAGGGGAAGGAGTGCCGAACCGTTTTCCAGAGGCTCAGCTTTAATGGAAAAACTAGCGTGGTCCGCTGCTTGCCCCTCACCGGACGCACCCACCAGATCAGGGTCCACCTTCAGTTTCTGGGCTTTCCCATCCTCAACGACCCAATCTATGGATCCCTGGCCTGGGGTCCRCACCGGGGCAAAGGGGGGCTTYTTGGGAAGAGCGACGAGGAGCTGCTGCAGGCCTTAATGGAGGAGCATCGCTCTCAGGAGAACTCAAACCTGCTAGAGCTTCTAGATGACTGCACCGGGGTCACGAAAGATTCAGAGAAGTCATCTGAGAAAACGGACAAGTCAAGTAGTCTTTCTGAACCCGTCGACATCAAAGAAACAATTCACCCAAATATGAACAAAACCTCTGCTGAGGAGTCTCTAAATTCAACTAAAACAACCGAGAGTCCAAACAAAGCAGACGGCACTCCTCAGAAAACTCCTCCAGAGACCCGAGACCACCTGTGCAGTGACTGTAAAATAGTGCGGCCGGACCCCACTAATAAGGAGCTGGTCATGTACCTCCACGCTTTACGCTACAAAGGACCCGACTTTGAATATTCAACACAGTTACCCGTCTGGGCCAAAGAGGACTGGGTGGAAACAGAGTAAATCTCTTCTAACGGACGTGACTGATCATGGTTTTGTTTTGATTGTTTTGATTCTTTTCTCTTATTGTTTCTCAGCTGAGGTTTAATGAGCTGAAGTTTTGTTTTGCTGCTTAAAATAATTTATATTTAATGCATTTTCCTTTGAGGAATGTGGTGGTTGGCTGTGATCTGCTGATAGAACAAAAGAACTGAAATAAACGTGTGCAGGAAAATGTTTTATTTCACTCAGACAGCCGTGAATGATGATGGACAGTGATGACGCTGAGTTTTTGTGACAACAGAAAGTGGTGGTTTTGTCTTTAAGGCAGGTTATTCTGTAGCTACATGTAGAACCAGAGCTTTAAAAACCCGCTCTTAGGCACAATCTTCTTTTTTCATGCTGAAACACAATCACTGCCACTTTAAACACATCTGCTTTTGCACCAAATATTGTTTGAAGAACAATAAATAGAAGTTAGTTTGCAGAAAACACACAGTACAAACAGCCAACTGAAAGACACATGCTGTTAATTATCATAGAAAGAACTGAGGTGTGGATAAAATCAGAAATTAGCAAAACGTATTTATTAAAAACAGATTACAACACATGTAGTGCAATAACTTAAGGCAGAGACTTATAAAAAACAAAACAAAGGGGGGTCCTTGGACTGGGCCGTGTGGGGCAGTGGAGCTGATATGGGGGGGTATTGGGG
>NW_013952404.1:7525093-7526782 GCF_001266775.1 Austrofundulus limnaeus | reverse complement strand
GTTGTGGGTGGGCTCCTGGCCATTGGCGGAGTGTGGGGGTGGTCCGGGGTGTGACTTTGCTGGGGCGGGGGGCTGGTTGATCGGACTGGTGCGGCCCGGGCTGGGACTTGGCTGTCTGCTCTTCTCRACCCRAGYCTGAAGGGGCCTACCTCCTGGGTTCGGGCGTGAGCTGCTTTCTGCAGAGGGTAGGTGCATATCCTGGGCCTGGGGGGTATAATGTATGTATACCATACCATACCAACTTTATTTATAAAGCACTTTAAAACTACCACAGCTGATACAAAGTGCTGTACATTAAAACAACATAATAAAAAGTGATTAAAAACGGTTTAAAAACAAAAACATACAATTTAAAACTAAATCCTAAATAAAAAATAATAAATGTATGGGGAATGTGAGTGAATTGTGGCGTCCATCTTGTGTGTCTTTGAATGAGTGGGTGAGAGGATGAGGGTGGGACTGTGTGAGTGTGTTTATGTATGCTTGTATTTATGTCAGGCTGGGACTTGGGCGGCCCRWTCTTCGGGWTCATTTGAGGGCCCACTACTCCCCTGCCGTGCTGTCCTCTGGTGGGTTGTGCCTTGCCCGCCGGCGCGCTGGTGGCTCTTGTTGTCCGGGGCTGGGTGCTCGGGCGTGTGCCGGCTCAGCCCGGTGGCTGCCCGGTGGGGCTGGGTTCCCCCGGTCCTATCGGGTCTTGGCCTGGGGGTGGGTGCGGCCTGGGGGCCCGGGCCTCTGTGTCCGTGCCTGGATCCACTCTGGCGCGGTGGGTACCGGCGGGGCCTGTGAGTTCGTCACTGCTGTGACCACTATGTGGTCGCTGGTGGGGCTCTTCCGGTTCTCTCCGGTGGTCCTCTTTGGGAGGTGGGTGGGCGGCCCTTCCAGTACGGGTGTCCCTGGGGGCTGCGTGCTTGGGGTCCCTCTCGGGGTCTTTGGCACTGGTCTCCCTTATGTTGGCTTCCGGCTTTGCGGGTCGCATCTGTGGTCCCCCCACACTCACTTTGAAACATTCCATTGGAGAGATCCATGCATGGTAAATGGTAAATGGTACTGAACTTATAGAGCACTTTTCAAGTCCCTCCAGACCCCAAAGCGCTTTACACTAACAGACATTCACCCATCACACTCACATTCACACACTGATGATGGCAAACTACACTGTAGCCACAGCTGCCCTGGGGCACACTGACAGAGGTGGGGCTGCCATGCATCGGCGCCACCGGACCCTCTGACCACCATCGGTAGGCAAGGTGGGTGAAGTGTCTTGCCCAAGGACACAACGACTGAGACGGCTGGACGGGGGATCGAACCAGTGACGTTCCAGGATGACTCCCCTAACCACTCCGCCACAGCCGCCCCGTGCCCCATGCATGCTCACAACAGCACACAAACAGGTCTTTACATCCTGGGTTTTCTATTCGGGCACTGACGGAAGGATATGTGCATATGTGAATGTGTATGTATGTGTGCATGTATGTATATGTGTATGTATGTATGTTTGTATGTATGTATATGTATGTAAGTATGTATATGTATGTGTATGTATATGTGTATATGTACGTGTATTTATATGTGTATGCATGTATATGTGTATGTATGTATGTATATATATATATGTGTATATATGTATGTGTATGTATGTATATGTGTATGTATATGTGTATATGTACGTGTATTTATATGTGTATGCAT
>NW_013952404.1:7521175-7523590 GCF_001266775.1 Austrofundulus limnaeus | reverse complement strand
TACACAAATATAAATACTTATTTATACTTATTTTTTTGTAATAATTATAGGGAAAATATTACATCASCAATTATTTTATTACCCTTTAAATTGATTTCTGAAGTGCAGTGGTTCCCAAACTTTACAGCTTTTGACCCATAAACAGTAGCAGAGACCTGTGCCCACAACTATTTTTGGTTGATATTGTATCAGATCAACTAAACATGGGCACAGTAACAATATTTATTATTCTACATTTATACATTTTAAGCAACTAAGGCAAAAATGTAATTAATTTAGAAAATCTTTTCAGGACCCCACCTTTCCCGACCCCAACTTTGGGAACCACTGTTCTACACTAATAGAAGAATAATAAAAACTAAGTTTGAGCTTTGGGAAACCTTTGTCTGATTTGTGAAACATCAATAAAGTTTGTTTTTCGTCATTTTTTAGGCAACTGAACCACATTAGATCTGGTCCAGCTCAAAAACCACAACACCTGGACTCTTTGGCTGGACCAGTTGCCTGAAAAGTGATGATAAACAAACTTTGTTGATGTTTCACAAATCAGAGAAAGGTTTCCCAAAGCTCAAACTTAGTTTATATTATTCTTCTGTTAGTGTAGAATAATCTAGTCCTGGTTTGAAGAGTGTAGGTGTTGTAGTTTTTGAGCTAGAGCAGGTTAAACACGCGCAAGGTAGTGAAAAATTATTTGTTATATCCCTTTAGTCATTTCCTGAATCAGAAGCTGGAAACGGAAGCTAACTTCAGCTTCGTCACCTGTAGGATCTTTAACTTACAAGTTTAATCTCTCCTTTCGCTTTCTGTAGAACAACGACCACATGAGGAACACGGTCCACCGCCACGAGCCACCTGTGGTCGGCACGCCCCTGAAGATTCTGGTGGACGACGGCGAAGTCCTCGTGGTCGACAAGCCTGCGTCCATCCCCGTCCACCCCTGCGGTCGGTTCCGCCACAACACGGTGATCTTCATTCTGGGCAAAGAGCACGGCATCTCTGAGCTCCACGTGGTCCACAGGCTGGACAGGCTGACCTCCGGAGTCCTGCTGTTCGCCCGGACGCTGGAGACCTCGAGGAAACTCGATCAGATGGTGAGAGACAGACAGGTACGTTCAGAGCTGTACGAAAACTTACATCTGTCTCAGTCTTGTTGGGTCCTTCCYAKGTTTTTACTTTATTTTTCAGCTTGAAAAGGAGTARGTGTGTCGAGTAGAGGGTGAGTTTCCTGAGGGCGAGCTAATATGCGAGGAGCCCATCTTGGTGGTCGCCTTTAAGGTCGGCCTCTGCAGAGTCGACCCAAAGGGGAAGGAGTGCCGAACCGTTTTCCAGAGGCTCAGCTTTAATGGAAAAACTAGCGTGGTCCGCTGCTTGCCCCTCACCGGACGRACCCACCAGATCAGGGTCCACCTTCAGTTTCTGGGCTTTCCCATCCTCAACGACCCAATCTATGGATCCCTGGCCTGGGGTCCCCACCGGGGCAAAGGGGGGCTTATTGGGAAGAGCGACGAGGAGCTGCTGCAGGCCTTAATGGAGGAGCATCGCTCTCAGGAGAACTCAAACCTGCTAGAGCTTCTAGATGACTGCACCGGGGTCACGAAAGATTCAGAGAAGTCATCAGAGAAAACGGACAAGTCAAGTAGTCTTTCTGAACCCGTCGACATCAAAGAAACAATTCACCCAAATATGAACAAAACCTCTGCTGAAGAGTCTCTAAATTCAACTAAAACAACCGAGAGTCCAAACAAAGCAGACGGCACTCCTCAGAAAACTCCTCCAGAGACCCGAGACCACCTGTGCAGCGACTGTAAAATAGTGCGGCCGGACCCCACTAATAAGGAGCTGGTCATGTACCTCCACGCTTTACGCTACAAAGGACCCGACTTTGAATATTCAACACAGTTACCCGTCTGGGCCAAAGAGGACTGGGTGGAAACAGAGTAAATCTCTTCTAACGGACGTGACTGATCATGGTTTTGTTTTGATTGTTTTGATTCTTTTCTCTTATTGTTTCTCAGCTGAGGTTTAATGAGCTGAAGTTTTGTTTTGCTGCTTAAAATAATTTATATTTAATGCATTTTCCTTTGAGGAATGTGGTGGTTGGCTGTGATCTGCTGATAGAACAAAAGAACTGAAATAAACATTTGCAGGAAATGTTTTATTTCACTCAGACAGCCGTGAATGATGATGGACAGTGATGARGCTGAGTTTTTGTGACAACAGAAAGTCTGGTGATTTTGTCTTTAAGGCAGGTTATTCTGTAGCTACATGTAGAACCAGAGCTTTAAAAACCCGCTCTTAGACAAACAAACAATAAATAGAAGTTAGTTTGCAGAAAACACACTTTCAGTACAAACAGCCAACTGAAAGACACATGCTGTTAATTATCATAGAAAGAGCTGAGGTGTGGATAAAATC
>NW_013952404.1:7516364-7520655 GCF_001266775.1 Austrofundulus limnaeus | reverse complement strand
GGATAAAATAGAACTTCTATATAAAACATTGTTTTATTAATATGTTATAAAGATTAAATTTGTCTGTAAAATAGGTCAAAATTATGTTTTGTGCAATAAAAATGACTAATTTGTGTTGGAAAAATTATTTTGATTTGAGAGCCAAACTGTAAAATATAAAGATGTGGAAAACTTGAAGATTTTGCAAATTCCCACAACATAAACACATTTAACACTGAAGTTAACAGACCAGAAACAAACAAACAAACAAACAAACAAACAAAAGGTCATGAATATAAACAGCTCATTGGGGAGAATAAAAACCTGGAGCTCTGAGTTAAAACTGATCCATGCAGAAAGTTTAGCTTCAGAAGTTTAACAGTCGTATTTTCAAGTGACGCACAGCTGTGACCTCTGACCTCATTGATAACAATATTAAAACCATGCTGTCAGGCTGTACAAGTGGCTTTTATTTCCCCCTAAAGAATTTGACAAAAACAACAGTTTCCACTGTGTTGTGTGAATTAGGAGCGGTGGATCATCACGCATCCTCTCCTTGTCCGTCTCGTTTGATCCAAACATCTGGTAAATCCGGTTTGCTATTAGGTAAAATGACCGCCTCCTCGTTGCGGCCTGCGCTCATTTCGTAAACAGTTTCCTTCAGGGACAGCCTCAGCGTGTCTCTCTTCCCGTTGAGGCGTCCCGGTTGCAGCTGCAGGTTGGAAGGCCCGGCCTCAGCGTCACTCAGACATGTTTCACAGGAGTCCTCCGGACCCTCACAGGAGCTCTGAGACCGGGAGGAGAGGGTCTCCTTGTGGGCACTCTGACTCGTGTCCTTACTCACAGAAGGCTGGTCAGTGGTCTCCATCGTGTGGCTGATGATGGTCTCCTCTAGGCTTGAAGATGAGGAGGAGGAGCTCCACTTCTTTACCCCAACAGACGGGGCTGTCCAGGGTTTACACAGCAGCCTTCCTGTAGAGGGGTCTGTGTGCAGCAGGGCTACAGAGCGGACTGCATTTTCTCTGTAAGGAGACGAAGTCTGGACGGCCGGCAGTRGTTGACCCATCTCTTCGCTCTCTCTACCCATGCCACTCCTCTCCACGTCTGCACTGAACTCGATCTCATCTGAGAGCACCGAGGGCCGGTTGGACAGCTTGCTGGTGCACGTGCTGTTCTCAAAGCTGTCGCTCAGGCGGTAGGCCAACGGCTGCAGCTCGTACTGCTCTGCCCCCGCGCCTCCGGCCTGTCTCTGCTGGGGATGACGCCGGTGGCTGGGGTAACCTCCCGCRTCTTTGTCGTGACCCCTCCTCCCCCCTCTCGATCCGCCAAAGGCGCCATTGGCAGACGACGCCGGCGAGGGTTCRGAGAAAGCATCCCTCATCGCCGACAGACACGGCAGCGCATTCGTGCCGCAGTTGCCTCTGGGTCCGAAGAAGCAGCACAGGGACTGGAAGAAGAAGGTGGCGAATCCGCACGCCATGTATTTCACCAGAAACAAAAAAATCCCGGTTTTTCTGAAGTGCAAGGCCGTGGCGGGTAACATGAYGATCCCCGTGAAGAAGAAGAACCCGGAAACGATGGCCACGGGACGTCCCATCTTCTTGGTGGCGTGCGCGACCTTCCCAATCCTGTCCGAATGAGGAGCCAGGCTGTAGGACACGCAGTAGTTCATGACAAAGTCAACGGACAACCCCGCTGCTGAGGATATGAACAGGGCCTCGATGCCGCTCAGCTGCCACTCGAGAAGAACGAGGAGGCCGACGGTGACGAACATGCTCCCTCCGACAGCGACCGTCGCGTAGATGCTCAGAGGAATGTTCCAGGTGGTCGAAAGAAACAAAACAAGTGTGAGAGCTACAGAGAATCCGGCGACAACCAGAGTCTCTGAACTTAAAGACTGCTGCAGGTCAAAGAGAGACAGCTGACTGACAAACCAGCCGTTCTCCAGACCCTGCGGCGCTCCTGACATCTCCGTGTTAAACCATGCCAGGAATTCCCAGTAAAAAATGCCGGTTCTGCTGAAGTTGAAGCTGTAGAGGTGCGTAGTTTTGAACGCCAACACGAGTGCAGCAATCCTGCCGTCTGCTTGGAAGAACACGCCTCCGCCATTTGCGGTTTGGCCCTCGGCGTAATTCTCTGCCAGCATGGAGCCYAGGCAGCGCTCAAAGACAGCGGGAGGATAGGGGAAAGGGATGTCACAGCAGAAGTGAAGGGCGTCGTCATTCTCCGAGCACCGCCGGACAGAAATCCAGCMCACCAGCTGCTCCACCAGACAAATYTTATCATCTTTYCTCTCAGGCGATGGAGGGCAATAAAAGCTTTGGTTCTGGACCCGTCTACACAGATCCCTCAACCAAACCTGAGCTTCAGGTCGACTCATGTTGAAGTCAGAGTCMAGGACTAAAGAGCCGTTGCTGTTTGGGTTAAAGTGATCCCCGTTATCGGTGGGTTTGACCCCCCAAACGAGCGTCAACGTAAGGGGTTTGTCCTCCCCGTTGCTCTGCCTCTCGAACATGAACACGTGGCGATACTCTGCGTCGTAACGTTCGAACGGGTGGCTGGAGCGGAACAGCTGTACGGCCCAGCCGTCGAGCGCAGGCATCTTCATGCCCGGGTCCACGCAGGACATGTAGGTGCCCCCGGCAGCCAGCGCCACGAACCAGCACACCCAGATGTACCGGAACTTCACAACCCCYCGGGGCAGGATTTTCAGGAACAGTAAATCAGACATGTCGAAGAGAGCCTGTTTTATCTCTCTCAGCTTCTGCGTGACGCTGAAGATGCACCTCTTGTGGGAARTCGTACCCCAGAAGCCGCTTGTGTTGTTGGAACAGCAGAGCTTCCACGCCGACGCCGCGGGTGACCCTCCGTGGCGCTCGCACAGAACGAACACGCACGGCAGCCACGCCAAAGCCAGCAGCGAGCTGACAAGAGAGGAAATTCCCAGATAAACGGAGAAGCACCTAATTGCTGTGATGCTGCTGAGATAACCGGAGAAAAACGCCGCGCTGGAGGTTAGCCCTGAAGCTAAAATCAAATAGCCCATTTCCTGTAAGGCTCTGTTTACTCTCTTCTCCAGGGAGGCTGAGGGGTTCTGRGTAAGCTGCTGGTTCCAGAAGTCGGAGAAGACAAACGCGTGATTGGAGCAGCTTCCTAAGAGAATCAGAGCTGCTGAGARGTTGACAGTGGGAAAGAAAGCCAGGCGAAACGCAACTTTGTAAAAGAAATAGGAGGTTAGAAGTGAAGCTGTGATTGCCAGAATAGACACTGCTACTATAAAGAAAGAGTGGAGATATAAAACCATGGTGAGCAAAATKGATAAAATAGCTAAGACTGGGTATACCAGGTCTCTCAGCAGGTAATATTTGAACAGGGTTTTCTTGATGCCAAAGTCTATCCCAGTWATAGTTGTGTTGTTGTAGGTCAGATCCCTGCCTTCCAGACTGTTCATGTAGATCTCCATCATGTGCTCTCCTTTGTCCACGGGTAGAAACAGAAGGCTGTATTTCAGCGTCGGGATCTGGTATTCCACCGTCTGCGGACTGAGGAAGTCTTTGTCGACGAGGAAGTGCAGGATTTGGAACACGGCGTGGGACTGTTTACAGCTGGGGGGAACCAAGGAGCAGCTGCCATGTTTGGGTCTCTCCACGCAGGCCTCCACCAGATCTCCTCTGTGATAGGACGGGGCACATTTCCGGAGAAGGTTTAAAGACCCCGAAACCTAGTGAGAAGGAAAGATAACGGAAATTAGACCCACCACGGAGTTTCCTTTTATGTTGTTGCAGTTTAGTTTTTTGGCTAAAGATTGAAGTTTGCCATTTAAAAAGGACAGAAACATTATATAAAAGTTTACATCATGAATCTAATGTTAARTAGAGAAATTGCATTTCCTGCGAYAATGCTAGTGTGAATGTTTCARGCTGAAAACTTTGGCCGAAAGCTGCTGAAATTGAGCTAAAAATATTTTTAAAAAAGTGTTAATGTGAGCACACTTTGAAAAAAGCTAAAAGAAGCAAAAGAAAAAGCCTAACTTTGCAGAAAAACGGTAAAAAGGAGCACAAATCTAGTTGAAAACAGAAAACAGCTAAAGATTATGAGCTAAAATAGCTGAATATAGCTGAAAATATCTGTGAGATGCATAAATAGCACTAGGTGGCAGAAAAAAAGCATAAATAGTAGAAAATAGCAAAAGAATCGCAGAAAGAAGCAGATCTACAACTAAAGTAGCATAAAATAGCTAAAATTAGCATAAAATAAGCAAATGTTAGCAGCCACAAGGTTGTAATTGGCACCCAATTGAAATAGTTATAGT
>NW_013952404.1:7513826-7515669 GCF_001266775.1 Austrofundulus limnaeus | reverse complement strand
GCACAAAGTAGCAGATAAAGGCACAAAAAAGTGGATAAAAGCAGAAGAATAGTGGAAAGAAGCAGAATTTTAGCTGAACTAGCAGAAAAAAAATTAAATTAGCAAAAAAAAGGTAGCTAAAATTAGCACAAGGGAGTTTCACTGGAAAGTTCAGATGTGATATTTCAACACACCAAACATCACATCAAAATACAGTTGGACCACTCAGTTATGTTGGAGAAACTGGTGAAGTGGGAGACTTCACTCATATTTTGGGATTGTCCGAAAGTGGTCGAGTTTTGGAAAGAGGATGAGATAAAAAATATTTTAGGCATTCAATTACATTTGGACCCATCGGTATACATTTTGGGAATAATTCCCTTGGAAATGCTGAACAAAGACGATTAGAATTCTGGTTTAGATTGAGAAGAAATGTATTATAGCTGCTTGGTTAAGACCACCATCTCCCAGTATTATGCAATGGAGAGAAACAACTAAGAAGGTAAATGGAAAAACTTCTAAACTACAATTTAAAGCAGAGAAGTTTGAACACTTAAGTGAAAAATGTAATAAACCTTTTTAAAGTAATTAGATGTTTCACTTGTCACAAACAGCTTTCAGTAGAATAGATAACTAACATATTAAAGCCTTTAAAGCATAAACAACTATGCCTAAATGGAATTACTTCACTGTCCAGATTTGACCCATGAGCCACCAGTTGATGATCACTGCCTTAAAGAATAGGCAGCTTGTGTTATAGATTAAGATAATCAGAGAGGGAGATCAGCTGAGAAGGAGTTCTGCCTTKACTGTTCTTTTAAAACATCAGTCGGTTTATCTGTTAAATTATTTAGCTTGTGGCTGATTTTCAAAGCAAGAGTAAAGCTGCAGTGCCTGTTGTGAGGTGAGGCTGAGGCAGCAGGAGGCGTTGGAGAGGACGGCCAAGTAATTCCCCAGAGACCAGCTCGGACAACAGCCGCTCCTCCACGTCCCCTCGCCCTCCACGCCCTCGTACTGCTGGCACAGCTCCTGGAACTTGGCCTGGGAGCGAATCTGAGTCACACAAGGGAAAAAGGGGGGAAAAAGTTTTTTGAGCTAGTGCCCAGATTTTAAACCAATTTACAGAGAAAAAAATCAATTAATTTCACATTAGATAATGTACACAGTCAGTTCTAGAGAAAGAGGATTAAACAGAAAGATGAGTGGAAAATTCATTGAGGTAATGTGTGAAGGAAAAGAAATGGGATCAGAGCCGACCCTGGACTGCTCCATCTCACACATGGTGTGGATCGCCTTCAGACTCCAGAGACTGGCTGAGGTTTCAGATCTGAACACCAGCTGGGCAAAACGCTCGCCTGCAAAGACACAAGAACGAGACGACCAGCAGTGAATCATGGGATTGTGGGACTGGTTGGAAACGTTTTAAAGTTTTAAAGGGGTGAAATYGAGGAAGATAAATTTTAACAGGCTTTGTTGGAGATAATTAGGTTTCAGCAATAAAATAACAACTTTAGGRTTGTGTTGCTCATAAATCCTGTTGAAAAAAAGTTTTTTTTATAAATAAAAAAAACTTTAACCTGAACTAACTTTTACTCAAATTGAAGCACTTTAACTATTGGACACTTAATTTATTAAATTGAGGAACTTCCTCACCTGGAGCATCGCAGAGGAAAGTTTCCATTGACGAATCTGCAGCCGGCATCCTCTTCGTCCGACGTCTGGAGGTGACCCAACTGTGGTTCCTGCCTCTGCTGGGAACCTCCGCCGGTCTGATGAGGGGAAACAAACCAAATACACAAAACATCAAATMCTGTGGTTGTGTTTTCCATCTGGAGCCATCATTAAAACAGAAAACACTTTTGAC
>NW_013952404.1:7511602-7513050 GCF_001266775.1 Austrofundulus limnaeus | reverse complement strand
GTGTGTGTGTGTGTGCTGAAGGTCAACAGACGATCATGCTAAGCTTGCTAACAGCTCCACCCTCTGACTGCTGCAGGGGCGTGTCTTAGAGAGAGGTTTACTGTATATACCAGAACACAGCCGCTGTGACGAAACTGTGCACAACCACGTCACAGTGGAGAGCCGTTAACCAATATGCAAATTAGCCTGCAGTACCACTGCTCTACCCATATGAGCAGCAAAAACACGTTTTTAGACCAAATATTACAGATTTGAACAAATACACATAAAAACATCTAAATTAGCACAGAAACAGTACTATATAACATTTGAGACACATTCTAGACAGTTTATCAGCTGAAAAAAGTTAATTTTGGGGTAAGTTACTCTTTTTAGAAGAGTTTAGAAGAACAAACAGCTCAAAGTACAGTATGTGCAGTAGATGAGTCTCAGCTACATCACATTTTAGTTAAGTAACTGTAAATTTGGCCAGGTTTTAGGTATTTTTGTGTTGGTAATATCCATTAGCTGTGGCAGCTATCTTGTGTCARGTGGGCTCCAAACGTTAATTAGTTGAAGATTATTACTTTCTGAAAGGATCAGCGGATATTTTGCTAACAGATAGAACTGACACCAAAATTTATTGCTTGGGATTTTAGCCAAGATCTATTGCAARAAGTAGTTCAGGAAGTATGTTTTGTGAATGGTTCTCAGTTACAACTACACCWAATTTTAGCTCATTTGCTGTAAAACAGTGAATTATAGACATTTGTTTTTGTGTTCGCTAGGGTCAGTTGGCTGTGGCGGCCATCTTGAATCATTATGCCTGAACATTTCTTTAAAATCCAACAAGTGGTTCACGAGATATGTTGCTAACAAACCGATAWAACTGACAGGATGTTTTAAACTGATCGTCTTTTATTCGTCTTAAATCAGCACATTCAAGTCTCTGCTGACCTTTCTCTGAGGTGCGGTGGTAAAACAGACAGAGTTTTCCCGGGGCCGGTGTTCTCCTGCAGCTTGGACAAACTCAAGAGCCGAACTCCAAGATACGTTCCCCGCGGCTCGAAGCCCTGAAGAACCAGAGAGCCAAGCGCACAGATTAAACACACAAACACAAGACACACAGACACAAACAAATAAACATGAAAACTGATTCCACTCGACACACTGGGACAGTTCAGTGATTTAATCAGCATCACGCAACGATAATGTTGGCAAAAATACAGTACAGTAAGAACACTATGAGGGGCCAAGYGTYAAATAAAATGTATAAACATGTCACCAACACATTTTCATTATTAAGATCACTTTTTGGGTGTGAAATCCCAGTTAAAAATCCTCCACTAATGTTTTATTGTTAATAACTCACAGTTCTTACATTCTCTAATTTTTACTAAATGTCGAATGTCAAATAATATATGTAAATAATAAATTCTAGATCTAAAGGCAGTGGTGGGCAGCACTAA
>NW_013952404.1:7504559-7506152 GCF_001266775.1 Austrofundulus limnaeus | reverse complement strand
TCCATCCATCCATCCATCTATCTATCTATCTATGTAAATCCAGTTTTGTTTAATCACAGATGGGACTGGAATAAATGAAGATGAGCTCACCGGTGATCAGAGAACCTGTGATCATGACTCATCCTGATCAGTGACTCACCAACAGGGGATCAGAGAAGTCCGGCAGAGGACCAATGAAGAGTCCAGCCAGTGAGAACCCCAGCAGAACCAGAGCACAACCCAGAAGGACTGTGGACGGATACTCCACTATTACCTGGGAATATCTGGAAYCAAAAAGACAAAACAGTCAGAGACACACATTGGGTCAAATAACAAAAACAATTAAACATGTGATCCAGCTCTTACTTTTTAACAAAGCYGTAAAGTCCTCCATTCCTGTTAACAGCAGAAAGATGTTACGACCCATCAGCCTCAGTTTAARATGAGGAAAGAAACACCTGGAACCCACCTCACTGTCACCACARGTCTCTGCTTCAGCTTCTGGGTCCCGTCTTTGTTGGACCCCCTCAGCCAGTGATATCTCACCGGACCATGGCAGGACCSCTGATGGGCAGAACCCTTTCCTTCTGCACAGGGACCGGTGGAGGGACAGCTGTGGCATCTGCACCGTCTGACCTGCCCAAGATGGCTGCAGTGGGGGCATTTTGGGACCTGTGGAGAGTCACAGTCTCCAGCCTGAAGACGCTGGGGGACCTCAAGGAGAAAAAGACGACATTAACAAATATTACATCTTTTTATTTTATTTTTGAGAAGACTCTAAAAATGAGTTTCTGGCTCCAACTCTTGCTGCAGGCCTACTTGGTGATAAAGCTGGAAGGAGGAAGAGGGTCTGCCCAGGCTGCTGCAGCTGTCACAGAGCTCCGCTTCAGACTGGGTGACAGTTAACTGGGCCTCAGCAGGTCTGTCAGGGGGGTGCACAGAGACCACCGGGATGTCACTGAGGAGAGAGGAGCACAAACAATAACAGGAGGCAGGGATCGCGACAAACATCTCAGCTCCTGCTCTTGGCTCGGCTCGTGTTCGGGGGAGAGAACTGCAGAGGCAAGCAGAAGTAATGAGGACACACACACACACACACACACACACACACACACACACACACACACACACACCCCCACACACACACACACACAACACCACACATCATCCTTTTTCTTTTCTTTCATGACTGTTTTGCTGGTCACGATGATATCGCTTTGAAAATGAGAAGAAAAGAGGAGCAATCAGGCATGTCCAGCCTTTAGCATCTGTAGCCTCGGTGGCTGCCACTGTCGCTTTTATGATCCTTTTTTCTTCTCTCCTAGCATGCTCTTTTTTACACACACACAGCTTGCTTTTTACATGTGCAAAACACACATGCACGCTCTTTATGAATACACGGCAACTTTATCTCATCTGTGCAACCACAACAGTGCGATGATGGAAAGCAGTGTGGCTCCATCTCTGAGAAATCAGCAACTGTGAGATAATTCTGTAACTAATAAAATGAAAGGGAGGGCCCTTTGATGGCTGGAGCTGAAAAGATATTTTATTATTTGTGTGTGTGTGTGTGTGTGTGTGTGTGTGTGTGTGTGTGTGTGTGTGTGTGTGTGT
>NW_013952404.1:7499764-7504549 GCF_001266775.1 Austrofundulus limnaeus | reverse complement strand
TTAGAGAAGAACCCGTCCAGAAGACCTATACAATTTTTTTTCTTTTTGTTAAATTTACTCAACAAAGTCATGTCAACTGGCTCCACTATGCTTGGTTGAGTAAATTGAGCAAAGAATATACATAAATTGCTCAATTTTACTTATTTTTAAAGCAGTTTTATGACTTTTACTTTAGTTGTTTTCTCATCATGCTTTGTTCACATGCAGACATTCCCCTTTGACATCACTTCCTGTTACTTCACATGCAAATATCTCAACAACCGTTCATCTCAGCYYCGTGAAATCTTTTTTAAATATGTTATCAGTGTTATCTTTCCAAAAATACATTCATGTTTATTACAAAAAACTGATGTCACAGGCACTTTAAACAGCACATTATTAGCTTTTAGTTAACAGAAACAGAACACTAGCTAAATGCTAAAGGAAGCACATTAGTTTAAAGGTAAAATAAAAGCAATAGTTTTAAAATAAGCACAAAAATAGCTTAAAGAAAACTTGTTTAAAGCTAAAAGACAACGCTTAAAGCTAAAAAAAGCAGAAAAGTAGCTTGAAGCTATAAAAAATACAGACAATATGATGAGAAAAATTCAGAGAGAAATTTTTTTAAAACAGTTAAAGGGAGCTTAAAGTATTTTAGGGAAAATATTTGGAAATGTGAAACACCCATGAATGGGTTATCAACATCTAAAACAGATCAAAGGATTTAGTTACACTGGGGAAAAATAAAAATAAAAAAGAATTGTAGATGCTGACAAAAACACTTTTTTCTTTATTGTAATAAATTTTGTTCATGTTTCATATTTTGTTCCATTTCAGAAACAAGCCTGTTTCTTTTCATGTTGAAACTTGTAAAAGCTGTCAAATGGATTTGATCAGTTCTGCTTGATGGACTCTGTCCACCACATGTTTGTGTCTCCACTGGAGTCTGGACACAAACGCTCTTCCTGTCCRGTCGCTGCAGCAACGGAGAAAGTCAACACAGCCTGACTGACCTCACAGAGTTTTATTTGCATCTTGTAATAAGGAGCACAGATGTTCAAATCAAACAGTCGCTTTGGCTTTAAAACTTATTTCTTTAGCTTTTCTTTATAGCTTTGGGAGAAGGAGCTCTCTAGAATCAACCAATGAATCAAAGAACAACTAATTAAGACGCTATTTATTTAGTGACATCTCAAAAAGAAAAACAAACAAATAAAAAAATGACATGACATTTTTTTTACCAGGAATGCTTGTAAATGATGTGGCTGTGTGATAAAAGTTATCCAACAGGTTTATAATCTGTGTAAAAAAATGTTTCTTTTAGTTAAAAAATGCATTAAGTGATGTTTTTTTGTCCAATCTGGCTGTTTACAGTCATTAAAGTACCTGTAACATCAAGTGTTTGTAATAAACACAAATGCGTTTTTGGAAAGATAACATTGATAACATTTTTGCAAAACTAATTTCACGTCGCTGAGATGAACGGTTGTTGAGATATTTGCATGTGAAGAAACAGGAAGTGATGTCAYAGGGGAATGTCTGCATGTGAACACAGACTGTAGAGAAGAATCTGATGTTTTGTTAGATTATTTTTAGTCGCTAGAGACGAAGTGGAGTTAAAGTTTAAATAATTTGGTTTTAATAAACAMAGACCAGCAAGTTTATTTCATTAATGAGTTCCCCTTTGATGTCACTTCCTGTTTCACTTCGGCTGAGCCAAATTTAAAAGAAAATAGGCCAATTATGTGACAAAATGGGTAAAATCATGTGTAATATGCCAATTTTCTTAAGTATAAAGATGCTTTATTCGATTTTTTTATTTTTATTTTTGTATTTGAAGGATATATGTCACCGGCAATTTCAGAAATGTTGGACTCTTTGGACAGCTGTTGGATCAGATAAGAGCCTCTGAGAGGCAGAAATGTGTCTGATCACTGAGKAGAAAACAGCTCGTCTCTCTGTCAGCTTTTACGTCTGAAACATCTTTTTTTCCTCACAATGGAGCAGGGTGGGTGATGGGGGACATCTGTAACCCAGACAACCAGCCGAACCAGAACAAGAGAGCAGATCTGAGACAATCTGCTGTCCTGATCCTGATCTGTGCTGACGGCTGATAAAAACACTGAACATGTTTAATTAAACATCCTGAGCTGGTGACATAATAACATCAGGACTGATGCTCACATTTAGGTTAAACACATAAAATAATGTTTGTTTRTCTTCTCAGGACCCTCAGCAGGTTCATATATAAACCAGATCCCACCTTTGACACGCCTGCTGAACGTCCTCATCAACAGGAGACTCGTCCATCACTATGGCGTCTGTGCTGTCTCTGACCGGGACAGGGTCCATCCTCCCCGCCTCCACCTGCAGGGGGTCTCCGGGTCTCCTGTCAGTGCGGGATCATGATCGTTCCGTGCTGCTTCATCTTCCCTCCGCGGAGAGCGGCTCCTTAATCTGCCTCGAGCTGCGCGCTGATTGGCTGACAGCCGCTGTGACGCTGCAGCGCGCACTGTCCAATCAGAGGCCGCGGTCTGGACCGGAGGCTGAGGGCTCGAGACACAGAGCTGCAGCTGCAGACCTTACTCAAGTTTAAAAACATGCAAAATGTCAAAACAAAACAAAAAAACAGCTAAAAGTCTCAAATCTTTAGCTAAAAGTAGCTAAATTCAAATTAAAAGCTAACAGTAAGTGTAGCAAAAAGATTGCTAAAAGTGAAAAGTAGAAAAAAATAAAAAGCACAAAGTAGCTAAATGCTAGGTAAAAGCAGAAAAACTGCATCTAGAATATACAAATACAGCTTAAAATATGTTAGCCCAATTCGACAACAAGTAAAACAACAGACATTTTGTGATAAAATAAATTTTTTTCAACCTTTTGAACTAAGTTTCTGTGGAGGAAATAACACCAGCATTGGGGGAGTTGAAACCTGAGAAGTATGAGAATTAAAAAAGATCAAATATCTGACCATAAATGAAATATTTATCTTCTTTTTGTAGCCAGACTACAGGAAGTTGTAAACATTTTAATATGAAGTTTCAAACAAGAAACCTTTCCTGTGAAGTATAAATGATGCAGCTCAACTTATTTTCTGTCTAAGTTTTATCTGAATACTTTAGAAATTCATGAAATAAAGATTTCCAAGCTTGAGTAAAAGGAAAATGTAAAACTGTTCTGTTGGTTTAAAGTTAATCAGAAAAGTGACACYTCACCTTCCTGTTAACGAAGTGACTGCTGCTCTGCTTCTTCTTAGAAATATGAATCATGGCTGCAAACTCACATTACTCACCTCTGAGGGGAGAGAAGAAAACGAGGGATGGAGGGAGGACAAAAGATTAAAAAAAAGGGTGCGAGAACATTTAGGATAAGATCAGACAGACAGTGACTCACAAACTGAAACACATCTCTGTGTGAAACCTAAAACCTAAACCTCCACAAACCTGCTGCTGTTTGTGGTTGTTTAATGAACAGATGACATCTTGTTGACTTCAAACACTGACTTTAGCTGCTCAGTCTGACACACACACACACACACATCCAGAGGCTCAGTACTGTAAACCAAACACACACACAGAAAAATGAGAGGCTGAACAAAGAGGGGCCGCTTCTGAAGTGACAGCCGTGCTAATTTCCTGTGGCAGAGTTCTGCCTCTGAARGAGGACAAGAACAGAAACGCTTCATTAGAGCTGCAGATCTGACATGTGGTCCAGGAACGGCTGGTTCCACACAGACAGAGGAGAAAAACATCATGTTTATCTGTGAAATCAGGCTTTTATCTCAGAACAGCCCCGCTGATAAAAGAGTTTGAGTTGTTGGGGGGTCTTAMACGTGATGATGATGAAGATAGATCTGGTCTGAGTGTTGGACTAAACGAACAAGATCCAGGAGACAAGCAGCTGAAATGAGCTTAGTGTGAGGACAYGAAACAGAGCACTAAAAGAAGTAAAACTTTGGCTTAAAGCTAAAAACATAGCTTAAATATGAAAAAGCCCATATCTTTAAGCTTAAAGAAAAGGAATAGTTAATGGAGCACAAAAAATACTTAAAGAAATTTCGAGAAGGTGACTCTGCTCCTCTGCACAGAAACGAGTCACCTTGAGGTGGTTCAGGCATCTGATTAGGACAACGTCCCTTCTGAGGTTTTCTGGGCACGACCCACTACAGACCCAGAACTCAGGAGGGATTGTTTCTCCTCTCTGGTCCGGGAACACCTGCAGAAGTCAGGGTTTTCCTCCTGAACCTGTTGCCTCAGAGACCGGACCATGGATAAGCTGCAGAAGAAAGAAAACCTGAAGCATCTGAGCCTCAGGACAACTAAAAGACATAAAAAAGTCAAACTAATTGTTATTATTATTTCAGGGCCATCATGTAAGACCGTACAATAACTTTTATAGTCTAAGCTAAGCTGCAGGGCGTTTAGCAACATAAAAGTAAAACAGTATAAGTTACAGTTTTAAAAAAACTTTACAACATTAAGACAATAAACAGACTTAAAAATGGATCGTAACATCATTTAAAAGGAATAAAAGCAAAGCAAAGAAAAAGCAACAAAATGAATTTATTTCCTACTTGTTTTCTTATCTTCACTTGGGCTTTTAAAATTGCTGTTGTGCTTTGTAAGATTTTAGTTTTACTCTTACATTTATTTGAAAAATATAAAAAAAAGTCTCATCAAAAATGGACACTTTACTGCCATCTAGTGGACAGATAGTAGAGATGACATTACATTTTCTTCTTCTTCTTCTTCTTCTTCTTCTTCTTCTTCTTCTTCTTCTTCTTCTTCTTCTTCTTCTTCTTCTTCTTCT
>NW_013952404.1:7497059-7498294 GCF_001266775.1 Austrofundulus limnaeus | reverse complement strand
ACACCTCCTGAGAGAGAGAGAGAGAGAGCGAGAGAGAGAGAGAGAGAGAGAGAGAGAGAGAGAGAGAGAGAGAGAGACTACAGGAGGAGTCACCCTCGCTCGGCTCACTCGGGTCTCCAGCAGCTCTGTGGCCCCGGCAGAGGAGAGCCCGGTATGGGCAACTCTTTACGCGCGGCCGCCCTCCTGGCCGTGGTGGTTCTGTCCATCCTGGTGTCGCTCCTGGTCACCAGCGTGCAGCAGCTCGGGACCAGAACCTTCTCRAACGCGTCTGCTCCTACTTCTTACGGTGAGGAGGAGGAGGAGCAGCGGGAGGTGGAGGGGGCGCTCCGCCGGGCTCTGCTCCACCAACTGGAGCTGAGGCGCAGAGAACTGGTCCCGCTGCTCCTCCCGGAGGATGAAAACGGAGAGCGGCCGGACCCGGACTCGGTTTTGGGTTACAGCCCGTGGAACGAGGTGACGCTCGGCTCCCGGGACCTGGGTTGCGACTCCCTGGTGGACATGCAGGCGGTGGAGGTCCTCGGGTCCGGGTACACCAAGCTGGTTGTCAGGGCGCGCCTGGCCGGAGCTCGGGCCCCCGTGGCTCTGAAGCTGGTCAACGAGCAGGGCGTCGACATGAGCAAGTGTGTGGAGGACTTTAAAGACCCCCGAGGCTGCCGGGAGCTGGTTTCCTACAAACTGAGGAGGGAGATGATCCTGTTGGACCGGCTGAGACACCCGAACGTCATCCAGGTGAGGAAAACCCTTCAGACCCAGCTGCAGACTCATGACAAGTCTTTCCCCTTTGTCTCACACGAGCTGCCTGTGCAGGGCCCTGCTCATGTAATTAAATTAAATTCACTGACCCTGCTCTGACCTTTGGGTCCAGTTCTGCAGCACAATGTCCTCCCTGTCCTCCTGCCTTCATCTGAAACTCTGAGCTCAAACCGTCACGTTCTCCATTTAGAGCCCGTGAAACCCCTCAGTTTGTGTGACAACAACAAGCAGACTCTTCTTTAACTCAAACAGTTGCTCTCCTCTCTCTGCAGCTGAAGGGTCACTGTGCAGGAGTCCAAGGAGGAGGAGGAGGAGGAGGAGTGGAAAGGGGAAGAGTGGCGGTCGTTCTGGAGCAGGGGGCTCCTCTGCAGATGATCCAGCTGCTGCAGAGCCCCTGGGAGGACAGATTCAGGGTGAGGAGCAGAGACCCAGGTTCCTGTGGAGGAGAAGGTTGAGACATCTGCTGATCAGGGCCTGGAGTT
>NW_013952404.1:7490958-7496202 GCF_001266775.1 Austrofundulus limnaeus | reverse complement strand
TATATATATATAGCTGTTAATATTTGTTTACCAACGAAAAAGTGTTTTCTGTAAAACTGTTGTGTGAATGCTGAATGATATTTACTGACGGAGCTGAAAGTGAGATACGAAAGCTAAAAGAACACTAGCTAAAAGGAGCAAAAGGCTAACTAAAAGCTAAATATGACAAAACGGTTGCTAATAGTAATAAAAGCTAACTAGATGCTGAATGTTACAAAAAACTAACCAAAAATTTAATTGTGGCAAAAGGGTAGCTTAAAGGATTAAAGGCTAACTAGAAGCTAAAATTTTAAAACTAGCTTAAAATGGGGGTATTATGTGTTTCACAGGCACAAAGTTCAGTTSTATACCACAATCCAGTAACTGTTACCTTCAGCTGTTAACAAAATGTTGTATGTATCTCAAATAACACCTATCTAAACAGTAAATAATAAACTTCTAAGTTAATAATCGAAACACCTTTAAATTGGCCACCGTCTCTTTAAAAACCTTCTCCCGTTTCGGACGCTTCCACTTCAGCACGTCTTCACCGCGATACTTTTGTGGAGGGGTGCTCTGTGGGGGGGCGGGAGCTCGGCTGCAGACTGAGCTCCGGGGAGGAGCTGTGCACAAATGGGCGGAGCTTTGTACCAACCTCACAGGAGATTCAAGGATTTCTCCAACGTGCATGAATGAGTCAAAAACAGCACTGGGTGTGCTTTTGACGAGGGAATGACGTTATAACAAAAAAACTCAAAATAGTTTTACATAATACCCCACCCCCCCTTTAAAGATAAATGTGCACGATTAGTAGCTAAAGACCAGAAAACAGCACAAAAAGACAAATGTATTATGTGGGAAACATTTGTAAATATATATATCTTTTAACGGTTACCAAAACTATTAGATATGGCACTTGTTTCCTAAATGGGCTGAACATGTTCAGTTAAAATCAGCTAAAATAGACCAAAGTTTGCTGAAGCTACATTATAAAGATGTACAGAAAAATAATAATAACAGTAAACAGTTTATCAGTCACACAGTTATAAGTCCATCAAATAAAACCGGTTGCTGTTGTTTGTTTTCGGGACATATTTGCACCGGTGTTCTGTTTTTTTTTTTAACATGTCCCGACCTCCAGGTGTGTCTGGACCTGGTGCGGCTCCTCCACTTCCTGTCCCGGTCCCCGCTGGGCTCCGTGGGGCTGCTGGACTTCCAGCCGCGGCAGTTTGTCACCGTGTCGGGTCAGCTGAAGCTCACGGACCTGGACGACGCCAGCTGCGAGGAGGCGGCCTGCCGGGCCGACGAGGACTGCACCCTCCGGTTCCCGCACCGGAACTTCAGCCTGCCCTGCTCGGGCCGGCGCCTGTGTGAGGGCCTGAACGAGAAGAGGAACATCTACAACGCCTACAGGTGAAACACGCGAAGGCTTTACTGCGCAATGAAGAGACGCTTACTGCGGCTAGAGTAGTGAAGGGAAACATACGGTAAAACCATCCAGCTGGAAAGTTCTGACTCTGGTTCTGGTCCAGGTTTTTTTATTTTTTTGACAGCTTTATGTGTGTTTTAACAGCAGAGTGAGTTCGAAGTGTTCAGTTCTGTGGGAACGATGTGACAGGGCTTGTCTCTGTTCTTTGGCCGCAGGTTTTTTTTCACCTACCTGCTGCCCCACCAGGCCCCGCCTGGCCTCACACACCTGGTAGACCACATCATGAACAGCACAGGTGAGGAGGCGGGGCTTACTGATTAACCGCCGAGGAGATCAGAGAGGGAGTTGTTCCGTCGCAAAGAGTCGTGTGAAGACATGCTAAATATTTTTATTTAATGAGCTCCACGAGATGCTTCTTGACACGTGATCCTGCAATAAAATATAAAAAAAACAACTAGTTTTCCTCCACCTGGTGTGCAGCGAGCCGACTGAGTGTGTTCTGTGTGTCCAGGAGAGCTGAAGGCCGACATCGATCAGACTCTGGAAGCCTTTGAACACATCCTCCAACTGTACACGTCAGGCCTGCACCTGGAGAACCTGCTTCCTGAATCCATAATCGGAGGTAAGACCTGGAGCASGTTTTTCAGCACATATCTCCTTCCAAGTTTGTTCTACTTCAACGTTCTTGCAACAAAACTTTCAGTTTATGAGTATTTTTTTAGATATTTAGCCTCTGTGGCCATTTTTGTTCTTCCTGAGGATGAATGGAGCTGTCTTCAGCTTCCTTAAAGGTCCTCAACAAGTTCAAAATATTTACTGTTGATTTGAGCTTTTTTCCTTTTTTTTTTATCTATCATTCTCACCTTTTCTGCTTTTCTTCTGCTAAATCAATTTTTTGTGCTTCTTTCTGTTAATTTTAGCTGTTTTCTGTGTTTTAGCTACGTTTAAGCCAATTCCGGCTAGTTTGAGCTTTTTCGACTGAATTATTATTATTTTTATTTCAGCTTCTTACTGCTTAATTCAGCAAATGTGCTCTTTCTGTTTCTTTGTGCTAATTTCTGGTATTTCAGCTCTTTCTTTTTAGCTATTTCCAAACAAACTGCAAGATTTTTCTATATTTTTTTCTTCCTTTTTTTGGCTCATTTGAGAAGTTTAATTAAAATTCCTCGTTGGCCTGTTAATTTTAACTTATTTCTGCTACTTTTAGCTTATTTTTGTTCATTTTTTGCTCTTCAGATTATTTTTTTTATAATTTTTTGTTATTTTTCTCTTGATTTCTTGTCCTACTTTCAGTCAGCTGTACAAATTTAACTCACATTACAGTATAGTTTTGATATTAAAGCTTTCAGCAAAGTTTTTTTCCTRATTAAGAGTTCACAGAGCATTTTATCAGGAAATGCTGTGTCTCTAGTTGTAGCTGTTTTTGTTTCCTCCTCGTTGTTTTCAGGGAGTTGTTTCTCGTGTTCAGGCTTATTTTGACGGGTTTTTTTAGCGCAGCTGGAATGAGAACAAAACCGACAAAGTGGAATTAATCATTAATCAGGAAGAACTTTAACTTTTTCACAATTAAAACCGTTTCGCCCCCCGATCCCCCCTTCTACCCACTCCATACAGGCACATTTTTTCCTCCCTGCAGCCCCGCCGCTCCTCTCAGCCATATGAAATATTAATAACAGAACGGCTGGCTGCGTTCCTGTGGGGAGAGATTTTTCTTTTTCTTTTTTTTTTTTTCCACCGGCCCCCCTCCTCTGCTTCCCCCAGATGCTGGCCTGTTTATATAGCAGCGCTTTGTGAATTTAATCGCAGGTCCAGGGGTAAAGAGGCCCACTCTGCTCTTTAGCGAGGGGAATGTTTCGGCTTAACGAGGAGGTGCCAGGAGTCGACTGCTGCTGCTGCAGAGTGATAAGATCCAAAAAAATATGTGTCTGTTTATTATTTGAACATATCGCACGGTTAGCTGGAGCAGAGGTATTTCGTTGTGGGGGGGCTGGAGGACAAGCTCGGCTGGTTCAGTGAAGTTCAGGTCAGCCGGCTTTGATTTGCAGATTTAGCTTCATAAACTCAAAAGACAAGTTGGAGAGCAAATCGTCATTTTTGGGGTTTTGGTTGGAATTAGGTTAAAGTGCCTGTGACGTGRGTTTTGTACAAATACAAAAAGTTTGGAAAAAACATCAAAATTTTAAAAATTGTGCTAATACACATGGTTTTATCCTTTTTATCACTTAACTGGCACYTTTTTTTTTTGTTGTTGAACTTATCAGCTAACGTGAAACAGGAAGTGATGTCAAAGGGGAACTTCCTGGTCTGTTTGAGACGATGGCTGTGTCCAAAATAGCAGGACGGGTCCTCCGAAGGCCGAATTTGTCGGCTGCATACGTCACAGCGCCGCGACGAAGGACGTCCCAAACCGAAGACTCCTCCGATGCGGCCGACAAATACGTCCTTCCTTTTTCCCCGATTTGAAGGACTGGTCTGATGGATCCTTCCCGGCCCAGCATATCCCATAATGCATTGCGGCCCGACCGGAGATTTTTTTTTTAAGCTAGTAATGGCGGACGAAGCGAGAGAAAAGAATACGTTTTAAATAAAAAATATGGCGATATAAAAATTAAAAAATTTAGAGGTTGCAATTCTAATACTTTTATCATTTGTATGGACATGTTTTTAAATATTATTTTTACCATAAAAAAAGTGAAATAAACATGAACCTACAGCGGGTCAGTTAGTTCTTCAAATGTTACCTTTAAGTTAATTTTATTGTTTTGTGATATTAATAATGCTAATGTATCAATATTTCGCTAATTTTGATCTATTTTTGCTTCTGTTTAGCGTCGTCTTGGTTGCTAGGTGACATGACGTACGCGGGGGTGGAGGGGAGGCTAGACCGTCCAAATTCACAGACTTTTTTTTTTTCCGTTCTTCCCGGTCTACCAAGGACCCGGCCCGCCGCGACCGGGTAGTCTGGGTCCTCCGGAGGACCCGGCCTGTCGTTTTGGACACAGCCGATATTGTTTGAATTCTGATTCCTCGTCTCTCTGATAGTGTCTCAAAATAATCTAAAGAAACATCAAATTCTTCACCACCGTCTGTGTTTTTGGCCGTTTTAACAATATTCTGCTTACATACAGGCTTCCCCCCGTTTCCCCTTTGTCATCACTTCCTGTTACTGRTCATGCACATATCTCGACAGCTGCTTGTCTCGGTGGATTGAATCTTTTTTTTTTTACAATACATTATTGAAGTTATCTACCCAAAAAATATTTATTTTTTATCATAAAAATTTTARGTCACAGATACTCTAAGTTTACCTTTTCAAATTTGTTTCAGTTCGGTTTATTGGATCTTCCAAATAAAGAAAAACTGCTCGTGTGTTAGAGAGAGAGAGACACTCATCCTTGAGCCTTAATTTCAAATTGCTGACAGATGGAGAGTCTTCAGGGACATGGATGTCAGTTTTCCACAGCTGAGATCTTCTGCGGTGTGACAGAGGAGGCCAGGATGTAGCAAAGAGCCTGGATTAATTCAGGATTTGTTAAGACAGACTAAACTATTCTCCAGAGACAGGTCAAGTTTCTGTCTTTACTCTTTAGGCCTCATTTGAACCCCTCTTCCTTTTAGTCTGATGTAAAAACAGATCCTCAAGTCTTTTCCTCCTATCTAACACACACACACACACACACACACACACACACACACGCCTCCTGACATTTACAAAGGTTACCAGTTTGCATCGCTCGCCTCCTCTCCTCAGACTCACAGACGGAGCTTTTGTCCATTTGTGGAGACGTGTGTGTGTGTGTGTGTGTGTGTGTGTGTGTGTGTGTGTGTGTGTGTGT
>NW_013952404.1:7481695-7489581 GCF_001266775.1 Austrofundulus limnaeus | reverse complement strand
ATACAGTATATATAAAATTTATTTATATATATTTAGTGCATTCATCTCATGACAGCTGGGTAACTTTCAAGCCGAGAAAATGAAGCTTGAAACTTTCAATAATTGATTTTGATCAAAAGGGCAACAGAGGATCAACTTTAATGAGCTTTTTCTGTATTCCTTTCTTACTTTAACGTCAAATAAACAGGGTTTTGTTTTTAAACTGATTTGCTAAAGTGAGATGAGATGTATCGTTAAGAAATAAATGAATAAGTTGTTGGTAGAAAGTAACGCATAAAAAAGGATTTCTTTAAAAATTAAATTTTCTTCATCCATTATGCTCTAACAGCTAAATATAAGATCATTTGGAAAAGGTTGTATTTCTATAAGAATAATTAGTTATATTTTTCAATAAGCATGGACAGAAATTAGCTTAGATGTTGAATTTTGTCAGCGCTGCATCGCAGAGTTTGACCCTGATTTATTCTGACTTCAGCCCTGCTTTGTCCTTATCTGCAGTTTGTATTAGTTTACCCCCTCAGGGATCATTAAACTTTCATCGTCTCCTCAGAGTCCTTCAGATCCTCTTTAGTGGACTTGTGTTCTGAAGTGGCGTCTCCTCTTCCTCCTCCTGCGGTTAGATTACGCGGTGATGCGAGGTACGGGGACCTCGGGGAACGTGGAGTACCGCTGCTGGCCGTCCTACAGCCAGCAGGGCTGCGTGCTGTCGGTCCACGACGCCAGAGAGGCCGCGTACATCTGCAGCTCCCACTCCCAGTGCAGCAGCTTCACCCTGACGGGCCAGAAGACGTGGACCGGTTCGTTTAAAAAAAAAAAAAAAAAAAGAAAAGCACCTCTTTGATCGTGTGACTCAAACTCATTAGCTGCTGAAAAGTAAACCTTTAAATCTTGTATAAGCCCGTTTTTAAAGTTGACATGTACACACTTGGTCGAGCAGCAACATGTTGCCTCGCTGATAGTTTTTTTTTTCTGTGCTCCGCAGGCCGCCTCCTCGCCTCGTTCCGGAGCGGCTTTGATCACCTGGTGCCTGACGGGACGTCGGAGGTGTACGTGAGGAGAACCAAAGCTCCCGGAGCTCCGTCGCCGTGACGCGTGGAGGAAACCGACAGGAAGGGGAAGGACTGGAGTCTCGCTCTGTGAAAACACGCTGTGACCGCAGCTCGGCTTTTTTTTACGGGCGAGGAGCAGATGTTGGAAGCGAGCATGTGAGCGCGTCGTGTTTATAAGGCCTCCGCTCGGCGACCGTTTGATCCTCCTGCCAGCTCGCTGCCTCTGCCAGCTACTATTTAAAGGGATTTCCCTTTCAGGTACAATTAAGGAGGAGGAGAGCCTTGTTGCCTTCAACATTTTCTTCTCACACACACACTTAAGTGATTCACCTTTATTTGCCGTGTGTGTTGGCTTACAGTCCTCACAGTCAGATTTCTTTAAAGYGATCCATGATTAGTTGTAACATTAGACTTTATTTAATAAACATATACTTTAACTGTAAAATAAAGACTGTAAAAATACTGTAGGATTTTCAGTTTTTATCATTTTTGAACTAAAAGTTTAAAAATATTTTACACGGACGGGGCCATTTTATTTACACTCAAAGCATTCTGGGTAAATGATGACGTGGATAGGTCCTCGGTGTGAGCGAGCTATATCCACCCTGAAGGTTAATCTTGGACAATATCTGACGATTGTCTCTTTTGAATGAAACCAGAGAGCYCTGACAAAGAGGAGAAGGTAGAAATGACTCAGTCTGTAACTGAAAATATAGATGGAGGACAACAGTGCTGCTTCATGGAAGAAGAACCTCAGCTTAGCCTGTTAGCTTTAGCGTTAGCCCCGATGCTATCACCATATATATGTATTAGCTCAGCGCTACACATTCTCCTCTCGTCACTGAGGTCCTCCATCCACATGACAGAGAGGAGAACACAAAAATGACTCAGCCTGCAACTGAAAATATGGATGGAGGACCTCAGTTTAGCTTGTTTGTCGTGCTAGCACAGAGCTAATACATATAAGYCAATATAGCGTCTGGGCTAACGCTAAAGCTAACAGGCTAAGCTGAGGTTCTTCTTCCATGAAGCAGCTCTGTTGTCCTCCAGTTACAGGCTGAGTCATTTCTACCTTCTCCTCTCTGTCAACGCTCTCTGGTTTCATTTAAAAGTGTCAATCGTCAGATATTGTCCAAGATTAACCTTCAGGACGGATATAGCTCGCTCACACCGAGGACCTATCCACGTCATCATTTACCCAGAATGCTTTGCGTGTAAATAAAATGCCTCCATCCGTGTTAAAATATATTTTTAAAAATTATAAAAACTAAACAGCCTACAGTATTTATACAGTCTTTATTTTACAGTTAAAATATATGTTTATCAAAAAATAAAGTCTAATGTTACAACTAATCAGGGATCCCTTTAAAACCCAGAGGAGCAGCTGCCGCAGCTCAAACCTCCGGAGGACGAGAACACTTAAATGTGCCGAGGTCGGCGCTGTGTGTGTGTGTGTGTGTGTGTTCGTGGTTGTCTGGCGTCGCTGCCAGAGGTCAACAAACACAACAGCAGAAGGGCTGTGGCGATTCAAACCATTCCAGTTGTTTTGTTTCTAAAGTTGCGTTCCTGAATATTTATACGATAAATATGTGAAATGTAATTGTTCTTACATTGTTCTGCTTTACGTGCACCTTGTGGGTGAATCATTTCTGTTTTGTTTTTCATTGAAAACATTTTTCACTTCTTTTTTCTACTTCACTTGTATCATTTGTGCTTAAATAAATGCAAAGTTTCCACATTTTCTTTTTTTTTTTTTTACGGTTTGCATTTTCATTGTTTGAAGCGTAACGGCAGCTAACAGCCTGATTATTTCTCATTAGCACCTTTGTGTGTGTTTCAGTGGGGGGTGGAGGGCTTCTTGCACGAGCATGCTGTGTGTTTGTGTGTTTAGTCCTTTTATCTGCTCTCGCACACACCCGCATCTTCGAATCTGCGGCCCGAACGAACTGCTGAAATTGCGAAACCCGCGGATCTCAAGCAGAGTTTGCACAATAACAGAGGAATGCATTCAAATGGCCGCCATCATGCTGAGGTCATTATGAGGCTTAATTAATACATGTAAAGCAGCTTAACAGGCCTTTTTCTCAAGACGGGGGATCAGGGGGTGCTGGTGTAAGACAAAAGCAAACATCGGGACATTCAGAGTTGGAGAGGTTTGCTCACAAATGACCATCTGTGCCTGGAGGAACAGAGAGCAGCATTACTGTGAAGGTTTAGGTACAAAAGGTGCCAAACTCCATATTTTTTTGTTCTTTCTTTCACCACTCAGCTGTTCACCTTTCTGACTTGAAAGGGCATGTTTCTGTCTAAAAATTAGTTTTATGGCCGTGCAGCAGGGAGGCCTCAGGGGCCCTCTCTTCTTGCCTGATGCTGGCCCCTTGTCTAGACAAAGCCGACTGATTAGAGTCTAGATTTTTTTTTTCACAGATAAAAAAAAAAATCCTTCTTGASATTAGATAAAACAAAGTCACGGTCTCGACACGACCAGATTAACTGGAGAAACCTGAGTTGAAATGAAAAGTCTCGTGACCTAAAAWAAAAAGATGGATAGAAAAGCTGCTGCCTTGTGAAGATTAAGCTATTGTTTGAAGACGAGCTGCTTTCTTTAACAGCAGCTTAGCTAAAACAAAAGACTTTCTTGTAATAAAGTTTWAAAAATGTTGGCAATGTGTAAAGTTTTTAGTTAGGAGTTAAATTATACCAGATTTAAACAGGTTTACACGACTGAAAAGAACAGCTTAGAACATTTGCTAAGCTAATTTAGATATTGGTGTTAGTAAGAACTGTTGATAAAAAAAACACTGCCAAGAAAAAAAAATTGGTGACACCCTTAAAGAAATACTACCGAGAATTTTTTATTTGTTTTTGTGTCAATTAAGTTAAAAATACTTAGCCAATCAGATAGTTCATTAACAACCCAGCTAACAGTTAGATGGTTAAAAGAATATTGGAAATAAAGCATGAATAACTTATTCAACTCTACAAATAATTTGTCTTAAATAGTGATTTTCAAATTTAGCTAGCTAGCTCACTAGCTAAGCTAATTAGGTAGGATAGCCATGGTGGGTGGTTCTAAAAATGACTTAAAATGCTGCTAAGAAATCATTTAAAGGCATGTTAGTCTTAAAAAATACTACTTAGAGAACTTTCTTTTGTTTTGTATAATTTAGCTGCATTAGTATAACTAATTAGTAATTTTTAAATTTAACTAGCCCACTAGCTAGGTAAGAGAGCTGCTAGCGTACTAACGATAAACTTGGCTGTAGTAGTTTTTTTGTTAACACAACTTAATTGTTTTATCTTTTATCCCAGACCAAATAGTTTGGTGGTGCATAATCACTAAAGAAATAACCTGCTGATTAGAGAATGTTTTTTTATTGTTAAGCCAAATTAGCATTACGCTAAGGTAAAGATTTTGCATGTTTGCACTGACAAGCTAATTGTTTGTCAATACAAATATTTAAGATTTTGAAATATAAACATGACTACCTTTATTAATCTCTGCAAAGAGCTAGTCTTTAGTATTTCTGTTCCCATTTGAAAAGTGAAGAACTTTCTCAAATCTCCAGTAAAGATAAGCTTCACGAGTTTTAGGGGATAAATGTTCTGGCCTCAGACTGGGTTTATCTTGGCCGCCTTTTCTGACAGAACTAATGAGTGTTTTGGCTTGGCGTGGAGCTCGCATGTGTTTTTTTAAAAGCTCAAATATTTGGGAGTGTAATTAATAAATGCAGAGCAGCTGAAGTAAGTTTTGCAGAACATGGAGGACATTGTGCAGATTGTAACGACGACGATCAAATGAACCTAAAAAGCTGAAAATACTAAAGGCTTATAGTTTCTACAGCCACATTTTGGTGTCTGCAACATARGTTAGGAGGCGTTTACATAAACTCCTCTTCTTTTAAACCGCATTTTGTAAACATTTACAGTTTTGGAAGACAGACTGCCGTAGCGCAGCTTCTGTTTGTTGGCCTCCATTTTTGTTTTAAAATGTAAAAAAAGTCTTTTTATTTATTCATAGTTTCAAGTGCTTAATTTTTCACAGAACTGCTTTAGTTTTTGACATTTTACAAGTATTGAGTGTATTTTAGCTGAATAGTGTATAATATTACAAAACGACCTACTTTATTCTCATATTTGCTGTCGCCTGGGGTTTGTTCATCAGCTCTGTGGTTGGTCCTGATGTTTTTATTTCTTTTAATCTGAAAGTATAATTTTTCTTCTTTTTTAACCTAAACTCTGCATGGAGGGTTTGTTTCTTTTTGGTCTGGGGGTCTGTTTGGAGATGTTGGTCATGTTTGCAGTGTGATGAAAGATGTAAAACACAGCAGTTCTGTGTGGCACACTGTTTCTCTGTCTTATAATTGACAAGATTTTTTTTTCCTTTTAAAAAAAGGCTCAGGGAGTGAGCAGAGGGGGAGGAGAGTGATTGTTTTTCTTTTACTCAGCTCCATTTCTATTTTTTTTAAGTGTCTAGTTTCACCCGACTTGTTTCCGTCAGGTTTTATTCATGACCTCCATCTGGAAATAATATCTGCTCATGAAAACAAGCCATCAGCAATTTCAGGGAAGAGTGTGCGCTCGAGTGTGTGCGCGGAGTTGAAACGACATGTATCAAAGCCTCCATCATCCTCTCCTACAACCCTGGCTGAAATGCTACTTTGTGGTCTGAATTAAAAAAAAAAAAAAAAGAGGCTTTGACTCAAATGCAAAGTTAGTCATCAAACGCTGGAAACTTCAGCTGCTGGGAGAAAATGACGTGTCGGGCAGGTCTTTGGCGAAACGTTTGACCTTGGCTCAGACTAAAAATATGCATTAACCCAGTGAAAGCCTGCATAGTTCAGCAGGAAAGAAGATCTGGCTTGTGTTAGAGCTGCTCACAGGAGCGTACGGAGAGAGGGAGTGGGGGGGTTAGAGCAGATATTCACTCCAGTCTGAAACACCTCTGTTATGGAAAACCTCGCTGACGCTCCAGAGGCTGTTTCTGTCCGGCTGACACAGGAGACGGGCCGGTCACACCTGAGAGCCTCTGAAGAGCAGCCAGGCGTTTAGCCCAGGCCTTGTCCCCGAGCACAGAGGCCTCTTTTTTTAGTTTGCGCCGCCCGCCCCGACCGTCGAGGCGAGCGTTTTGTCTGTCTGCCTGGGGCTGATTAGATCTCTTTCTGTTTTCGAGCCATAATGGCTTTAAAGAAAGAGAGAGCCAGTAGGTGTGTGTGGCTTCAAGTTAACCCCGGTCAAAAGGTTTATGCGAGGCACTAAAGCCCCCTGAGCTGATTCCAAGAAATCACTGCTCGTTTTTTTTCTCTCTCTCTCTCTTTAGGAATATTCCTTATTACTTGATGTGTGCTTTAGTGGAAAAAGTCTGGAGGTATTTTACACATACAACCCCCCCTCCTCTTTTTTTTTGGTTATGAGATCCCCACATGTTCCCTTTGCCCCCGCTGAACACACACCACTACATCACAGCAGCAGACTGGGTCATTTTTCTTTTGAAGCCCAGCCCCTCTTCCCCCCTCCTCCTCCTCCTCCTGTCTCTCTTCCTTGCCAGTCCATCCATCATACAGAGCCCCCCCACCCTTCAGGCCCAAAACCTCTACAGCCTCTGTTCCTCGACTCCAGTCCTCCACACCACTCTCTCCTCCTCCTCCTCCCCAGTGGAAGCATCTGGAGTTTCCTCCATCTTTCAGCCTGCCGAGGCCTGAGGCTGCAGATGTGTGTGTTTGCTCAAATCCAAAAAGCGTCTGCCTTTTGTCCGCGTGCTCTGGAATCTCCTCTGTCACACCTCGGCTGTTTCTCAGCAGGGTTGGCTGGGGGGTGAGGGGGACGGCCGCCCCGCCACCCCCCAGCCAGAGGAGGACTTCCTTCTCTCCAGTTAATCCTCCTCCAAAAATACACACCACAGACACACCCTCCCACTCARCGAGCCACAGGCCTGCAGGCTCTAATGTTATTAGTTCACACTTATTTTCACTGTTTCACTTTGTGTGCCATGAGTTTTTCATGTTTGCTGGAAACACGAGAACAAAAGATAAAACYTGATTTGAAAGTTTTTCTTTTCTCCTTTCAGCAGGTACCTTTTTGGTTTTAACTGTGCTGCCTGTTCCTGTTTGTTTTTGACTCGGTTTAATTAAAAATACCAAGACCAATTACCAGTAAATGAATGATTTCCCTCCTCGGTGCAGGTTGAGCTTCCGCTGCTTGTTAAAAGCTGTGAACTGCAGCTCTTTGCCACAAGTCCTCAATTAGGGCTTTTCCCACAGAGTCATAAAACAGTTAGAGGAATCATTGAGAGGCCGTTAGATCCAACACTGTTAGGAGTTCATTAGTACCTGCAGACGCAGCTACTGTCACAAGAGGAGGAGGATTAACTCAGACCATTAAAGCAGGCTAAACACCTCTTTGTTTATTACCCCCTGTCTATCAAGAGACACTGTAAACAAATAGAGACTTGATTTATTTTTGATAAAAGTAGCTTTCCTTTTGGTTTTCTGGGCAAGTTGTCTGAAAAACTGCATGGTTTAACCTCAGTGGTTTGTTTTTTACAATTATACTGTGAAGACAAACTGTGGAAGATGATTAGGGCCACAGTGCCCTTTTTATTTTATTTACTTAATTCTGCCTTTTTTTATTCTGTGGAAAAACTCAGAATCTTGAGGAAAAATAAGGTTTACAGAAGAATTATTTTTTCCCCTGTGACGTATCCTCTTCCCTATAAAAGTTATCATATATTTAATTTATTTATTTATCACAAACTAATAAAATTGTTACTCTAAATAAAATGATCTAACCTTTAAAAAAACAGAATGTGAACCTTAAGTTATTTTACATGTATCATTT
>NW_013952404.1:7480046-7481176 GCF_001266775.1 Austrofundulus limnaeus | reverse complement strand
TATATATATATAATACATACACCCATAAACACTCAGGATTGCAGGATCGATAAAGAGGTCCCCAAGAATTATTTTCCTTTGGCTGCTCAGAGGCAGGCAGGGGTCTAAGTAGTGCAAAGACGTCTCCAATTCAATGTCACAGGAATCACACAGACCACTGRCATGGAGTCCCATCACCATCTTTTGGTAGTTGAGCAGATTGTGCCCTGGTAGGACTCCACCAGTGTACTTAGAGTTTTCTTTGTCAAAGCAATGAGAGCTTTCCTAAACCTTAGATTTGGGCRGTTWATCAGTTCCCGTGCCTGTCTACAGTCTGTCAGCTCCCTCCAGCAGAWTGAGTGTTGARGTCTAATCCTGTGGAGTGGTCCTACAGACTGTMGTTGAGATACRTACAACAGCTCTGGTTCTTTGAAGTGGGCCTGATGGCCTGCTCTTGCAGGGCAGTCAGCTGTCTRGTTACTGTTGAGCAGGGCAGCATCCACAGCGATGAACTCGAAGGAATAATGTGGATGAAATCAGTCATCTTTTCTCCTCTCTTTATTCAGCAGAATGGCAGAAAGCAAATCACTGTCTCTTTTCTTCTCTTCAGCAACAAGCTGAGCAGCATGCCCATGAGCAGTGGACTAGTGCCACACAGTGGACAAATCTAGTTACTGCACTTATAACCAAAACAACATTTAATCCAGTCAACATGTTCACACTGGTATGGAGGATCAAATCTGACATAATTAGAAAAAAAAAAGCTGAAATATCCTCTTCGTTGTCTTCATGCTTCACAAAGCGAGGCGCGCACAGAGTAAGTTGTAGTATTCTCCAAAATGACATGCATGAGTACTTTTATAACTTATGAAATGTTGTAAATATGAGAGCAAAAGCTTGACAAAAAACAAACTGAATGGTGCGCAGCCTTTGTAGAGTGACTCGAGGCTGCGCACCCACTGTCAGAGGGCACGACCTGCCCTGCTCTGATCTGATTGAGTAGAACTTTAACTGTGATTCTCACTATTGGTTGAAAGAACTGTCAGTTTAAAATCTGGATGGTTATAAAAAAAAGTTGTTTTCTCCTTTCAATTTTACAAATGACGGTCAACCGTCAAGGACGAGAACTTTAATTTACTGGTACATCTTTT
>NW_013952404.1:7472528-7478980 GCF_001266775.1 Austrofundulus limnaeus | reverse complement strand
ACCTCACACACGTGCCTACTCACACAGGCTCAGCCGAGGAGGAAGGAATTCAGAGCGGTGAAAGTTRGGGGTGAGATTAATCAAAGCAGCACTCAGGGGGGACTTTTGTCCACTCACGTGGAGCAGTAATCGCCTCGCGAGCGCATTCCTTCGTTCCTTTGTCTTCTCATTTATTAAAAATAAACTGAGTGAAACCTTTAATCTGTCACAACCGCAGACTTGAATATATAAACTCCTTGGTCACAACTGAAATCCTGAAGACTCGACTGACCCTGGGATCTGTTTGYGATCATCCAGGCCTGTGTGGAGCTACAGCCTCCAGCTGGAGACACGAGGAACTGCTGCCATGAGCARGGGGACGGGGCAGCAGAGACAAAATGATTTTGCAAATTTTTTTTTAAAGGCGAGCTATTTATTGACACGAGGAAATCGTAGCCGAAGGAGCCGGTCGTGTCTGAAGGAAACAGAGCTCTGAGGGAGGGATGTTTGGTACAGATTTAGTGACCAATAGGGCAGTGTGTGATGTTTGACTGACAGGCCTGCTGGCCACTGCTCAGCTTGTTGCAGAGAGGGTGAGGAGGACAGAAAGTTAAAGTAGCTCCACAGACAAGAGACTGAACGGCTGACCTCTGCGTCTGCAGCCATGTCCGACTGCGAGGGGCTACCAATGGGTAAGAGTAAACTCTTCTTTAAACATAAACCAGTGTTACAGACGTGTGCACTCAGGTCTGTGAGCTGTTTTTGTTTCATCTGTGAAGCAGAGGATTTGTTCGTCCTGTTTTCTCCACTGGAACAGCTCAGCCTGCAAGTGTTCAGCAGCAGCAAAGTTCAGTTTCAGGCCTTTTATGGGAAATTTGAAGCGCGTTCCTTCTAATTTCATCCACAGCAATGAGTCAGCCTGGGTTTTATTTAGAGACACGAAGAGAAGGAAAACAAAGGCTGCATGGGAAATCTGATTATAACAGTGTGTGATGCAGGTGTGTGTGTGTGTGTGTGTTGGTAGAGCATTAAGTGATGGGCCATTTCCCGTAAGTGCAGCCAAGCTGAGAGAAAAAATGAAGCCTTTCTCCATCCTGGCTGCCCGACCTAACAGGAGCAATCATCTCTCACTCGCTAATGTTGTTTTCAGCCTCTTAGCTTCATCTTCTGTCTCCTCGTTTCCCTCCTCAGTGAAACTGAACATGACTCAGCAGCGTGAGAAACCYCCCGTCCCTTCTTTATGCCACGATCCACCACGCATCAGCTGGAAARGGAGCCAGAAATGTCCCAAACTCATTGTTTGATGAACTCCATGCCGAGGCTAAAAAAAAACACAACATTCTGTAAAAGTCTTAAGGTTTTAAACCCAGAGTTTAAACTAGAGTTTCAGGTTGGGAGCAAACAGTTTGCTGTAGATGTTCAGGAGGCAGGCAGAGAAGATGTGGTCTGTGGGAGGAAGCGTTTAAAGCCTTTGTTTAGAAAAGCTCAGCAGCACATGAAGAAAAGTCCTTTTTTTTTTGTAAACAAGTGCTCTGAAGCAAATCCTAAAAAGCTCCGTTTGCTTCTGAAGTAAYTTAAAAATAAACTAAACAAAACGAGGAGACAGAAGAAACATACAAAAAAATCTTGTCTGGATCATTTGGTAACATTTATTCCTTTTTTTTGTTTTGTTTTGGTAGTTTGTTTTTGTGGTTCTTGTGTTCAGTTCTCAGCCTGACCACGCCCATCTCCACCTGGACTGTTCCACAGCTGCAGCCACTCCACTCATCAGTCCTAGTTCTTTTGACACGCACATGCACACGCACATGTTCAGCATACCATCCCATCCCATGCCATGCCATACCATACCATACCATACCATCCCATACCATCCCATCCCATACCATACCATACCATACCATCCCATCCCATCCCATCCCATCCCATCCCATCCCATCCCATACCATCCCATCCCATCCCATCCCATACCATACCATACCATAACATAACATCCCATGCCATCCCATGCCATGCCATGCCATCCCATCCCATCCCATCCCATCCCATACCATCCCATACCATACCATACCATACCATATGCCACTTTTATTTATAAAGCACTTTAAACAGCACAAGGCCAACCAAAGTGCTGTACAGTAGACAGGCACAACAGGAAATGGTTAAAATTACAGTTAAAATACAAATCACAATACGGAGCATTTATATTTACAGTACATATAGAACAGAGTTATGATACTCAGTGAGGTTTTGCACCATGTCACTCAGGCTCAAAAGCAAGGGAGTAGTAGGGTGTTTTTAAATGAGACTCGAAGACAGCGAGTTTTTAAATAAAGATTTAGTTGTTTTTTTCTGAGCCCCTTGGAGTCTGCATCCTCAGGTTCAGACTTCGTAAAAACTCGTAAAACATGCAGAGTGTGGTTAAAGATAAAGCTTTCTATGGGGGAAAAAAGAGAAACATCTGTTGCTCCAGATTCACGGCGCTCCTCCAGATGTGCACATCATATTTCTGCTGGTGAAACATTTTTATTATCAGTGCAGGAAAATCCCTCCTGTTACTTTAATAAGGACATTATACCAATGATGGCAATTTAATATAWGTTAATTTGATCTGAAAGGTTGGTGTAGTACAGCTCATGTCCTGCAGGGGGCAATATGGAAACATGTTATGATGGAGCGAATAAAAGGCAAAATAGAGATGTGGATAAAGGATTAGAGGCAAAAATATAAAGAAGGCGGAGGAAAAGGAGGAATTTATGTTTGACTAAAGGATGAAACAGGTGGAGAAATGAGAAGGAAGAAGTGAAAGTTTGGCAAAATATGAGTGTTTGAGGAGAGCAAAAAAAACAAGCCTTTGAGTTCATATTATCTGCAGCACACACGTGAACATGTTCGTGTTTGATGACGTCACATCCGGCTGACATCAGGCCTCCATCTGTGTCCTGAACCAACAGACAAGTGGCTCTGCTGACGCTAAACCCTGTTAGTCATTCATGCAGCGATCAGTCGCAGTGTGTATTTGTTGTGTGCGTCCGCGATGCAAGGAAACAAGACTGATTCTTTTATGCAGATATGCTGTAAGGTCCACAATTACAAAGCCTCTGCTCCACCACCCCCAGAGTAAAAACCAGAACATTTCTATTGATTAACAGAGTGAGACACTCTGATGGTGACATGAAAAAAATAAAATAAAAAGAAATCACAAAATCTGAGAAAAAAGTGATTAAAAGTGTTGAAAGTTTCCATCATCTGCCACTTATCCGTAGTCGAGTCGAGGAGGCAGCAGGTTCAGGAGAAAAACCCAGACAGCAACACTGTCCAGCCCGTCCTGGGGGATACACAACCCCTCCATCGCGTCCTGGGTCTTCCCCGGGGCCTCGTCGCAGGAGGACGTGCCTGGAACACCTCTAAAAGGAGGCGTCCTAATCAGATGAACCYCCTCATTTTCGATGCAGAGGAGCAGCAGCTCTACTCTGTGCTCCTCATCCTATAAGGCTGAGCCCGGCCACCCTAAGAAGGAAGCTCATGTTGGCTGCTCATACCCAGGATTAGGGGTGCGAATCTTTTACTCTCTCACGATTCAATTCTGATTTTTGGGGCCACGATTCGATTCAAAATTGATTTTTCATTCAAAGCTGATAATGTGAGCCCATTTGTCGTGTTCCCAGAGAGCTTCGGCTTCATTTTGCGAGCCTCGCACACCTCGCTCATGTCAAACTCAGACTCCTTCAGTAAAAAACAAAATGAGCTCATATCATTGCATACAATGAAGACAGGACCAATTGAATCTCTCTTCTCCAGTTTTGTAGTTTCTCTCTTTGTTTTTGGTGCTTTCTGCACCAGAAGCAGCTGCGTGATGATGTCAGAGTTACAAAACGAAGGCTGACAGCAAATGAATTTGCTTTATTTATTTATTTTTATTTATAAAAATCGATTTTGGGACATTTTAAATCGATTCTGAATCTTTGTAAATGAGAATCATGATTCTGGTGTGAAACTCTTTTTTTTTTTTTGGTGCACCCCTACCCGGGATGTCGTTGACGATGCACGCGTCATGACTGCAGGTGAGGGGTGGAACATAGACGGATCAGTAAAACAAGATCTTTACATTTCCACTGACTGAAGCAACGCCCTGGTTACAGAGGATGAGGCCAACAGAATCACATCGTCTATGATAAAAGTGCAAAAATAAAATGTCACCAGGATGTAGAACCTTTGTGCATGTACAGGTTTTAGTTCAAAAAGACCAGAGTTCTTGTGAAACGTGGGGGGGAGGGTGACACACACACACACACACACACACACACACACACACACACACACACACACACACACACACACACACACACACACCTCCTGGATTTTCATGCTGTACTTTTATAAATGGGTCATTTTCCCCTGAGCAGAGCTGAGCTGCTGTTTGTTGGTCTCATTCTGTAGCAGTTTTAGAAGCTTCACTGGATTGCACATCATCATCATCATCATCATCATCATCATCATCATTGTCATCATCATCATCATCATCATCATTGTCATCATCCAGGCCTAAGTTTGTTGTCATTAACATATAGATTAGATGAAGAAAACTCACTGGGGTTTATGTAACCTTCACTCCACATCATTATAGTAAAGATCAGACAAGGAAAACCTGAAGGTTGACCTGTTGTATCGTTTGRTCTTTTGTCACTGTTTTATTCAGAATAAAATGGTTTTTGTTTTGGTTACATTTTCTCATTTTATCGGTTTCTTTCTGTCCGAGAATCTTCCATTTTCATTATCTTGTAGTTTTGTTTTTTGTTTTTTTTTTTCATTTTTGTCCCCTTCCTAACCCAAGAAGTGTCTAAACGCAGACTTTTTAAAGCCTTCACAAGTTGCTTACGGAAAGGAAAAGAAATTAGCTTTTTTGAAACTTTTTCTTGCTGCCAAGTCTAACAAACCTAAATTGTCTTGACTTGAGTTTAGGTCCATCCTTGAGTCGAGGATTTCCCTTTTTCTGAAGTTAAACACGAGCAATTCGCTGTCAAACAGCCACATATTTCTGCTCCTCTCCTGGGATTTGTCGTCTTCTGTCTAACAGAGCTGGAATTTAAATATTTACTCAGAGTTTTACGTTCATGGTTTGTGGTTGGTTTTATGTTCAGAGTTCAGGTTAAAAGGTGAACTGTTGATTGGAAGGATTAGGGATCTGATCACAATATTTAGAACGAGTAAATTCCTGAAGAACTTCAGAAAAGTTGTCAAAAAGCAGCTACTGACAGTTTCTAATATAAACTTTGAACTGACCTAAACTTTGCTGTTTGAACTGTATGAGAGGAGCAGAACAAATGGTATCAAACGAAATGTTAAAGCTGCTGCCAGTGGCTCATTATTGTCAACTATGGAGCAAAAAGTGTAAAATAAAATGTTAAAAAAATGTTACTGACACATTTTCATTATTAAGCTCACTTTCTGAGTGTAAAATCCTAATTTTTGCTTACTGGTCTTACATAATGTTAATTTTTACTAAATGTTAAATTTTAATTTAAAATAGTTTGTGTAAATGTTAAATCCTAAATCTAAATGTAAAAGTTAAATCTTAAATGTTGTGGTTAAATGTTAAAAGTTTACCTTTAAGTAGTTTGTAATGGAATGCAGCCTTTGCTATGATGCTCAGCTTTTGTCATCATCCTGACAAAATAGCAGCTGCTAACACTGCTAATACTGCTGAAGATGGCATTTAAATTTGAAATTCAAAATGATTTTATTGAAAACAATATGGATGGTACCCGTGGTTCGGCACTTTGAAGTGTGGCTTGGACACCAGCCGCAACTGCAACTTTGCTGTTTTGTAAGGAAGTGTTAGCAGAGTGGGCAGCATTAGCAGAGTTAGCAGGGTTAGCAGAGTTAGCAGCATTAGCAGAGTTAGCAGCATTAGCAGAGTTAGTTGCATTAGCAGAGTTAGCAGCATTAGCAGAGTTAGCAGCATTAGCAGAGTTAGCAGCATTAGCGGCATTAGCAGCATTAGCGGAGTTAGCGGCGTTAGCAGAGTTAGCAGAGTGGGTAGCATTAGCAGAGTTGGCAGCATTAGCAGAGTTAGCAGCATTAGCAGAGTTAGCAGAGTGGGCAGCATTAGCAGAGTTAGCAGGGTTAGCAGTGTTAGCAGAGTTAGCAGCATTAGCAGCATTAGCAGACTTAGCAGAGTGGGTAGCCTTAGCAGGGTTAGCAGCATTAGCAGAGTTAGCGGAGTGGGTAGCGTTAGCAGAGTTAGCAGCATTAGTAGAGTTAGCAGAGTGGGCAGCATTAGCAGAGTTAGCAGCATTAGCAGAGTTAGCAGCATGAGTAGAGTTAGCAGAGTGGGCAGCATTAGCAGATTTAGCAGCATTAGCAGAGTTAGCAGCATTAGCAGAGTTAGCAGAGTTAGCAGCATTAGCAGAGTTAGCAGCATTAGCAGAGTTAGCAGAGTTAGCAGCATTAGCAGAGTTAGCAGTGTGGCTGCT
>NW_013952404.1:7469269-7470960 GCF_001266775.1 Austrofundulus limnaeus | reverse complement strand
CAGGGTTAGTAGCATTAGCAGAGGTGGCAGCATTAGCAGAGTTAGCAGCATTAGCAGAGTTGGCAGCATTAGCAGAGTTAGCAGCATTAGCAGAGTTGGCAGCATTAGCAGAGTTGGCAGCATTAGCAGGGTTACGTTCCATTCCGAAATATTTAAATGTAAACTTCAACATTTAAGACATAGGATTTATTATTTACATATTTTCATTAACATTTAGTAAGAATCAACTAAATGTAAGAACAGTGAGCTAAATAATAAAAAAAAATAGTGGAAAATGTTTTAACTAGAGCAGGGATAGTCAATCCTGGTCCTCGAGGTCCGCAGCCCTGCTTTTGCTTCTCAAACACACCTGATTCAGTCAGTTAATTACCTCTTTCAAGTTCTACAGAAGCCTGAAAATCATCCATTCATTCAATCAGGTGTGTTGGAGCAGAGAAACAAGTAACACGTGCAGGGCTGTGGACCTCAAGGACCAGAAATGACTATCCCTGAGCTAGAGTTTAACACAAAAAATTTTAAGTGAGCTAAATAATGAAAGTGTGTTAGCGACATTTTTTAAAATTTCAACTTGATACCTCGTAGTCACCATGGTAACCAGTGCACATTGTCACTCCCTGACTGCCAAGTTAATAAGAGGCAGACTAAAATCGAGGTTTTTTTGTGTTTCACCAAAATCCGATTTATCACCATTATTTTTGTCTTTTTTCAAATTTGCTAATATTGTCTACTTTATGAACAAATTTGCCCCTTTTTTTGTTCAAATTCTGTGAAATATGGGACAATATTTTTGAACAGAATAATTATAAAATTGCTTAAAATTGAATCGGCACCCTTAAAAATCCAAAGAAAGAACAGCACCATTCTTGACTKCCTCTATAAGTTTTCAATCTGTGTAAACGATATTTTACGGTCCTGTAAGAGACGTGTAATAGATGTGAAATGCTGTTTGAGTACACGAGTAAAAAGACTGCATTAGACACAAGCGATGACCCAGTTTCTCTGGAGTCGTAACATCATCTGTTGGCTCCACTGCCACTTGAGCGCAGCTGCTGTTTCAGCTTTTCTCTGCGGCTGATATTAGCTGAAACCGTTCCTCTGTATTATCTCATGTTCTGTCATGAGGCGAGGATGTGATCCTGGCAGGTCAGAAGTGAAGATTTATTAGAAAAAAATGTGATGATGTGGGGGTGAAATCCAGCTTTTCTTGGTTTCCCAGACAGATGAAACTGAATGTAGGTCAAACTCCCACCATGTAACTCAACACATCTTCAATTCTCAGCAGTGGCTTAAATCGTCGACTTGATGTTGCTGAGTTAAACTAAACCCACTCTCGAGGCCATGGCTTTTTATCTGATCAGTTTTTGACAGTAATAATATAAAATATGCAGAGCATAAATCTTCAGTCTGTGTCAGAAAGCATGTTTTATTTGGATCAGTGTGTGTCAGGACAGACTCATCACCTGGGAATAATGTATTTTCATTACATTGTCAGCTGATTTCTCTTCTCTGCGTACATCAGTCGATCCGGTCCAGGAAGTTGTCCAAAATATTTAAGACTGCTAGCCACACAGGCAGTACTACACTTTGTTCATAAGTACATCCTCATTCTAGAGGGAACAAGCAAGGTGGTTCTACCCATCTTGTTCTGATGGGGTCGAGCAAAAATAAATAAATAAACATATATATATATA
>NW_013952404.1:7463812-7469058 GCF_001266775.1 Austrofundulus limnaeus | reverse complement strand
TGCTACTAACTCTGCTAATGCTGCCAACTCTGCTAATGCTGCTAACTCTGCTAATGCTACTAACTCTGCTAATGCTGCCAACTCTGCTAATGCTGCTAACTCTGCTAATGCTGCCAACTCTGCTAATGCTGCTAACCCTGCTTACTCTGCTAAAATTGCACACTCCGCTAATGCTGCTAACTCTGCTAACGCTGCTAATTCTGCTAATGCAGCCAACTGTGCTAACGTTGCTAACTCTGCTAATGCTGCTAACTCTGCTGATGCTACTAACTCTGCTAATGCTGCCAACTCTGCTAATGCTGCCAACTCTGCTAATGCTGCTAACTCTGCTAATGCTACTAACTCTGCTAATGCTGCCAACTCTGCTAATGCTGCTAACTCTGCTGATGCTACTAACTCTGCTAATGCTGCCAACTCTGCTAATGCTGCCAACTCTGCTAATGCTGCTAACTCTGCTAATGCTACTAACTCTGCTAATGCTGCCAACTCTGCTAATGCTGCTAACTCTGCTAATGCTGCCAACTCTGCTAATGCTGCTAACTCTGCTAATGCTGCCACCTCTGCTAATGCTACTAACCCTGCTAATGCTGCCAACTCTGCTAATGCTGCTAACTCTGCTAATGCTGCTAACCCTGCTAATTCTGCTAATGCTGCCAACTGTGCTAACACTGCCAACTCTGCTAACTCTGCTAACTCTGCTAATACTGGTATCTCTGCTAATGCTGCCAACCCTGCTAATGCTGCCCACTCTGCTAACTCTGCTAATGCTGCCAACTCTGCTAATGCTCCAAACTCCATAAACACTGCTAACTCTGCTAATGCTGCCAACTCTGCTAATGCTCCAAACTCCATAAACACTGCTAACTCTGCTAATGCTGCCAACTCTGCTAATGTTGCCAACTCTAACCCTGATAACTCTGCTAATGCTGCCCACTCCGCTAGCTCTGCTAGCGCTGCTAACTATGGTAATGCTACWAACTTTGCTAATGCTGCTAACCCTCCTAACGCTGCTAATGTTTGGACTTATTTGTTGCATTTGGTTTTGACAAAAGGTGGCAAACATGGCCAAACATCCCATATGGCAAAACTTGTCTGGCCCAGTTGTGGTCCACACAAAGTTCTAACACTCGACCCAGAAGCAGCAAAGAATGATCCTTTGGTGGCTCAGATGTGGTTTGGCGGAGGTGGTCCATGCATGGGCAAGCACCGACTAAACAAACCACAATCAGGCCAATTGTGGCATTGACAGATTTAAGCCACGTAAACCAAACCACAACTGGATCAGTGGTGGTTCTGACAGATTCGGGCCACGTAAACTTAACAGTAATTGGGGCAGTTATAGCATTGACAGATTGGACCCACATAAACCTAACCACTTCTGGGCCAGTTGTGCCATGCCATCTTAAAAACAATGCCATCATTACCAAACCTGACCTATGTCGTGTTGATAAACCACAGCCAGCAGTACCAGCCTGACTCCAGATCTGGCCAACACCTGTCCYCTTGGTGGGATACCCACTTTGGTCTTACCTGTTCAAAGGTCATTTTCCTTGATTTAACTTTTCAGACACGTTCTTTAGAGAAAATTAAGCTGTCTTTTCAATCATGTCATATTTATTCAGTATTTATTTGTTGTATTAGTTTGATGACAGTAAAATATCCTGATTTATTTTCTGTTTGTAATATTCCTTTTCCACTGTGGAAAGGCGAATTTTAAAATGTCTGGAAATGACAACAAAGTTGTTAAACCTACTGGCACATTCACACTTTAAATTTAATTTTTCAAGTCCCTTRAGAGCAAATGACCTTGATGTGAAACTTATTTTGTAAAAATGGAAGTTTTCACCCGTCTGTGTCTAAACACAGCAGTTTAAATGAACGCAGGTTGGATAAATTCATGGTGTGAAGCACAAAGCAGCCCAATAACCAGGCCAGACTCACAGATGGTGGCGGGATCATACAGAGGATTGACCCTGTTTCCTCCTCAGCTCTGGATTTGATTGTTTATAATCCTGGCCCACTGACAGACTGACTGATCATCTGCTGACAAAACAAATGTCAGCAGTTTTCTTTTTACGTTTCTCTTAAAAAAAGCATTCTGAAAATGTGACCTTCAAGCTGTACAAGCAGCATCTGCAGGACAGGTGGTAGATGCAGACCTGAAACAAGGGCAGGTTACAGAAGATTTGTTGATTTATTATRACCGTGACATGGGTGACTTTGCAAATTTGTTTGACTCTGAAGCTTATTTTACCAAATATGACTCTTTTTTAGCAGGGGTGCCCAAACATTTTCCCTGAGAGCGCCAAAATGAAAATCTATCCCAGGGCTGTGGGCCAAATGCAGAAATATACTGTAATACATGATATACAAATAGCTTTTAAGTAAATTCCCTTTTTTTGCGATTAAGCAAGCAGTCATGCACTTGGAGAAAGTTTGATGTACGCTCGTGCAGCAAAGGCTCATGAGACGTCATAAAATGATAAAATATGAGTATTTGTTGTTTTATATAGTGTGAAAATCTGCATGTGTGCTTAAATCTAATGTCTCTTGTAGCACTTTGCATTTCATTTTTAATTATGGTGAATTCTGACTAGTTAACGTTAGATATTATTTGATAAACATTACTTCAACTATAACAACTAGACTGTAAAAATGCCATTTGCTGTTTAAGTTTTATTGGTTAAAAAAAAGTATGGTTTTCACGCTGCARATTCTGGGCAGCTAAAGATGGCGATTAGGTGCTCCGGCACTAGCTCTACTCAGCTTGACCAATGACGTTCAACCACAGCGTGTTGACAGAGAGGATAATGTAGAAAGGACTTAGCCTGCAACGGAAAATATGAATGCAGTTAAACTGAGATGCTTCAGCTTAGCCTGTTAGCTTTCACATTAGCTCTCAAGCTAACGAGCTTGAAAGCTAATGCCATTATAGTTTGTGAGCTAACGTCACATAATTTTAGTAAAATATCTACGTATTAGCTCGGGAGCTAACACCACATATTTTTAATATATTAGTGATATTCATAGATATATAAATTACCGTATTTGTTTGTGTATACGTGAAATTTAACACTAAAAATCTATCATAAAGAGTGTGTGTGTGTGGGGGGGTAGTACACATGGGACTGACTTTTATGATGTACAACTGCAAAAATTTCAATGGTTCCTCGTATATTATTAAAACCCCCCTCCCTCTCATTGTAAGTCACGCCTAGCGAAGCGTATACAGTAGTTGTTTACTCACTGGAGATAATTTACCAACCAGTTTCTGCTCTGGTCWGGGAGCGGATTGTTTTTTCCGCGACACACCAATCCTGAAACTTGCGCTGCGCACCCTCTGCAGCAGAACACGCCCCACAATGCTTCGCCACCAGAGGGCGCACCGCAAAGCCTGAAAATTTTTGAAGTCTGTCTGAAATGAGTGGTGGGCTGAAATGCTTTTTAAGCTAAAAAATTATGACAGTATTATACTCGAGATTGTATCATATGAATAAATYCGGTAGTATCATATAGGCTATTTGGCATTAGCGCTAAAGCTAATTTACTAAACATCACATTTGATCATTTCAACCCACATATTGTGAGAACATAAAACCTAATACAAAATATAAATTTATCGTCACACATTAAAGCTTTTTAGCTTTTACAATCATACATTTAACAATATTAGGTGGAATAGAGAAATAAAAATATGTTAAGACCAATGTGCAAGTAGTTTAAGATCCATAAAAATTTTAGATAAAATCTTCCATTTCAACAACCACCTCCCACAAACTGGGTTGTAAGTAGAGTTTAGTTCCCATATGTGAGTGGGTGGTGGGATGGAGGACACTGGGGATCCATTTTGGGGAGGATCCTGCTGTGTACATATCCCAGTTTTAAGCTGCCTCCCCTCATGTGAACACTGAGGAAACACACAAAGACCTGTTCCCTAATCTAGACACCAGATCAGGCCCAGGAGGAGATTTAAAATAATCTGAGGCTCTCAGACAAAACACTGCGGGGTTTCAAAACATCAGAACAAAACACAAAAGGCTGTTTACTGTGAGCGTGCAGAGCAGAAACGGTGCATGGAGTTCCTGTTTGGACCGGTTAAAATCGTCTCGTGCTGAATGTTTTCTGCAGTCACTGTAGATGAGAATGGATGCAAAAAACTGTTTTCCTGAGAGACAACTCAGAGGTCAGCAGCCTGGATTGGGGTCTTGGAAGTTATCAGTTGTTAAATGGGCTAGGCTGAATCACTTTCAACTCCCTAAAAGGTCTAATGTGGCTGCGTCACCTTTGAGCCACGCAGAAATCCAGYTTTACAGATGGGTAACCTGCAGAGGAAGAGCTCCGTCCTGTTCGACGGGTTCACATCTGCAGGAAAAACAAGCGAAGTCTTTCATGTTCCTCCCAGCGTATTCTTGTCTTTGAACGCTTTTATTTTTGCTCCATCTTGTGATCTAAGATGAAAAAAAGGGGGAAGTGTTTCCAACACAAATATAGGCCACAGACTCTGATTTCCTTGGGCTTATTATTTTCCCCCTTCAAGCTTATAAATTATGCAAAGAGATCCCTCCTCATGAGCACAAATAAAAGTCTAAAGCCTCCATTTGAAAACCTGTTCCCCCTTTTTCCCCCCTTCAGACTCTCCCCCTCCTCACTTTTTAATTTGGGTTTTCTTTCTCTGCACCCTTCTCAACCCTTCCCCCTCTCTTGTCCTTGTTTTAGGGATCCCTCCGTCTCTGTGCAGTCTGCAGGCAGGCAGATAAAGCAGGCAGACTGATAATCTTGTTTAGTCCTGGCAACGCTCAGCTGAAATGTTAGATGYGAGCTTCAGGAGAGCTGGGACGTAGCTCTTTCATGTTTTCTCCCCTGTTTGGCTTCATGCTCTGACGTGTTGTCTGACATGCTCAGAATCAGTGACGCACTTTGAAATTTACTGGATTTATAATCTTATTCACCTCTTACTAAAGGTTCCCAATAAATAAATGTTTGGTAGGAACCTTTAAACATGTTTTGTTCTTTTTCTTTTCATTATCTATCATTACCTTCAAAGATTTTCTGATGCTGTAGGCTACATTTGTCAAGAAAYCAACTTCGAAACTGGATACATTTAGTGTTTTTAGGGTTCAGTATGTACCCTGCCTATGACCAGTGGAAACCCGGAAAAGAAATGGACATGAATCTATCCAGAGTTTTTTGAGATATTTTAACAAGAGACAAATTAACTCACACAATTATATATATATATATATATA
>NW_013952404.1:7460389-7463344 GCF_001266775.1 Austrofundulus limnaeus | reverse complement strand
GATGGATGGATGGATGGATGGATGGATGGATGGATGGATGGATGGATGGATGGATGGATGATGGATGGATGATGGATGGACATTCTTTCAAAGACCAGCACCACAGGATGACTGATCTTCTGTCATATTTTTAAGCAGGAAAATATTTAATGAATTCATCTCATTTCATGAATGAACTTGTTCATTTAATTATTCTGAACCATTTTCTCAGACAGACTGCATGATGAAAGTTTCTACAAACATAACTCCAGTCTGTAAATGATCTTTATGGCCTTATGGCATCAAGACCTGACCCTGAATGCATCTGATCAGTTTAAGAACTTCAAAACTTCTTGATAATTTAATAAAGAGTTAAAAACTGAGATTTTAATGGTCTTTACAAATAGTTGTATACACCTCTTATTTTTTTAAAAATAGAAGTTTTGATGATTTTATCTTATTGTCCGGTGTTTCATCTTAAACATTGTGAAAAACATCCAGAAACAAATAAGTCATCATGCAGCTGTTTGTGTTAGTCTTCAGCATTAAAAATACCAACACATTTARCATAAATATGAGGGGAAATGTACTGTTGGAATGAGAACTTTTCTTTTCTACATTTTTCTTTTTTCAAGCTCTGTTTTCTTATGTCTTCTCTTGTTTGAGACTTTTTGTCTCCTTCAATCCTTTTTATTGTTTTAATGTCTTTTATCAAAGCTTCCTCCTTATTTTCTCCCCTGTCTGAGTGAAGGAGGAGGCTCTGTGCTGCAGGCCCGGCCCTCCTGCGCTCTGACTCGTCCACGCTGGGTGACATGGGGGGAAGGCTGGGCCGTCCTCAGCATTATCTAAACACTCACACAGCTTTTTGACACAGACACACACAGCCTGAGTGTTGCTGCTTTCAGCTCTCACASAGCTGCTGGTGAGCTGTGGAGGAGAGAGAAGAACAGAGGGAGGAGAGACGAGGAGCATCCTCCTCCTCCTCCGGTGGTTTGTTCCAGCTCAGCTTTCCTCTCTGCTTGTACTTCTGGACTTTTTTCCCATCAGAGCGAGTGTTTTTACAGAGAAACAAGGAAGAGAGTTCACATGACATAATGGAGGTGAATGGGCTGTCATGGTGACTCCAGGGAGCCTGACCCTCTGAGGAGTGGATGGTTGGGAGCACCCCCGTGAAGGATAAACCCAGAGTCAGGAGCAGAGGAGGAGAGGAGGACAGCAGGATGGAGGACGGGTTCTCCAGCTACAGCAGCCTGTATGACACCTCCTCACTGCTGCAGTTCTGCAACGGTAAAACAACTTCTCCTCCTCCCCTCTCCTCCTGCTCCATGTTGTTGGCATGTCACCAGCTCAACTTCAGAGCCAGAGGAGGAGTTTGTGTTGTTGTTGTTTCAGCTGCTGCTTCTTGTTTTAGTAAAGATGGAGTTCTGCATGACTTCAGCATTTTCCCTACAGCTACTATTTTAACATCAGAGTCAATAATCAAAGATAAAATAATCTCTTTGTGCTGACTTGTTCAAGATGAATGCCTCCCTTGTTGAACCATGTTTGTTTCCTGGTAGAAGGATGAAGCTTGTTCTGGGCGTGAGAGGGTGACTCAGGGAAACAGGAAGAACCAGATGACACATCAATTTTAGGATTTCACTCCACAAAACTCTTAATTTATCACTAAACTGGACTCAAATAGCCCAGTTTGAAGTGCAGCTTGGAAGAAATGACATCACTCAGAAGTTGCCATGACTGGCCCATTATTTTATGTAACATTTTGGCAGGTTGTGTCATTTCTACAGGGTAACTTTACAAGCAATGACCATATGTTGGTAGCAGTTGGACATCTTGAAGAATCTGCTCATAGATATCAGAAAAATGGACATAGATACTTTTATGACATTTAAAGGGATAGTTCAGATATTTTGAGGTGGATTTCAGTGGAAACATTAAGTGGTYGGRTTGGTTCTGCTAATCAGCTAACAGCTAATAGCGGGACAAAATTTTTTAATTTAACGGATTATCTTTTTCAATAATTTTGAAAACCGTTAGCGGACCAATTAGATCCTGTGAAATTAAGATTTGCCAACTATAAGTGCGCTAACAGCTAACTAATATTAACAGGTTTGTGTCAGAAACACCAGTCTTCAGCTCCAAGGAGACAAAGACGTGACACAGACTGAGTGACAGTCATATGAGCAGTTAGTGATTAACTTTTAGCATTAGCTTCCACTAAATTTAGTTTTTTTTTTCCATGTTAAGCATTAGCGAAGCTAGCGGATTATGAATTAGCCAAGCAAACATGTTGGRTAGCTGTGCCCACCACTGTGAATTACCATTTTACCTGTTATATCTCTGTTTGGAGAAATAACATTGCAGCTAATGGCTATATTCTTAATTTGTTCAAATAGGTCCCATGCTGGGACTAGTCTTWAAAAAATGCACTTAACAGCTTTTATTTTGTGAATGAAGCCTCTGTGCAGTTTGTTGATCCCATCYGTGCTGACATGCCTCCAGATTACAAGGGATTAAAGCCGACACAATGACTCGGGTCTCTGACAGATTAGAAGGTGTTTTTTTCACCTAAAAAACAGCAACATCCACCTTTTCACCAGCAAAGGTCGGCCTTTCTTCTGTTTAAGCTGTACGTTTCTCTGACTCGGTCCGTATAGCTAAGTGCCATTTTCAGATAATGAAAAATCAATTAGCATTTATTGCACAGTGTAACRGCTGGCAGCCAGAGAGACGAGGGAAATTCAATCATCTAACAAAGAAAATCAAAGATGTGGAATGACATGTCATGTGTCCACAAATGTGTTGTGCTATTCTCTTAACCAATGAGGGAAAACTGAAAGTGTATGGATAGGCTTTAGTAAACTGAGAACAGGATGATAAGATTTAATCAGTTTGGAAGCAGAGATACAGCGTGTAAAATAAGTATTGAACACATCAACATTTTTCTCAGTAAATATATTACTAGAGGTGCTAATG
>NW_013952404.1:7457256-7459654 GCF_001266775.1 Austrofundulus limnaeus | reverse complement strand
CTGTGCCATTCCACATTATTACAAATAACTTCATTTCTGGACATTTATGGTTTGATTTCTTTGTATGTATGGATCACTTGGGTTGTTACCGACATTCTGTGAAAATTTCATGTCATTAGCACCTCTAGTAATATATTTACTGAGAAAAATGGTGACGTGTTCAATATTTATTTTACCCGCTGTATGTTAGTTACGAAGATAAAATCAATTTTATTCAGAGAATGTCACATCTGTCACAAAAAAACAAGGAAAGCGCAGCAAAGGTGAAGTGTTTTGATTGATTTTGCTTTCGCTTTATTTTTGCAGCAGCATTAGAAAGATGCGTTAACTTGATGAGTAAAATCCTGGCGCTGCTTGTTGGACTGACCTGAAAAACAGGTGTAGCAGTGAGTGGAAAGGTGTTGGGGCTTTACGAGTTTCCCCGAGGAAGGGACTGGCCTTTAAAGCTCCAGTAAATCACAGAGTTGTGGCAGGTGTAAGCTTGTTTTTGTACATTTCTATCAGAAGCTTAAAGATTTGGTGGCAGGAGGAAAGATGTGTCGCTGTAGTCGAGTGCAGTTTACAAACTGATTGAACATTCAGCTCACTGTGAGGTTAAAATGATTCTCTGTGGTAAGACACACTGAGATCCATGCCAGGCGTTTTTCTAGCCTCACACACACACACACACACACACACACACACACACACACACACACACACACACACACACACACACACATTTGGTTTTTAACCCCGTTGGAACTTTCCATTGACTTCCATTCATAATTGTAACTATTTATGCCTAACCCAGACATTTTCCCTAAAGCTAACCATTACTGGTCTATAGTTAACCCTAACCTGAATCAGAACTTGATTGACACCATATCTAACTAGTAAAGCACAGTAGAGCTGCAAATAAAAAATAAAAATAAGAGGTCCTCACTTTACATAAAAGACCTCATTTTGATAGTAACTATGGTGCAAATGGTCCTTACTATGTAGTAAAACAAGTACACACACACACACACACACACCATAAAACAGAAAATTATGGAGCATCATCTCGAACGCTGTTCTAACTCGCTTCCTTTTAAAAGTTTGGATTCATGCAAGCAGTATTATCTAAACTTTACTGGTGTTTTTGCGTTATCATGTTGTTTACACAGAGGCTCGTGTTAGCTAGCTGTTGCACTTCCTGTTCAGCCCGGGACACTTCCTGTAGGATTATCATAACAAATCCACCTTAAAAACACATGTGAAACTGATGATAATGACAGTGTTTCCATTAATTTCCTTTTACATTTTGAGGTGTTTTCATTGGGAACAATTCACTTTGGTTTTAACCCTTCTGTGTCTAGCCATTAGTTTCTCTAAACTGAGGCCATTCAAAACACTATCTTCAGCAGGTAGCATATTATTTGTTCATYACCTTTCCACAAAGCATTACGTCAAAAATAGCTGAACTATAACAATTTGTGTGTTTTTATGACTGTTTGAGTTAGTGTAGTTTTGTGTGTGTGAGGCCTCCAGGCCAAACTGACATCATACTTCTTTGCCGTACAGATCCTTTCAAAGCTAAAATGATGTCATCCCCCCCCCCCACATACACACACTCACACACTGTTCCTCTGCCTCTGCTGGCCTGCGTGTTGTGGAGCATCCAACCAGACTAATGTTCAGAGACTGGGTCAGCTAAACTGCAGAAACACGAGCCGGCTGCAGGCTTTGTCCCCGGGAGGTCAGGCTCCATGAAAACCAGCCCCATTACCCCCTCAGACACACAGATGAATACATTTGACGAAGGAAGCAAAGCCTTTTCCTGCAGTAAATCACATTCAGGCTGCGCTGCTTCGGGAGGAGAGTTTTAATTGAGTTACTCTGCTGCTTGGGATGAAGATTGTTTTTAAACTTCACTTCATGGAGGCTCGTTTGTCAGGTTCCTGGTCAGAAAGTTAACTCTTTCAAGTACCGTCAAGTAAYATCCCAGTTGTTTCCTGTTTTGTCTGCCTGCGCACAACCACTTCCCAAGAGTCAAAATTAGCCGTGTGTTGATGTGAACACTGATATTGACAAATAATGTAACTGTCTGAGTCTGTGTAGGACTGTCTGTTAGCAAAATATCTCATGAATCTTTTGACAGARTTTAATGAAACTCCCAGAAAATAATAATTAGCTGACTGACATCTACAACAACTTTACCTTTTTGGAGTCGACCCAATCCAAGATGGCCGCCACGGATAATGGACTTTAACAAACACAAAAATAGCTACAACTCAAGTCAGTGGCTGTCTCAAACCAGGGTCTACAGCCCATGTAGGCCACCGCAGAAACAACTGGGAAATGAGACAGTCTAGTCTACAGATGACGTATGTTTGTGTGACCACACACTGCCCTACCGTGGTCATCGGCTTTATAT
>NW_013952404.1:7453481-7456481 GCF_001266775.1 Austrofundulus limnaeus | reverse complement strand
AAATTTCCACTGGAAAAAAAAACTAAAAACCAAAAAAAAAAAAAAAAAAAAAAAAAAAAACTCAGACTCTTAATTTGCTGACGGGGCAATGAATCCTGGGACATCATCGGCGTTGTAGAATACTCAGGTTCATCGTACATTTTRGGGGTTTTGTTGGCTGCTAAATGTGCTAAGCTAATGCTAAACATCTAAACATGTAAATAAATGAATTTGCATACGCTAAAGCTAAACAACTGCTAATCGCACACATCTGGGACTGACACAAACTGTTGATGTTAGATTGTTAGTTGGCTGTTAGCAGATTTAAAATTGGCTAATTTATCGGARGCTAATTGGTCCACTGATGGTTTTCAAAGTTAATTAGTATAAAAGCTAATCCACTAAACAAAATATTAGTTCTGCTATTAGCTGTTAACTGATTGGTTGAACTATGTTCACCACTGGCCTCAGCTCATTCAATAGTTTAGGCTAAACAAAAAGCATCAGTTAATTCATCATCATGGTCATCATCATCATCATCATCATCATCACCCAGGCAGATCTAATCAGCTCTTTAGCTAATTTTGAGTGGCTCAGGTTTAAATTATATATGTTCCTGTGGCACACTGTGAGTTAATAAATTAATAAAGGAGGAATGTGTTAGTGAGAGAACAGATGGATGGAGCAGACGTGAGGTTTGAAGAGGGAAATGGATGAAGACAGGAGTGGCTTTGATGTCTGTCTGAAATGTTTTGACGCAGATCTGATGTGACGCGTCTCCATCCCATCTCTTCTTCTTGGCTTCTTCTCCAGCTGATCTCTGACAGCTGAAGGTGTACGTGGAGAGGGATTAGGATTAGACTGCTGCTCACGTTGGCATCTTAAAAACAAGATGTTTGTGGTCAGACGGAGCCGCACTGATCAGTTTAGATGAGTACTTCTTTTAATTCACCCATATGAACATAACGTTAAACCCATGTGTAATAAAGAGGAGGAACATCAGGAAATGGAGCACCTCCATCACTCGTCTCATGCTATATGTTTCAGAGGAGCTGTCTGATAAATATTGATCTGAATGGGGTCACTCATCTGTTTCTGCTGAGTCATTTAATGACTAGAATTGATTTCCAATATGTCAGTGATAGAACCCCCCCTCCTCCATTTTGAGTCCTCTCTGTCTCCAACACAAGTCAGTTTTATCCCCTTTTGTTCTGAAAACTTCACTTGTTTTTTCAGCCTTTTCTCCTCCTCGTCCTTCCTCAGGCTCTCTGGTGCTCTCTCTTTGATCTTGAATGTGCCCTCGAGTGGAGCTCGTCTGATTTTTTTACATTTTTTTTAATCTTTAATCAGGCAGATATTGAGTCAGGCGATTTGGGCTCCTTCTTCTAACTTCTTATCTCTCCCWCTTCTCTCCTGATAAGGTTCCCTCTGCACGTTCTCTGTAATGCCGCTCAATCGTGAGCCATTAGCCGCTAACAGATAGAAAGAGGAACAGTTTGAGATTGTTAAACGGGTCTCTCTGAAAGTGCTGTCAGGAGCCATGGGGCCTCCTTGTCTTGTGTATTTAGAGGTTTCCATGATACCGCCCATTATTTATGTAAAAGTTCAAAAAGTTGTGGCTGGTTGTGTAATATCTGCAGGTGGCTGGGCAGAAAGTTTGCAAACACGATCCCATTTWGGTAACAGTTGGACATCTTAAAGGCTCAGATATCAGGAAATTAACCCCTGAGCTTTTATTACATCTTAAAGGGATAGTTTAAACCTTTTAAAGTGGATTTCAGTGGAAACATAAATTACACAGTGATGGCATGGCTCCACTAATCAGCGAATAACTGACAGCAACACTAATTTTTCTTTAGCAGATTAGCTATTTTCACCAACATTGAAAACCGTTAGCGGACCTGTTAGCTTCCACTAAATGAGGTTCAGCTAACTTTAAGTCCACTAACAGCTAAACTAACATCTGGTGTGTGTCAGTCCCAGCAGTCTTCAACTCCTTGGAGATAAAAACATGTGACGCACACTGAGTGACAGTATTTAGCGATTAGCTCTTAGCACAAGCTTCTGCTATATTTATTTATTTTTTTACATGTTTAGTGGTTTAGCGTTAGCGAAGCTTTAATTTTAGCTATCGGATTATGAGTTAGCAAAGCTAAWTTTTTTTGGTTAGCTGTCCCAACTACTGTGACTTACCATTGTAACTGCTGTAGATAACTCTTTGAAATACCTCAATTTGAAGAAATAGCATACATTGCTAATGGCTATACTCCTGATTTATAATACAAGTAATAGAAAATAATTCGTCTTCCTTTCAAAGGTTTAATTTCAAGGTTTCATTTGTTGTTTTCAATCATTCATTTGTGTTGTGACATTTAAATGTATGGTTTGCCATCAAAAGAACTTGTTTAAATAACTTCTTGGTAAGTCAATCTATATCACATGGGTGTTCAATCCTGGTCCCACAGGGTCTCATTCCTGCATATTTTACAGGTTTCTCTGCTCCAACACATCTGATTTGAATGAACGTGTAATTAGCAAGGCTTCTGACGATTCAATCATTGAATCAGGTTTGTTCAAGCAGGTAAACAAGTTAAACAAGCAGGACGTCGACCCTCGAGGACCAGGATTGGACTGTATTATATTAGATCTCCTCTTTCCTCCTCTCTGGCACACATTCCCGCAGCCTCGTCTCACGACCTACTAAAACAATCAGGCATGTAAAGCAGCGGCTTTCGAATTCCTGTTCTAAATATATCCTCCAACTTCACGTGTGTGTGCTGTTAGTTCTTCAGGGTGTCTGACAGTGAAGAGCTTACACTATGTGCATCTTCGTTGTGTGTATCTGCATCGCAAGGTTGAGAGAGGAGACACACAGGCGGCACGAGACCTTGGACTGCGATGTCAAAGATGCTTAAAAATACCACGATTAAAAAAAAAACAGAGCCACGTGCTCCACTTCTGTAACACAAAACGTGCTCAACCTGTGTGTGTGTGTGTGTGTGTGTGTGTGTGTGTGTGTGT
>NW_013952404.1:7451175-7452994 GCF_001266775.1 Austrofundulus limnaeus | reverse complement strand
AGTAATAAATCACACAAGTCAGCAGATCCACCAGAGATGCCGTTATTTTTAGTTTCTGCCTCATGTCCCATCTAATCAGCAAGACAAGGGACAGAAAGTGAGGAATGCAATGAACCGAGCAAATATTTAAATTCAAACCTGTGTGTAAAATCTATCCGACACACAACCTGTGTGTGAAATCTATCCGACACACAACCTGTGTGTAAAATCTATCCGACACACAACCTGTGCAGGTGACCGTCTGATCTTCAGCCCTGCAGATCAAACCTGTTCAGAATCAATTCATGACTCATTTATTAACAGTGATCGGCTAGACTTGTGTTTTGGTCAATTGTTTTTTGTCAACATCCTGCGTCCAGTGAGGTTAAAGTGATCAGTGCAAAAAGCACAACCAGCTGTGATAGTAACAAATATGATTAACCCCTCGGTGCCCAAAGTGAAGCTCCCAGACATTGAGCTGCTTCCTAATTGGCCACCCAACATCTGCTGTTAAAGGAGCTCCAGCTCCCCTCCCACTGCATGTCCTCTGTACCAGATGGACGGATATGTGTGTGTGTTGTGTGTGTGTGTGTGTGTGTGTGTGGGGGGGGGGGGTCATTAGAAATTCTATTAAAAATACATTCATCAAGAGCACAGGTGCAGAGATGAGGGGAAGGAGGAGGCTGCAATGATCTGGTTTGTTCCCACTCAATTGACCTTCTAATTGTGTTGACAGAGGACAATTTGTTACTTTTTGTTTTATTGTTGTAACGTTTTATGGTTTGTCAGAAATACATAAACATCAACATCTTTTTTGCTCTCAGGATAAAGAAAAAACATTAGCCTGACAGTGCATGGTTCTGCTGATCAGCTAACAGCTGATAGTGGGACAAATTTTCCGTTCAGCAGGTTTGCACCATGGTTGGTAGAGCTGATGCCTCTCAGCAAGAAGGTTGCCAGATCAAATCCTGGCCTGGGGACCGGGATTGGGTAGAGTTTGCATGTTCTCTCCGTGCATGTGGGGGTTCACTCCGGGTGCTCTGGCTTTCTCCCACAGACCCAAAACATGCCTGTTAGGTTAATTGGTAACTTTAAATTGATACAAGGTGTGTGAGAGAGTGAATGGTTGTTTGTCTCGTTTGTCTCTATGTGTGACCCTGTGATGGACTTGCGACCTGTCCAGGGTGTATCCCGCCCCTCGTGCTGTGACTGCTGGATATGGGCACCAGTAACCCCCACTGAAAGGAAGAAGTGTGTATAGATAAAGGATGGATGGAGGTTAGCTTTTCTGCTAATTTAGAAAACTGTTAGCAGACCAGTTAGCTTCCGCTAAATTATGTTTTACCAACTTTGACCCTGCTAATAGCTAACTCACAAACTAACATCAACAGGTTTGTGTCAGTCCCACCAGTCTTCAGCTCGGAGACGAAGACATGACACAGACTACGAGTRGTATTAGTGGTCAACAGGTTTATACGTGAAGCGATATTCTTTGGGCATGATGTGTCTCAKTGCATTGACTGATTTGCAGTGGTGGGCAGCACTAATCTAAAAACTGGTTCCACTAGCCTTAAAGCACTAACTCAAATATTTAGGTCCCCTAATTCTAAAGCACTGATGCACTGAAAAATTTAGCAAAAGCTAATTGTAAAGCACTAAAATGACCCAGTCAACCCATTCTTCAACAGACAACATGAGTCACATGTTGTCATGTTGCTCTCTTAAGACTTATTGATATTCCACAACCGTATTTGAGTTCATACAGCGGGTAAAATTAGTATTGAACACACTTACTGAAATTTATCTAATACTTTGTACAAAAGCCTTTGTTGTCAATGAC
>NW_013952404.1:7443256-7448231 GCF_001266775.1 Austrofundulus limnaeus | reverse complement strand
GCCCTAAAGCACTAATCAGGAAATTAGTTCCCCTATTAGTGCTTTAGTGCTTTAAGGGAACTGTGCCCACCACTGCTGATTTGTACGGCAACATGCAGAAAGTTAAAGAAAGGAAAGTAGAACACTAGATTAGAATGCCTTTTGTWTAAAGTGACACCTGCACAAAGTAAATCTCTTGTTGCTGTGGTGAGAACGGACAGTTTAATATCGTCCAGGTCTCTGCTCCTTCWGTCTGAACACAGCTCAGTGGGACAGACTCAGCAGTCTAACTGATGACAAACTCCATCACACAGACAGCAGTAACAGAAAAACTGAAATCCATTAGTATCATTTCTCCTTTGTTCAGACTGTGTCCAGTAGYGATGGGCCAAATGGATTTTCTCCCTCCCTCCAGATGGCAGACATACGAGCAGAGCTCAGGATGTGTCGCTGTGGAAATCTGGTTCCCCATAACAACAGAGTTACTGGTCCACCAGCACACATACGCTGGCTGGAACAAGGATCTGGCCTGCTGTTCCTTCGTGGCTGTTTGTTCTGTGAGGACACAAAGGCCCGTTTCATGTGGACAAAGGTTGGGATTGAGAGAGAGGCTGGGCTCTGGGTTTCTGTGGTCTGCTTGGTCCCTGAAAGCCGGAGCCATAAAGAAGACGTCTGCCTCCAGCTGTTTGTTACTGGATTCAAACTCAGGCAGATGCTTCAGAATCTGGGTTTGTTAGTCTTTTGTGTTGCAATGATTTATGTTTGTGTGTTGCGACTCCTGTGTTGAGTTATTTCTGTTTMCATCAGTTGTTTGTGTTGCCTTACCTCGTCTCCTCTGTCCCAGTCCTGCCACGCCCACTCACACCTGCACCTRGTTCACCTGTCACAGCTGCAGCCACTTCTCCTCATCACTTTGTTTCTCTTCACTCTGTTTACCTCTTTGAGTTGACTTTCCTCTGTGAGTAGATTTTGCTGCCATTTTTGTTTCAAACCATAACATTTTTTTTGTTATTCATTTGAGCTCCTTGTGTCGGTCCACYTAGTCTGGTTCTTAAACTCCTGCCATCCGTCACATCCGCAGTATAAACACAGGTTTGTGTCCTTCATGCAGACCATTTGATTGTATTTCCACTGTTCCAGTCGGCCCTGCTTCAGCTCCTCCAGATTAATGATTTTATTAATAATACTGAATGAAAATACTCTATTGTTTTTTTATAAAGTCTAAAGTTTCAAAAGTGATTTTTATTTTGCGCTTGGATTAGTGTCAGTTCACAACACTGATGCAAACTATTTAAACATTCTGTACTCTTTGAATTTTAATTGTGTTTCCAAAACTAGTCTTTTATGACGAATCACAAAGTATCTCCTGCTGCTATCTTGAATGTCAAGGTTTCAAACAAAGATCTATGTTAAAGTGCCTGTGACGTTTATATCCTTCAAAAAGTCAAAGAAAACGTCTTTATTTTTAAGAAACCTGGTATAATACACATGATTTTACCAATGTTGTCACATAAATGTCATATTGTCCTTGGAACTTGGCAAAAATGAAACAGGAAGTGACATCATAGGGTAAAAATAACTTATTTTTTGTTTATTGAAACAGTATTATTTGAYCTCTGACTCTTCATTTCTCTCTGATAGTGACTGTAATAAAGAAACATRAGATTATTCTCTACAGTTTGTATTGTTAAAATGCTCTGTTCCATGCAGACGTTCCTCTTTTACATCACTTGCTGTTACTTCACATGTGAATATCTCAGCAACTGTTCATGTCAGCAGCGTGAACATTGTTTTGAAATATGTTGTTAATGTTATCCTTCCAAAAATGCCTTTTATATTTATTACAAAAAATCTTTGTGTCACGGGCACTTTAAGTGTAAGACTCAGCAGCTGCCACACAGGTTTCAGCTCAATATGTGTGGAATCGAATGAGCAACCGTTGTTTTTTTTTTGGGTTCATTAAGCTTGATTAGCTGTGGGAAACCTCTTCAGTCAGGTTCAGCCTTAAACTGAATCAAATGTAGATCTGACGGTTATTGTCCATTCAGCAGTTCAGGAGATATTTTGTTAACAGAGACGAACAAACACACCTCTTGCTCCGTGAACAACAGGCTGGAGAAAAGCTAACGATAGTTTAAAAAAATTAAACTCATAAACCTTCATTTTGTTTCCTGCCTGMGAATAAAAAGAAGCAGCACTAAGCAGGTTCTATTTTTAAACCACGGGTTTCTTCTTGAACATTGTCTRCAGTGTTGTGGGGGGAGGGGATGAAGGTGGTGGAGCTGTCTCCTGTTTGACCTGGATTTGACTGCAGGAAGGACGTGTCTCACAGCAGGACGGAAAGATTTAACATGTCCACATGAGGACAGTAGGAGCTCTCGTTGAGCGGTGCAGGTTTGACCTCTGTCTGACCTCTATACTCAAACCAACCCCTCCTTTTAGTTCCTTTCTGTGCCTTTTTTTTTGACACAAACGTCCATCGCTGCTCCGTTTTCCCCCTCCATCCTCTCTGCTGCTTGCTCTCTCCTCTTTACCCTTCCTTCAACTTGTGTTGAAGGATTTCCGTCTCTCTGATCCACCCCCAGTTTTTTTTAAGCTCTTGCTGACCAGGAGGCCGTCAGAGGCCGTTTGTAATCCAGGCACCTGTTTCTTTAATCTGTCCATCAGATTAGTTAAAACACCACAGTCAGGTTCCTACGTCAGTCTTTAACTCGTTTTTTTAAATCAAAAACAACTAAATTTTACAAACGATTGGTTTAGTCAATTAAAAAAATGCAAGCACATTTTTTAAAAATCTATAGTTTTTACTGTTTAGAACTTGAAGAAGCAAATAAAGCACTTAAAAATTCACTTCTGCCGTACAGTTATGCAGTGAAAAATCTAGTAATGAAAGCTAATTTTTTGTGCTTTATTTATTTTTTTGTTTGTCTTCTGGTCACTTTTTTGACATCACAAGCACATTTTTTATGCAGATTTTCTTTGTTTTACTTCTATGCTTGATTTAGGATTTGGTTAATTTATCAGTTTGAGTGACCAGGTTTTGGTTTTTGTTTATTTTTAGTAAGTTTTATGAGAAATGGCAGGCATAAAAGGAACGGTGTGCATCAGCTGAAGTGGTACCACCAGGCCAATAATGTTCTGAAAATACAAATAAACCAGCTGAAAGATGTTAGAATAGATGTGCAGTGGTCATATCACAAACAAAAGTTGTTTCCTGCAGCTGTTTGGTTATTTTGTCTTTTTTTATTGTGGATTTTTAAAACCTTCCAGATTATCTGCTAAACTTTCCATTTAGTCATTTATTTTATCTTTACTGCAGCGTATCMGTTCTAAAAGAAACAAATCCAAAACATTCATCATTTTGTTTGTCCTCAAAGACAGTTTTTAATCTGGTTCATGTTAAGAGATTTGAAAACCGTCCTTCAAGTCTTTTCAAGCATTTCTGACAAGTTTGGGTAATTTTCAGCGTTAAAATCCAGCTTAGCACAAGGCCGCTGCAGGAGATACTTCAAACATCAGATCATTTCCCAGTGATTGTTTTTTGTCCTTGTGCCCCTTTTATCYTATTGATTCTTGTGGCTGATGAGATTGTATAAGGAGGGGGGTTCTGCTCACTCTAATGTTCATTATTGATGCAGGAAYGGCAGCGAATGACTCAGAATTAAGGTGAAGAAATGAACTGATGAGGTGCCTGTTTTCTAAAGTGATGGACAAGCACTTACATGACATCATCTCCCAAATTAAATAACAGAAAGCAGCATTAAGGTCATCATCTTTGGTTGAACCCAAACCGCCCCGGCGACCTTTATCTGGTTCTGTTTGTAGCCGCGGCYCTGGGGTTAACTTGGCCCAGATGTTTGGGAAGCCGTGTGACAGACGGAGGATGTTGGTCAGGGCCGTGACAGCCAGCGATTGTTCTCCAGCCAGTAATGGTGCCACACTGTCATCGTGTCGGTGTTGGGACCAGACCCTCAACAGATTCTGAGCAGACAGCTGAAGCTTTATCTTACAAAATTCACCTTTTAAATCTGAATATTAACAAGAATCGCTTTAAGGGAATCTTTTCAGGTGAGCAGAAAGCTATTGATGTGCATTTTTTGTTCATGGAAACTGTATTTGTCTCTTGAGATGGTCATGTTTTTCCATTTAACTTAAAACTTAATTTGTAATCATTCATCGTTGGTGGAAACTGAACTCTAGTGTCCCATGATGGGCACAGCTAGCCAAAAAGTTAGCTTTACAAATGCTAAACCACTAAACGGGTAAGAAAATTAGTAGAAGCTAACGCTAACTGATAATATCTATAGTCCATGGGATAGAGTGGGTCACTGTGCATACATGCACACACAAACCCTCCACTACTGAACTTCTCTGGGGTGTGTTTGTGTGTGTGTGTGTGTATATACATACACATACATATACTGTACATGTCTAGCTAAAATATCAATGACGGAGAATGTCTCCCACCCCACGGAACTGTTGCTGATCTGCAGAGCTCCTTCAGTGYCAGACTGCTGTATCCTAAATGCACAAAGGAGCGCCACTGCAGATCATTCCTCCCAGCAGCTGTTAGACTCTATAASCAGCAGTGCTCCCAACAAACTCGATAAGTATTCATGCTTGTTTGCACAACAACCAATTCTGTTTCTCAGTCAGRACCTAAATAACAATCTTGTGGCTATTGRACAMCTTTTTTTCTGTACTGTAACACTAACTGTAAATATCTGCCCTTTACAATATTTATTACACACGCACATTATGCACACTACTGGAAATGACTTAATTTGACTCAACTCATTGTAATTTACCTGCACAGAATCATATTTTATTTTCATTGCAACATTATTACCACTACTACTATTGTTATTGGTGCAGAGCAATATATTGTTTTATTGTGAACGGATGCTGCTGCTTTACCCGGTATCTATCTATCTATCTATCTATCTATCTATCTATCTATCTATCTATCTATCTATCTATCTATCTATCTATCTAT
>NW_013952404.1:7437324-7443088 GCF_001266775.1 Austrofundulus limnaeus | reverse complement strand
TATCTATCTATCTATCTATCTATCTATCTATCTATCTAGTCTGAATAAATACATGAATGAATGAATGAATGACAGCTGCTCAGAACTCATTGACTTGTACGCAAAAAACGTGAAACACAAAATGCTTATTTTAAGCCACTGTTAGTCATTTAAATAAGTTATTTTTTAAATTCTGTAAACCATAAAATTCACAATTTCCTCAGCTTTATTTTGAACTATAGTTTGTGAAAATCAAGCAAGAATAAGAACTTTGTAAGAGTTTTTCTAAAGGATGACGCCTCACAGTCCATTAACATGTCTTCACTTTGTTGATGCCTCTTCAGTGCATAACAGAGCTCCAGTGTGCGCACGTCCATGTAGCTAGCAACGCGCTAACCATGTCCAATCCAGTCATATAAATCAACGGGTCCCAGTAGGCACCCCTCGGGACCGCTTTTTGACCACACCTCTTTTACATTGTGGCAATCAAATTTAGGGGTACAGAAAATGTAACTACCAATGGCTTCYTTATAAACCAACCAAATTTCATAAAAAAAGGTATCAGCAGACGTCATTGGGGTCAAAAGGTCACAAACCCATCAGAAGATGAACATTTTTGTCCATTAAAGCCAAAGTTGAGGTAGAGTACCATTCCACTACAGTAATTCAATTAGTGGACTTCATTTCCTCTTACATCCCTGCAGAGTCCACTTATATGAGAGCAAATGTTTGCAGAAGGTTTTTTGGTCGGAAATATCATGAATCTTATAAGAAGAAACATTTGTTTCTCATTGTGTCACTGCCTCCAGCAACGTGTCTGAAATCAAATTTTGTTGCACCTGATGGTTTTTTAAAGAGGTCAAGAGCTGTTTCAGAGCAGCAGCGGAGGGAGGGGGTCTTAAATACAAACTTCAGATCAGCTTAATCACCTGGAGCAGCTCGTTCTCATGCATAATGCATCAGGCTGTTATTACAGGTCTGCTGGGAAAACACAGGGGAGATTTACATGAATATTTCATCACTCTGTGACATCAAACAGAGGAGACCCCACTCAGGAGTGTGTGTGTGTGTGTTTTCATAATGAAGTGAACCCTGGTGGTCAAAGATTGGTCTGTATCTGTGTGTCAGGTGGAGACATAATAATAATAATCTGTTAAACAAGCAGACAGATAATGAAAACAGGCAGAAGAATCAGAACTTTGACCCGCTRCAGACTGAAGCAGGAGACTATAATAAAATCAGGTTCAGGGTGGATGAAACAAAGATTTAAAGCGGCTCATCCTTCACCCTCTGCGTCTCCTCAGATGACAGCGCGTCGGCTGCCAGCAGCATGGAGGTGACCGACCGCATCGCCTCCCTGGAGCAGAGGGTCCAGATGCAGGAGGACGAGATCCAGCTGCTCAAGTCCGCCCTGGCCGACGTGGTCCGGAGGCTGAACCTGTCCGAGGAGCAGCAGGCCATGGGGACCCGTAGAGGACCCACCAAAGGTAACGGGCAGCTTCATCTTGATGTCTCCGTTTTCTGGTTTAGGTCGAGAAATTTCACCARCTGCTTTCTGACTTTTCTCCCCGTCGTCTGGGCCTTCCTGTTGTTAAATGCGTTGTATGTAAATATAGAGCCAGCTGTGATGAGAAAGTCTCCGTCAGCAGACAGCAATGTTGGGAAGTCAGGTAGGCTGACTGTAGTCTGCCTGATGTGTTCGTGTTGCACACTGTAATCACCTCTCACTGCATGGTAGATAAAGAACAGCTTTGCCCTTTGAAACAAGTTTTAGGACGTATGTTCTGATGGATTTGTTTGAAGAGGACAATCCAAACATCACACAGATGAGAAACTTTATGTGAATAGTTTGCAAAAACTGTYACCTTTTTTCTAGGGCTGCACGGTAAATGCAATAGACAGTAGAAACAATATGAAGTTGGCCTACGGTAGAAATTTACCCTCTACTGCCCTGTTGTTTACGTCGTCACACCTGTGTCAACATGGCTGTGAGTGCAGAYACAACTGAGCAGGAGGAGTTCCAAATATTCAGAAAATAAATGAAGAAATAAAGTGTTTTAAAACACGTATAGAGAGAATAAATCCTCAAAATTTGCCACTCTTGCTGTAGAAATGTTACGTCATGTCGCGGGATCATTTCCTCCCTCCCTCMCTGCACGWCGTGCAAAGRGAATCATTAACAACCGTAGTTTTTTTCACATCCAAGTTGTCTGAGAAAAAAAACTTTTATGTATTGTTACCCACACAGATGATAAAATAAGACGTGGAGGTCGTTCAGTCATAAATCTATCTTGCTAATGTAACAGTTCTGCTTTGAGAGCACCAGCTGATAAGTTCAGCAGGTAGAGGCTCATTGTATGGCAGGCTGATATTACATTTATTTGGCTTCACCACACTTATATTTCAGTTATGTGAAACTGTTTTTTGAATAGGACTATGTGCAGTTTAAGGTCCTTTAGGTCCTGTCACACTTAACATTTTAGGCAACTTATGCCAACTTACAAATTTTTTATGTTTAAATGACTAATTTTACTTTAAGTACTGGTTAAACATCCACTTTATTTTAGTATTGTTGAAAATTTGGTTGTGTTCACACCTGCACTGTTCAGTCCAATTTAATCGAACTCTAGTTTGTTTGCCTGGAAAGTCCGGTTCGTTTGGGGAGGTGTGAACACGTAATCGAACTCTGATTCGGACCAAAAAAGCGAACTCTGGTCCACCTGAAAACCTAGGTCTCGGTTCGATTGAAACAAACTCTGGTGTGATTCGATTGATTTGATTTTGATTTATTTATTTAACASGAAAAGATTACTAAAAATCAAGCCTGACTCAGCATAATTGCTGTTTTACAGCAGGTTCCTGTTCTGCAGCACATAAAACACTCAGAATTACAGCATCACAATCACATCATTATACACCATAGACACAAAGACWAACAAGCATACCAAATTTCAAAAAGGCAGCATTTGCAAAATAGGASGTCTAAATATGAGCACAACAGAAAGTATCCAGCAGATGGCAGACAAGATTCTTCTTAAAGGGCTGTAGTTTTGAAATGGACTTCATGTTTTGAGGAATGTCATCCCATGCATTAGTATAAACATAGAAGAAAGACCTCTGGSCGTAACAGTTTTTAAAAGTTGGTAATATCAGTTGTCCATTTGTAACAGATCTAGTTGAATGACCACTTCCAGAATTTGATTTGGGCAGCAATGCACAGAGAGTTCCATAATTGGCACCTTGGAAGATCTGAAAARATAAATTAATACCACTATACAAAACATAATTCTGAAAAGTCAAGGCATCAGACAATGAAAGAACTGTACAGTGATGAGTCCAACCAGGAAGTTTTTTATGAATGTTGTAGGCCCTGTTGTAGAGCCTAACTATGGGTTCTAAGATTTCATTTGTTGTAAGAGACCAAACAMGTAAACAGTACGACATGGTTGAGAGTATAATGGCATGAAGATAGATATTTGAAACAGAAGATGTCAGATTGGATCTAATTTTTGAATAAACCTATAATTTCTGTTTCAACTTAGTGGTTAAGACATGTACATGATCACGATAAGTGCATGTGTGAACGCTAAGCGGACCAGAGACCGCTCCAAAAGCAGGAAGCAGACTATACCGCATGACATTCTGAGTAATAACAGTAATAAATTTACTTATATGGTGTAAATACCTTGCTGGACGACTGTATAAATAAGGTGGACATCATGACTGTGGAGCTGGACGTGCTTCTGCTCGGTTAACACGGAGCCGCCTTGTGTGCTAAACAATAATCTCCGAGGTTCCGCCTCATCTTCCTCTCATGCCTCTCATGCATTGTTGAAGACTATTTGTTTAGCACATTTGCCAAAAACAAAACATAAACCCTATAACCACTAAAATGTAACGTTACTATTGTTTGTTTACATTTTATGAAGAAGGAAGCAGCGCTCCATGTCTTCTGAGGTTTTCATGTTGATTCCTTTAGTGGTTCTTGGTGCAGCGCCCCCCACAGGTGAGGGCGGGAACAGGTTGTTTACAGGATTAAGTTCGGTTGAGAAAGTGCAGTGTGAATTCAAACCGCACCAACAGAAAATGTAAACAAAGCTTGCAGTTTTGGTCCCCAATCGAACCGAGTCTACCGGACTATCAGGTGTGAATACGATGTTTTTGTTTGTTGTTGAAACTGTTTTGCAATATATATAAAGCATTCTTTTGTACTTCTGTTATGTTCATTTGCACTATAGAAAAAATGCTGGGTTTGATTATGATTGCAGTTTTCTGCAAAATAAATGCTGTAGAAATTACAGTATCTTTGCTTTTTATGATAGCTTTCTACCACGACATATACTGTTACTGTGAAGGGATTCAGTTTATATCATGATATGAATTTGAGGTCATACTGCCCAACTTACTTTTTTCATATGAGCTCAACTTAACAACAAGCTACCATTAGCTTAGCATTCTCTCCTCTGTCGTCTTGCCTCTCTTCAGCATCGTTCTGCTGGATGGTCCGTTACAGCCTTTGGTACTTTTCCTTCGAGTTTGAGGCGCTTCTGTGTCGCAAATAAAATAAAAAAAGGTTTGCATGTTTTTAATTGTGATCCCCGCCCACATCGAGGCGGCTCTCTGCCTAAAGTTAACACAACCAGGGCCTTAGGATGCAGTGTCTTTCTAAATGGAAGAACCAGGTGCGGGTTGTAACGTCACACTGAGAGCGGTTTAAATCAGGACTTGTTTTTCTTCCCCAGCAAAATCTCACCGTGTTGTGATTTCTGTGTTTGTTCCCTCCTAATATCACACAGCTGCTTGCCTTTCCACATGTGTCCTGACCTAATCGGAGATTGATCAACAGCAGATGATTCAGCTCATGCAGAACGTCAGCAGAGATGTTTGTTATAATCTGTCCCTCGAACTGTGTCTTCAGGGTAAAAACAGGACGTTTGTCTGTGAAACCAAGCACACTTCATGGGTTTTATGACCCTAAATGATTAACTGAGCAGTAAAGCAGAAACAGATTATAATGAGCTGCTGCCAGATTCTGWATGAGGAGTTAATGTGGATAAACTCACTGATAAATGCAAACACTTCTTGTGAACTCGGCACAGCAATGAATAAAAATGCCTATGAACCAATGGATTTTTCCTTTCAAATTGCATTTATTACATAAAAATGTATTTATCTTGCCTAAAAAGTGTTTTCAATGTTTGTTCGACAATTTTCTCATATTTCTTGCCTGTAGCACTTTTTTATACTCGGCACATAAAGTAAAAAGAAATGTTTGGTAGTTTATTTCTTTGTAACAATGCTTCTTGACAACCAATCTTTTATTGTTGGAAAGCCTGCTAGTTTCCCTTTTAAATGGTGCCACATTTATAAGGAATATGCATTTGTGGGATGAGCAGTAGGGCTCAGTATGTGGGTTGCACACATCAGAAATTTAACAAATCTTCTTTTTTGTTGCTATTAACACTTGTTTTGAGCTTTTGGTACCCCCAGGTGCTGCCTATCACGTGCCCACCATAAGCTATATTGCCAAAAAGAATTGTTTAAAAAAATCTGTTAAAATAGATTTTCTTTGTTTGGTTAGTTTTTACTCCTGTCTCTTTAATACAYACCTCTCAGAATTGTCTTTGCTCCAATTTTTTCAGCTGTCGAGTCAAAAATGTCAAATTCTGGATCAGCTTCTCGTTTTTGTGTTTGCAAGAACTCAAATTAGACCAGGGGTGGGCAATCCTGGTCCTGGAGGGCCGCAGCCCTGCATGTTTTACTTGCTTCTCTGCTCCAACACACC
>NW_013952404.1:7433472-7436887 GCF_001266775.1 Austrofundulus limnaeus | reverse complement strand
GGGTAAATACCTATAACTGATTACAATCTGGAGTGTGTGTGTGTGTGTGTGTGTGTGTGTGTGTGTGTGTGTGTGTATGTGTGTGTGGGCACGTGAAGGCCAAGTTATAAATCTTCTCTGCCAAAAGAATAATAGCCTTTTCCCCTGGTCCTGGATGACATTATCATAATCAGATGAGGCCTGCAGACACAGGAGACCCGCTTSGGTCCAAACAGATGTTACCTTTTTAAACGAGGGGTTCTGTTTGTTCTGCAGGCGTTTTTAAGACTGAAAAGAGAAAGTTTTTAATGTTCGCTGCCTCTTGAAAGAAGCAGAAATATATATTTTCATTGGACTTGTTTGAGTTTTTGCTTATTTTTCCTGCCTTTCATGTCAGTTCGATATTGTCTCTCTTTAACGACACGTCCTCTCCGTCCATGATTGTTTCTTGTACAACCTGACTTCCTGCCGCTCCATTCAGCTCTTCTTCTTTTGTTTTCAAACAGAATACTCTATCTGCCCCTCAGGTGAGCGTGTCCTCTGCTAACAACATAAACCACGTCTTAAACGTAATCTTCAGCGATTTAATCCATCAGTAAAATCTATAATCTCCTTCACTGCTTCTTTCTTTGCTGTTTAAATCAGTTTGACCTGATGTTTGTGTCGATTTCTTCCACTGTGGGATTAGTTTTAACCCATGGCTCGGTCTTAGTCCCATTAAAGCCGCCAGAAACACAGCTGTCTTCAATGCCCCGTGGCCCAATTACAATCCCACGAGTCCTCGTGGGAAAACAGTCAGAGCAGTCGTTCCTTTCTTTGAGAACAAACAGACAGACGCTCAGCAGAACAGCTGATGTTCACATTCAGGGTTAAAAAAGGGTTTTTCTCCAATCGGGTGGATTATATAACCGAGTCGCTGCAGGAGCTTTTTATTAGTTTTGCTGGAGTTTGGCAGCCTGTAGCTACCTCCAGTATGAAGCTTTTATACATCTGTTATTATTGTGGGAGTTAAAAAAACAAAAGTAAAAGAGGAAACGCCAAAATAAGAGTCACATTTGAACATATATTCTAGGATCATTGACGTAGGTAAATGTGCTAACCAATTACCATTGGCATTGCTCCGGTGATCAGCTAATAGCAGAACTAATTTTTCATTTATTGTATTCACTTGTTCACTAACTTAGAAAACCATTAGCAGACCAGTCAGCTTCTGTTAAATTAGGCTTTGCCAACTTTAAGTCAGCTAACAGCTAACTAACAAGCTAGCATCAACAGGTTTGTCAGTCCCGATGGAAGGAGACGAACACAAGTGACAGTCGTGTTAGCGATTAGCATTAGCTTCCGCTTATTGGTTTTGCATGTTTAGCATTAGCTTCCACTATTTTTTAAACTTGTTTAGCATCAGCAAAGCTTTAATTAGTGGATTATGAGTTAGCAAAGTTAGCTGCACCTATGGTGGTTGGTTTACACAAACTGATCAGATGACTTGTCATCATTTCCGGTTTGTGTGTTTTTGTCCTTTTTTTTAAATCAGTATTTACTACTTCAAGGCATTAATTGTTTACATGACTCCTGCTATTTTCATATTTTATTTTTAACATTTATCTCAAAAAGATGCTGAACTTATGCAATTTTTTACCAAATAACAGTCACATTATTTAATATCCATTTCTATAATTTCCAGGATTATAGCTGTTTATATTACCTCTAGAACAGGGGTGCCCAAATATTTTCCCCGAGGGGGCCAAAATGAAAATCTACCCAGGGCTGCGGGCCAAATGCAGTAAGATAATACATGAAATACAATTTTTTTAAGTAAAGTCCTTTATTTTTAACAATTAAGCTGTGCAATGTCCCTCTTTTGTTTTAGTCTGTGCACTTGGAGAAAGTCTGCCATACACTCAAGTAGCAAAGGCTCATGGGACATATCATAAATTGATAAAATATGAGTTTTGTGGCCTTATAAAGTGTGCAAATCTACATGTGGGGTTAAATCTGATCTAAATATTTCTTGTTGTTTCATGTTTCATGTTTAATCCTAATAAATCAAAGATAAAGTCAGCACCATGAATGAAAACTACCTTCACTACAGCCCTTTCATATACCGGTAGTCATTTGACCAACGGAAATACTGTGTTTCTACATGGGATAACAGCTTAGAACCTTGTAACTTTGGCAACTGTGGGTGGGCCAAATCAAATGGCTTGGCGGGCCAAATTTGGCCCACGGGCCCCACTTTGGGTTCCTCTGCTATAGATTGAGTTTAAAACTACACATCAATGCAGTTTTTATCTGTAATTTAGTTTTTTAGCATTCTCAGCAGAAAACAGAAACTGTAGCGCAGTAAGTACAGCCTTTTTTTAATAAAAATGAAAGATTTAACCATTTACTCTTTTATTTAGCAACTAAGTGTTTTTTGCTAACAAACATCTTGTTTATTTATAGGGGAAAAAGTTATATATTTTTTTACTTTTCATGATCATCTCCACATCTGCATGTTCAGATCCACCAAATACGTTTTAAAAATAAATCAGAGATTCAAAAACACAGAGGTGTTTCTGTGTTCATCTGTATGTTTGACTGAATCTGTTCTGAAGCAAATGACTGAAAATGTTTCCTGTCCTTCCCCCTCTGCAGCACTGTGAGGAGAACCAACTCAAACGAACACGTAGGGACTCTCACTCGGAAGGATTCGGGCGACTCGAAGGGCAACCGAACCAGAGCCGGGTCCACCGGCAGCAGCTCCAGCAGCAAAAGGAGCGACAGGTACAACGAGAATCAAGTGTTTTTCTCCGTGTCTCACTGAGCTGGAAGTCTCTTCAGTCGAGTCTAACAGAGCAGAAAACACTATTTTCCTATTACAACACTTGAAATGAAAAAGAAGAGGTAATTTTGTGGCTGCTGAGCTGCTGATTGACAGCTGTGTGTTTACTCATTTACTTTGCAGCAAACAGAGGGATCCAGTGTTCAACGCAGGTAAGAGTCTGAAGCTCTTTGAGTTTTCCTGCTGTGGTACAACTCCTCAGAAAGAACAAAGATCAGATGCTCAGTGGTTCTCTGTGTCTGCAGAAGATCAGTTCYTTTTATAGTTCTCATCTAAAGAACTATTTGTTTATCATTTTTCCTCATTTCGATGGAAGACTGAAGGTCTTTGTATCACAGAGGACCACTCAGAGTTGTGACGTCCCGCCTTTAAATGTTAAACATCGTTTCCATCATCCATGATTTCCCTCACCCATKTCTACATCCTCACGCTCCATTTACCTGCAGCTTTTCATCCTAATCAACCTTTTCTGTGTGGTTTCTATTTGACACACTGGAAAATGTAATCACAAAATGTTTTTCTTTCTTTGTCCTGTAAACTGATTCGATGCTGTTTTCTAATGCGGTTCAGACAGAAGAATCCAAACTTTTATGTATATATATATATATATAT
>NW_013952404.1:7431311-7432537 GCF_001266775.1 Austrofundulus limnaeus | reverse complement strand
TTTTTTGCAGGTTGAAATTTTGATGCAAACATATTTATAATAATTGTAAAACTACATAAATAAATAAAATAATACAAGCTGATCAAAATGCCCTTCCTTGCTTTAACTAGCTTTACCTTAAAAAGCTTTATTCTTTATTTCAACAAGACATTTAATCTGTTTTGCACTATAGATTGGTTAAATACAACTAGATTTATCACACACACATCCACACACACGTCTCTGAGAAAAAGATCACTGAGTGGAAGAAACACTCAGGTCTGTTTAAAAAAAAAAACAGACCTGAACAGAAGCGGCTGTTGATTGACAGCAGGAAACAGGAAGTGCACTCACAGGTGAGGAAGTGATGCCGCCCTTCATCTGCTGCTTGTGTGTCTCTCTGATCTTTACAAGGGATGCGACGTGTGACCCACTGCAAAGGTAGGCCCTGCCCCCTTCTTCCCCAAAGGCCCCCCCCCCAAGTCTTCACAGCTCTCTAAAAGCAGCTTCTTCTGATCTTTATAAAAATTATCACATTTATTTCTAGTTGGAGTCTTGAAAAAAGGAAACATCAAATTTGGATATTTAAATTTAAATAGAGAACTGTCCAGACGGGGGCAGGAGAGGGTGGACAGACTGTGTTTGAACGTTGCTTCCCCCTTTAAACCAACGARGCTAACCTGCACTGAGTGCTGCGTTAATCTTAATCACAGCCGCTGCAGTTCACGTGTTGTTTATTCTCACACGAAGCTGCTCCACCACGCTGTGTGTCCGTCTGCTCACGGCCTCACGTTCACTCACAGGAAGTTTGATTTTTGTCAGCAACAACGCCAGGATGCCTGACACCTGCTGCTGCCGTCTTTTGATATCTCTGCAGGTTTTAGACCACTTTTCACAGCCGTTTGTTTTTCCCGCCCTCAATCTGAAGAAACTTTCACTCAGCGTTATTTCTTTTAGTTTGTCATTTTCTCAAACATGAAGTCATTTGTGTTCTGTGTTAGAAATGTTTACAAATCTGTCTAGAAAAGCCAGAAAATGATTTCCTCAGAGGTGAGGAATTAAATACTTTACATCAGTTAAAATGAAAAAAAAATACATTTTGTTTAACAAAACTTTGCTTTTATATTTCATTTTAAACTTAAAAACATACAAAAGGAAAAAATTGTATAGGTCTTCTGGACGGGTTCTTTTCTAATGAAACGTTTCGTCTCTCCTCCAAGAGACTTCTTCAGTCTGAGAGTTTCAGG
>NW_013952404.1:7421081-7430224 GCF_001266775.1 Austrofundulus limnaeus | reverse complement strand
GAGTTGATGTGATCAGTGAAATGTTGGACTTCCTGGGCTTTAATTTTAACCCGTCCAGAGGACCTATACAATTTTTTTCCTTTTGAATTTTWACCTGGATTACTGAGATGCATCAGGACATTAAAAACATACATTTTTCTAAATTTCTCTCCTATTATACAGCTGTGAAATTTGGTGCCAATTAAAGGGAAAAAATATATGTATTTGTTAAATTTTAAACTATAAATCACGTTTATTCTAAGGAGACACAACATGACCTTATTAGGTGAGTCTTGGAGGTGCAGGATCACAATCAGCAGATTTTTTTTTTAACGTCAACTTTAGTCAGCCACTCTTTTTACGATTGGGAACAGTTTTTACTCCAAGCTCCGGTTTGTCACAATATTTCAGACTACAACGATTCCCAGCAACATGCTAGTGATTTATAGTCCTCCCCTCTTCTAGCCTAGTTTGCATTTCACTCACTTACACACAAAAACATGGATCTAACGTTTGACTTTTTTTCCCTGTGCGCCCTTCCTGTTTCCCCCCCTCACGTTACTGCTCGTCTCCATCATCGCCTCCCCGCCCACCTGCATCACAGTCACAGTACAGATTCACCTCAGCCGCTCCACCAAACAGACAGGGAGCAGCAGCAGCCGCCCTGCAGCTTTGGCTTTAACAACTCCTTCAACCACCAAACAGGGCTCAGAGAGCAGCCAGTGCAGGAGGAGCGGTGCCGTCAGGGTGTCATCGATCAGACAGGTCCCAAACTGTAGCCTGCAGCTCAGGAAGTCAGGGAGTCTGTCATCTCCTGTCGAAACTCCCAGCTACCGCAGCCCTGTTAAATCCCCCAGCCAGTACTTCCAGATCTGTTACTAGAGAATAAAAACACAATAAAACAGCTCTCACTTCTCTGTACAGTCACATTTGTGGCTTTATGTCACTTCCATCATAAAAGCTCACTAATAGGTTTAATCGTTTAAAGTAATAACCTCATCTGCTGTTTTTGAAATGTGTGTTTTTGTTTTCTGCATGCTTTATTTTTTAGGTTTTATTTTTTGTTGCTCTGCTTGTGTCTGCATTTCATGTATTGATGAGTTGACGCGTTTTCAGCTTTGTCTTATGTTGTCAGAAAGCTGTGATTTTAAAATTAACTAATAAAAGTGAGTTTAAAAAAGTAACCTTTGTCTTGGCAAGTTCTATTTTATTTATTTTCTTATTTTATTTAAAACGAATCACATTTTCTCACATCACTCCTTTATCCCTTAATCATATCATAATCCACTGTTATCATTCCTATTAATCATTTCATATTGAAAATGTCATTTTCACTTGTATCCAGTGGTGGGGCACAGTCTTTTAACAGCAAAGCTAATTTTTCGTTTGGCTGATTAGCATTTGTGCTAACTATAGAAAATGTTAGTGGACCAATTAGCTTTCGCAAAATTTAGCCCTGCTAAATTTGAGTAAGCTAATGAACTGTTTTTGTCTCTGTGCATTTTGTTTACCGTCCAGTTAAACTACTTGTGGTTTTACATGTTTGAACGTAGAAATGTTTTTCCCTTTTAATCAAGATTCTGACATTTCTGTGGAAATCACACAAAGATCTTGAGTTAGCGATTAGCTGTTGCCAGTTTTCTTCCCTGTTTCGTGGTTTAGCGTTTGCAAACCTAACTGATTTTTAGTTAGCGGATGTGGTGGTCACAGTTTCGCTAATAGCTAAGCTAACTTTTGCTAAGTGAATTAGCATTTCGCTAACTTTGTAAAAATGTTACCGTACTAGTTAACTTCTGCTAAATTTAGTTCTGCTAACTTTAATTAGTCCGCTGATAAACTACTTATGTCATTTTGTCCAACTTGCTGATTTAACTGTTTTTAATGAGCTTTTAGCCAATATTTTGATGTTTCTGTGGATCCCACACAGGGTTGTCAGATTGGACTGACACAGTCCAACCCAAACGCAATGTAAAACCCACCTAACCACACACACACATAAAGGCCCAAATCTCAACCTCTGACTGTATGTGCAATATAAAAAAGTTTAGATTACTGATATGGCCTACGTGTTAATTACACAAATAAAAAATACACCATTAGCACACATCTGCATTGAATCAGTGTTTACATTTTTTCTGTTGCTCACTTATTAGAATGAAAACTTTTAAAGAAACAGATGGGGGTGGGTAAAATGTTTGGTGCAAGCTTATAAGAAAAGTCAACTAATAGCCCTCGTTTTGCAGAAGGAGGGAGTAGGTCCTCAGATTCTACCCAGTCTCTTCTCTTTGCTGTGTTTACAGTTGACATTAACCGAGATTTTGTAGTGACGCTTGATATTTTGATAMAATTTCCTTATGAATACTTTCTAAAAACCTGGCAAATGTGGTAAAAAGCAGCCCAAATTTTAACAACCKACCCAAAGCTGTTTTTTTCCAGCCCAACTTGTTGGTTACTTGCCGATTCAACTGCTTGGTGGACAGAGAAACGATTTTGTGAGATTTTAACCAAGATTTTGATGTTTTTACGGATACCACGCACAAGTTATTAGTTAGCATTAGCTTCTGCTACTTTTAAAACCTATTTAGAGGATTACCATTTGCAAAGTTAATTGTTTTTTTTAGCTTGCGGATTAGCGGTTAGTGAAGCTAACATTTTGGTTATCTGTGTCTCACTGATGGTTTCTGATCCRCTTTTTTTTTCTTTTAGAGGAAGGTTATGTGAAAATGTATTTGAAGGGTCGCCCCGTCACCATGTTCATGCCCAAAGACCTAGTGGAGAGCTACTGCCTGGAGTCCAGAGGAGAGCTGCCCAGTAACAAACTGAAACTGGACTGGGTGTATCCTTTTTACCTGAAGCTTCACGCTGCAGGGGGAAGCTTTCTGCAGAAATAAAAAGTGTGATGGGGGTTGGGGATAAAGCTCCAAAGGTTTCTCTCTGTGTGTCAGAGTCGATCTGCTCAAATGCTGGTTTTTCACAGTGATGATGATCATGATGATGATCTCTGCAGCCCGGAGTCGGAAATAACCTGCTGATGACACAAGCAGTCAGCAGATCCTCTGGTGCTTTTATTTTTTTGTTGCTTCAATTTGGAGCATCTTTGTTTTTGTTGCTCGTGGATGATTGTGGTTCAGTCAGATGAAAGTAAAAAATGGGAAAAGAAATATGGTGCTTATTTTGTAGGCTTTGATTTTTATTTTGTTTCCACTTTAAACTGCTGGTTTTAGTTGAAAACAGTAGGGAAACCCTTGAACTCCTTGACCCTTGATGCTCAGGTACGGATACCGTGGTCGAGACTGTCGCTCCAACCTTTACCTGCTCCCCACAGGGGAGACCGTGTATTTCATCGCCTCCGTTGTGGTTTTATTCAACGTGGACGAGCAGCTGCAGAGACACTACACGGGACACACAGACGACATCAAATGGTGAGGYAAGAATCACATTTTACGATGTTTTTCCCCCCAGAGGTCAAGAAAAGGTTTGTTTACGGATCAGAAGGTGTCTGCAGACAGACCACTTCACCTCAAACAGAATAAATGTTTAACATATTTCCCCTCATGCATCGATGCAGACAGCCTTTCATGTTGCTCATCTCTATTAAAACGGTGTTTTGATGTTAAAAAGACTTATAGCTGTTTTATTTATTTATTATTGAATATCCTCACCAGCCTGGCTGTCCATCCTGACAAAATCACCATTGCAACGGGGCAGGTAGCAGGCACCTCGTCAGATGGGAAAGTAAGTGAGATCTTTTTTATTCAGTTTGTTTAAATACCGTATTCAGATTTAACTGATCTGATGTTTCCATCTTGTTTTTTTCTCTGTCTCCTGGCAGCAGTTGGCTCCTCATGTTCGTGTCTGGGACTCGGTCAGCCTCAACACTCTCCACATTCTGGGCTCGGGTTTCTTCGATCGAGGACTCGTCTGCCTGGCTTTCTCCAAGTCGGTACGGAAACACAGCTGACCGTCTCTGCTCAGTTCTTTGTCAGTGTTCGGTCTTCTGACACGCTCTGTCTCTCTTTCCTTGCCTGGTTTGACGACGTTAGAACGGAGGAAACACACTCTGTGTCGTCGATGACTCCAACGATCACGTCCTCTCGGTCTGGGACTGGCAGAGGGAGGACAGACTGGCTGAAACTAAGGTCTGTGTGTTTATATGGTTTTAACCTCCTCCTGGTGGTTTTTCCCTGTTTGAGCTGAACTCTGTTTTCTGTGCGACTGCTCAGTGCTCCAACGAGTCCGTGTTCGCTGCAGACTTTCACCCCACCGACAGCAACATCATAGTGACCTGTGGCAAGTCCCATCTGTATTTCTGGACCCTGGAGAAAGGAGGCACGCTGGTGAAGAAGCAGGGATTGTTTGAGGTGATAAAAAACGAAACAGGATGCTTCAGATTTCATCAAGACACATGTAAAACTACTAAACCACTTCTTTGTTGTTGTTTGTTTGTTTTTTGTATCTGCTGCAGAAACAAGAGAAGCCCAAGTTTGTGCTGTGTGTGAACTTTGCAGAAAATGGAGACACCATCACTGGAGACTCGAGCGGAAACATCCTGGTGTGGGGAAAAGGTAACTGAAAGTCGTCTTGTCATGCTCCAGTGTATGGAGGACCGAATTTAACATAATTAGAAATAAAAGCAGAAATATATTAGTGGAAAAACAAGTAAAAAAAATACTCTTAAATGCACCAATTACATTTTAAAAAGGAGAACTTTAGGTCATGTTTTATAATTTAATTGACCTTCATATTAATTTTTCCAGCACAGTTCCAATAAATTACATATTTTACAACATAATTTAAATTTTACTGTTTTTTGTTTTTCCTTGTACATTCAGATGCATCTGTGTCTCTTAAATTATCATATTTTTTATTTATAATTTTTCTCAAGTCTTTATTTCCATGTGTTGCTTTTACATTTCTCTGTCTCCTGTATTTACATTTCCTTTATGCATTTCTGCTTCGTTACGCAAATAAGGTGGGCGGTCCATCCCGGGTCTGCTCCTCTCCTATTGGTTAATAGATAAGAAGAAGCAGAATCCATGTGCAGATCTACTGTGCATGCATGTGCTGCCTCAGTTTAGCTAAAAGTTAAATTAAAAATAAAGGTACAGGTAAGTGTTTTTCCACCTTGATTTTCTTTTTAAAGTTTAGTTTATTCATTCATTTAAAAACAAAGCAAATTCAGTATACAAAAAAAAAATACAAATGAAAAATAAAATGAAAGGCAGCAGAAGGAAGAAAAAAAATCTTGTAATATCTGCGCCTATTTCCATCAAAAGTTTTTAACCAAACCTTAAACTGAGGCAGCACAAGCATGCACAGTGGATCTGCACATGGATCCTGCTCCTTCCTGTCTATTGACCAATAGGAGAGGAGCAGACCCAAGAAGGACCGCCCACCTTATTTACATAACAAAGCAGAAATGCATACAGAAGTGTAAATACAGGAGACCGAGAAATGTAAAAGCAAAACATGGAAATAAAGACTTGTGAGAGAATTTTATATATATATATAATTTATTTATTTATTTATTTTATTGGTACATTTTAAGTGTATTTATTTATTTATTTATTTTATTGGTCCATTGATATATTTTTGCTTTTATTTCTAATTATGTCAGATTTGGTCCTCCATACTGGTGTGTTGGTAAGGTTTTAAAATAAACATCAAACAGAACCAGAGAAGTAAATATTTGTGTTCACAAGGTCAGAAATGATCTCTCGATGGAGGAGTAGTCAGGAGACGAGAGGTCAGTCTAAAAATAAATCTTGTGAGAAGAGCTTTAAAGGGAGAAGAAACGTCTCTTCCCCTCTCTGTGTTTTTATCCATTGATTATGCTTCTGTTTGTCTCAGTTAATTAATCTGTCCTCCTTAAGTGGTCCACCTCTGTGCCCTCCTCCCTCTCGCCTCATCTCCATCACTGCAGGCACTAATCGCATCAGCCACGTCATCCCAGGAGCTCACGAGGGCAGCATCTTCGCTCTGTGCATGCTGAGGAATGGCACGCTGGTGTCTGGAGGGAAGGACCGCAGGCTCGTTTCCTGGGACACCAGCTACCAGCAGATACAAGTAGTGGAGGTCAGCAAGCAAAACTGCTTTATTTTTCTCAAATTAGACAGATAAGATGTATTAGTCCTGCTGTTAAAACTTCACTTCAGCTGTTAAAACCAGACTTTAAAAATACTGTAGGCTGTTTAGTTTATATATAAATATTGTTACAATAATGACACATTGTGTTATTTAAGCTGCAAAGCATTCTGGGTAAATGACAGTTATTGGTCCTCTGGCGCGAGCTCTATCCAGCTTGAAGGTTAATTTTGGACAGTGTCTGACGGTCAGCCTCTTTAAATGAAACTGGAACTTGGTTGATTGAGAGGAGAAGGTAGAAACGACTCGGCCTGAAGCTGAAAATGATGATGGAGGACAATATAGCTGCTTCATGGAAGGAGAACCTCAGCTTTAGTGTTTTAGCTTTCATGTTAGCTTCCAAGCTAATGTGGCGATAAATGGCGTCAGCTCCAAACTAATTCAATTCATTGCTTTATTGTCATACTTTAACTCTTTGTAATTTAGTCTCAGTTGTAACCTATCATCGAGTAATTAGCAAAATGGTGACGTGGTTAACTGAAAAGTGTAATAAACATATTTTATTATTTATTTCTACTTATTTATGGTGACTGTTCTTGTGGTTTATTCATGACTTATTTGCTTCATGAACATCACATCAGGGACAGGTCAGATGGCACTGCGTGCACTCTCTGTCTCTGCAGGTGCCTGAATTGTTCGGTCCCATCAGGACCATAGCTGAGGGGAGACGGGAGACGGTTCTCATCGGGACAACCAAGAACTTTGTCTTACAAGGCAGTTTGGATGGAGAATTCCTGCCTATTACACAGGTAGGTGTGAGTCTAAGGTTTGCTTCTTTGTTGTTTTTTTTTAATGAAATATAGAATGGTTTTAGTTGTTTTAAAACAAACAAATCCTCTCTCCAGGGTCACATCGATGAGTTGTGGGGTCTAGCCGTCCATCCCAGGAAGTCTCAGTTCCTGACCTGTGGCTACGACAGGCAGGTCTGTCTGTGGGACTCCAGCACCCATCAGCTCATCTGGACTAAAAGTCTGGAGGTAAGTTGGACCAACATCGCCCCCTGGGGTAATTTATGGAAAATTACAAGTGATCAACTGGCCTCAAGGAGCATTATTTATCCTTGAGGGCAAGAACTGTGCCGTTTAAATAAAAATAAAAAACTCAACATATTGTTGAATAAAGTGAGTTTTCTTTATGTTTTAAAACAGGATACAGCCCAATCAGCAGGTTTTCACCCATCAGGAGCTGTGGTTGCCATCGGGACTCAAACTGGCAGGTACAAATACAATAATAATATAATATACTGTGATATATGAAGCATGCATTGCTGCTTAGTTTAAAGCTTAATCTGAAGCCGAGTCTGTCTCTGATCCTGCAGGTGGCAGGTGCTCGACACAGACTCGAAGGATTTAGTCAGCGTCCACACAGATGGGAACGAACAGCTGTCTGTGATGCGCTACGGGCCAGGTAGGAGCTTCTTCTGTCTGCCTTTTAGTGTCTGCAGATCCTGATGAGCGGTAAAAAKACCAAATCAAAAGAGGATTTTCAGAGTTATATCATTGCAAATAACAATAAAACATGTTTTAATGTGTTTGATTTAAATTCTCCTGAAGTATGCCTGATGCTCTGGTTATAAATTATTCATTCAAATGTTGCATTTCTCCTTTAGACGGTAACTTCCTGGCTATCGGTTCCCACGATAACTACATCTACGTCTACGCTGTGGCAGAAAACGGGAGGAAATACAGCCGAGTTGGAAAGTGTTCGGTGAGTTCATTCATTCATTCATTCATTCATTCATTCATTCATTCATTCATTCATTCATTCATTCATTCATTCATTCATTCATTCATTCATTCTGTTCTGTATTGTTCCTTCTTTTAGTTTTACACATTTGAGTTACACACCACTGTGTCATTCAATACAACTTCCATACTTAAATTAAAAAAAACTGTTTAAAAAATTAATAAAGAGACACAAATGAATCTACACGAAAAAGAAAAAACAAATATATATATTTTTAAACACAGTAAATTTTAAATAATGTACCAGTTAAATAAAACATGAGGTAAAGTTCTCCATTTTTAAATTAATTGGTTCATTTTCAGTGTATTTGTTTATTTACTGGCCATTTATATTTTTATTTTAATTAAGACAGTGTTGGTTCTCCATACAAACTGTGTGACGTTTGTTGTCTTATTAACAGTTTGTTTGTTTTTGTTATTTTGATCAGGGTCATTCCAGTTTCATTACTCATTTGGACTGGTCGGTGGACTCCCAGTACCTGGTATCAAATTCAGGCGACTATGAGATACTGTACTGTAAGTTTGAACCGTTTTTTGTGTCGGCTAAGCTTCGTTCAAATCTGTCCAGTGTTTTATGAGATATTTTACTAACAGACAGACAAACACAGACATAAGCTACAACCTTGTGTTTATTTGTCAAAACTCTAAATAAAATTTAGGTCTCACCTGTTATAATTGTAAATGTAAAATTTTTTGTGATTTTGACCCAAGTAGATGTTTAAAATGAAACTGGGGTTTAAAATATTCGAGTATTTTTAAAATCAAACCAATTTTACCTCAGWGAGATAAAACTGTGGATTTTCTCCCCACCTTCAGGGATCCCATCAGTGTGTAAGCAGGTGGTCAGTGTGGAGACCACCAGGGACATCGACTGGGCCACCTACACTTGCACTTTGGGCTTCCAGGTGTTCGGTGAGTGACGACTCAGATTATGTTTTCAGCTGTAACGCTGACTCAGCAGACACCTCTGCTGTTTTCATCAGGCCTGTGGCCCGACGGGTCAGACGGTACCGACATCAACGCGGCGTGCAGGTCCAACGACGGGAGCCTCCTGGCCACCGGGGACGACTTCGGGAAGGTTCACCTCTTCTCGTACCCCTGTTCACAGTTCAGGGTGAGACAGCAGATCTTAAACAGCAGGAAGTTGTCTTTCAGGTTTAAATAAATAAATAAATAAGTAAATAAATAAATAAATAAGTAAGTAAGTAAGTAAGTAAATAAGTAAATAAGTAAGTAAATAAGTAAGTAAATAATTAAGTAAATAAGTAAATAAGT
>NW_013952404.1:7417202-7420441 GCF_001266775.1 Austrofundulus limnaeus | reverse complement strand
AAGTAAATAAATAAGTAAGTAAGTAAGTAAGTAAATAAGTAAATAAGTAAGTAAGTAAGTAAGTAAGTAAATAAATAAATAAATAAATAAAATGACTCTTTCAGGCTCCCAGCCATGTCTACGGCGGCCACAGCAGTCATGTGACCAATGTGACCTTCCTGCATGACGACAGCTGCTTGGTGTCGACGGGCGGGAAGGACATGAGCGTCGTCCAGTGGAGGATCGTCTGAGGGAGGCGAGCGGAGCCAAACTGTTCTGAAGCGCACTAAAACAAACCAAACCTTTAAAAGATGGACTTTAAACCCAAAGTGACTCTGAGGGAAAGGATCTGATGGACGAGATACCTTTTGTTTTTATTTACACTACATGTACAAATAAAACCCTCCCTCGACACGAGACAGAACGAGTCCAACAGAACCAAAGGTTCTGACTTTACGTTTGGACACGTTGGGTTCTTGTTTTTGGGCCACAGATGCTGAATGAAGACGCCTGTCAGAGCCCAACCAGACTGAATGATGGACCGAAGCATGTGGGGATTTTTCTAACCATTAAACTTTTTTTTAACAACTCAGGAAAGCACTGATGAAGCAAAAGCCCTTTTCTCTTCTGAACATATCAGAAAAAAAAACTTAAAAGCTTATTCAGCTAAAAAAGCTGAATTTAGTGAAGATCATAACAGCAGTGGTGGCTTTCCAGAAAAAAAAAACATACTTATGTGTGATCATCTAAACATAATCTGTGTTTCTGTGCTTCCAACTAAAAAAAGTTTTTTAATTTAATGAATATTTATCAAACCTTCACTGCTGCTTATTTCTCCTTTAAAATTTCTTCTGCACTAAATCCCTGTGTTGTTGAGTAAATTTACTGAGAAACATGGGAAAAAAAGTCAAAATCAAGCTTTTTAAATTTCTCYTGTTGGTTTGTGAGATCATGGAGAGCAAGGACGAGACCGAAGCACTGTAAACGTCTGACAAGATATTTAACTGAACCAAACCTGATTGTTTTTATTTTATTATTATTTTCTCTTTAATGCACTGCTTCCACCTGATAAACATCCAACAGGTCTAATAAACTGTTTAGCACCAGATGGATCTTTTTTACTTCAGTAAAACCTGTTCACAGTTGTTACATGATCAACTGAAAGTAAAATAAAAAAAGYACGATTAAAGTTGTTTTCAAAGCTGAAGGTTTTAATGTGAACGTCACTGCTGCTGCTTGTATTAAAATCTTGACAGTTGGCTGAATTTGTTTTATCTGCTTAAAACATAGAAATCTTCCAACAGTGCACACTTCTTGTTACGATTTAACACTTGAGGCTTTAGATTCCAAAACAATTCAATATTTGACACCTGACATAAAGTAAATGCAACCTAAACTGTCTAACTTTGTCTGTTTTTGAATAAACTGTCACCTTTATGTGTTTGGTTTTTAAAGTGCTGTAAGATAAGATGTGCCTGGTTAAATATCGTTAGCCTAATAGCATAATTGCCTAAGTTATATTTGGCCAAAAATGACTTGCACAATTATTTTATTAGGTTAAAAAACAGTTTGGTTTGTAGCTAGCTTTTTGCTACTTTTGGCTTTCAGCTACCTTTCCTGCTTTTAGCTATTCTTTCTGCTTTTGCATTTTGCTTTTTTAGTTTTTAGCCAGCTTTTTGCTTTACAACTTTTGATTTTGTTACTTTTAACCTTTAGCCAAACTACTGATAATTATGGCATTTTTTACATTTTTACTGTAGCTAGCCTTTTACTCCATTTACTTTATAGTTAACCTTTAGCTACTGTTGGGTTTTAGCTACGCTTCCAGCTTCTATATATCATTTTTCTACTTGTAGCTTTATTCTAYCATTTCACTACTTTTCATTTTTAACCAGTATTTTGCTCTGTTAAAATAGCATTTTACAACTCTCCACTTTTTCCTACATTTACACGGTAGCCTTTTGCTTTTAGCCAAACTATTGTAGCCTTTTGCTACAATTATCTTGTAGCTATAGCATTTGGCTACTTTTGGTTTTAGCTACATTTTTATTGCTTTTAGATAGTCTACCATTAGCATAATTGTTGCATTTGGCTACTTTTAGTTTTTAGCCAACCTTTTGCTAAACTTAAGACTTTTGCAATTTTACACTTTTACATACATCTTGTAGCTTGCCTTAGCTTTTAGCCAAATGTTTGGTGATTTTAAGTAGCCTTTAGTTTCTATTAAACTGAATCTCCATACAATTCACTCAGATGTATATAGTATGCGTGACGTCAAGAGTGAAGGTCCACATTTTAGCTTTTAGCTAGGGGTTTGTTTCTTTTTACTTTTATTTAGTGCTTTGGTACTTTTAGCACTTAGCTGGTGTTCTGATTTATTTAGCTTTTAGCTCGTGTTATGCTTCTATAGAAGCATTAATATCTCAGTTTCAGCTTCTTAATTAACTTCAGCTCTTTCACACTGTGTGAGCGTTCTATTTCGTGTAAGCTCCGCCCTCTTATAGCCTTAGAGGGCGGAGCTTACACTCATAGAATCTGGGGTTACAATACGTAACCAACGYTATGTGACCGGGTGAAGGGCGGGGTTTGAGAGTCTTCAGCCGGCTGCAGCTTCGCGTCTTGGCCGCAGGTCGGCAGCCTTGAGCCGCTCCTCCTCCACCTCCTCGCACCGCATTAGCGTTTTCCCCCTCGAATCTCTCCGCTTCACCCAAAATACTCCGAATGGGAAGGAAATATGGCATGAAGGAGGCGGCGGCCGAGCAGCGTTCATCGTCCGACACCGAGCCGAGCATCATGGACCCACGGACCCGCAGCTGCGGCGCGCGCGGACAGCAGAGCCAGCGGAGCACAAAGCGGCTGGAAGAGAGCGCCTGAAAACAACTCATCCTCCCGGTGAATCAGCCCCAACTGAGCTCATCTCCAGAGAACGGGAGGCCGGAGGGCCGAGCCGAACCTTCAGAGGGATTAAGAAGCCGAACAGAGAACCGAACCGGGCCTCCTCGGGTTCGAGACAAGGAGGAGAAATGAGGTAAGCGGCACGCGCTCGGTTTGACGAGTCATGACAGATGCGCCTGTGTGGTTTCTGCATCCACTCACTGCATGGAGAGACCTCTACACCAGACTTCACTCATTTTATCAGCTTTTAGAGGACAGGAGCCTATTTTTACAATAATTAAAATAAAAATTAAAACAGCGGCCCATACACACACAGCCGGCCTCAGCGCGGTGTGTTCGTCCCTTCTGTCCCCCTGATGTTAAAT
>NW_013952404.1:7410484-7417192 GCF_001266775.1 Austrofundulus limnaeus | reverse complement strand
CACACACACACACACACACACACACACACACACACACACACACACACACACACACACACACACACACACACACACACACACCCCTCTCCATGATGGATCCAGATAAAACTTCCTGGTGTTTTCAGTCTTCCATGGTTTCTGCTCCTTTCACGTTTCTCTCCCTCATAGTTTGACTCCTCCGTGTTGCCGTAGCCGCAGCCTGCAGTTTCACAGCTTCACAGCTTCATTTTGACAGAAACACTCCAGCCTCCTCTGCTTTGGCTGCCCGGCTCGTGGTAAAAAAAAAAGGTGGGAGTCGAAAAAGAGGCAGAAAGCCGAGCACAGATTTGGTTCAAAAAAATAATAAAAAAATGATGTTGCCACGTAACATGGAATCAAATCAGTTCACTTCTTTCCTGCAACATCATCCAAGTCTAAAACAGAAGCTGTTTTTTTTTTTATTTCTCTCTCTCTTTCTCAGACAGTCTGGCTCCGGCTCGGTCCGTTTGGCTGAACGAGGAGCCGTTTCCTGTCTTTCTGTGGAGCTCAGCTCCTTGTGTCTCATCCTGTGTGTTTATTTTTGCCAGAGGCAGGTCTGTTCTTTGACTCAGGCCCAGAAGGGAAGTCTTAAATCTCCAGTGAGCAGCAGCAAGGTGACCTGGCTCCTCTGTGGCAGAAGAACAGAATTTCAGGATTTGTTTTTTTGCAGCACATGTGCGTGCATGTGTGTGTGTGTTGTCTTCTTCACGGTGCAACGTTGTTTCCTCTGCTGTCAGACCAGTTGTTTGGTTTGTGTGAGTGTGAAATCGTTGCTGCAGGGTCACTGAAGCGCTTGTTGTGGTGACTCATTGTTGCGAAGGTAGAACGATGTGCTGGGGAGGTAAAACGCTGAGTTGTGCTGCTGCCCTCTGAGCTGATCTGAGAGCGGCTCAGCCTGAGTTTGCGTCACACAGCCGCAACAAAAACGTGTTTAGGATAAACGCTGGAGTTCACAGATTAGCATTTACAGCCTTTTCTTCCTCCGTTTTCACTCCTTCTGACTCATTCTCTTATGTTTCACACTGTAGGCCTGTCACGATAGCAAATTTCACTGGACGATAAATTCTCAGAAATTAATCGCGATAAACGATAATATTATTGGAGACCAGTTTAAACTAATATAATGATATAACAACCAGTTTATGGAAGTTTACAATCCCAAGGCATCGCCAGCTGTATGAACTGAGGACGCTCCTCTGGCTAAATGCCTGTTCATGGACTCTACAGAGGTTAGGAGACCATGCACCTGACAAATACCAGAGTTCACTCCTCTCTATACTAAGATGTAAAAAAAAAAGAGACACGAAGAAAACAAAAAAAGAAGGCAAATGAAAATTATTGTCTTCATTTTTATTTATCTCCCTCAATTTAATTTACGACACAATTAATTGATTTATCGTGACGAGCCTATCACACTGTAGATAAAACATGCAACTTTATCCATTTGTCTGCTATTGGAGCACATGAACAAAATAAATTAAAAAGGAAAGTCTGTGAAGGTTAGCCTGAAGCCAATGTGAAAACAAACATAGTGTTGTCCCTGTTTAAAAGGAAAAAAAATACACACCATGATGAATACAAATCTGATTTAGGACCTCACATAACAGACAGGTGTGGACCAGACCTGGTGACAGCCTGGTTCTGCTGGCCTGGAACCAGATGTGAGCCAGGTCTGGTAGTGATGGTACTGTTATTAAGGCGGCGTACCACAACTGGCCCGGTTGTGGTTTGGTTTATGGTGCTGGCCCATGCATGGATCACCTTTGGCAAACCACATCTAGATCACCCAAACGCCGTCATTCTTTGTGCTATTTCAGGGGTCTCCCAACCTTTTTTTTTCTTAAGAGCTACTTTTTGCAACGTTTAATTTTAAACTTGAACTCAAACCATTGGAATAATCTTGTTTTGCACAAAAAACATTGRCTTCAACTCACATGAATCCGCCACAAAGAACACTAATTTTACATGAATGTGCTTTTGTGTTTATCCATACATATAATAGTGTGTTTCACAATACTAACGTAGGGTTTACTCACGACAGATTTGTGCAAATAACGTCAAGTGACGGGTCTCCGATTTTTTCCCCGCATTGTAGAGTCCAGTGGGAAGAATACACATATCTTGGAATTACTTTGGATTCTCATTTGACTTATCGTGATCATGTACAAGTCTTAACCACTAAGTTGAAACAGAAATTATACGTTTATTCAAAAATTAGATCCAATCTGACATCTTCTGTTTCAAATATCTYTCTTCATGCCATTATACTCTCAACCATGTCGTACTGTTTACCTGTTTGGTCTCTTACAACAAATGAAATCTTAGAACCCATAGTTAGGCTCTACAACAGGGCCTACAAAATTCATAAAATGCCCAAATCAAATTCTGGAAGTGGTTATTCAACTAGATCTGTTACAAAAGGACAACTGATATTACCAACTTTTAAAAACTGTTATGGCCAGAGGTCTTTCTTCTATGTTTATACTAAAGCATGGAATGACATTCCTCAAAACATAAAGTCCATTTCAAAACTACAGCCCTTTAAGAAGAATCTTGTCTGCCATCTGCTGGACACTTTTTGTTGTGCTCATATTTAGACGTCCTATTTTGCAAATGCTGCCTTTTTGAAATTTGGTATGCTTGTTAGTCTTTGTGTCTATGGTGTATAATGATGTGATTGTGATGCTGTAWTTCTGAGTGTTTTATGTGCTGCAGAACAGGAGCCTGCTGTAAAACAGCAATTATGCTGAGTCAGGCTTGATTTTTAATAATCTTTTCCTGTTAAATAAATAAATCAAATCAAATCAAGAAACCCCATGCAGTGACCTACTGTATACTGCAACAGGAGGAGTTTTTACAGTGATGTCACAAGGGGCTATAAAAGGTGTGTGAGAAAACAAATGCCAAAAAAACACGTAACCACGCATTGTCTGCCGATCAACCATACTGAGCCTAAACTGTTTGATTAACAACCAAGGAGAAGGTACGTCTATAGATTGATTGGAATTAAATGAAAGTTTGGTCAGTCACAAATTAAATTTTGCTATGAGCTAKTTTAAAAGAGCRCATGAGCTACTGGTTGCAGACCCCTGTGCTATATGGACAAAGTGTTAGGGTATTGTCTGGGTCAGAACTGGGCCAGACAAATTTTGCTCTTTGGGACCATTACCCGTTTCACAGTCTTACTGAAAAACCTATCAGCGTAGAGAAGATGAACATGTTCGTATTCTCACCCCTGACGATAGCTGCCGCTCTAAAATCCTTTCAAAATAAACTATAGCAGAAATATGCTGGGGGGCTGTCCAAGTTATTTATTTATTTATTTTTTCATTCTAAAAGAGGCACCAAAACTGGAAATTCCATGTGGCTTTTTGTTTTTATTTCTGTTGACATTAATTAGTAGTTAGCAAACAAGCCTATATTGCTTTTCTGCCACCAACTGGTAAGATGTGTGGATCAGGATAGCCATCTTAAAACAAACAAACAACAACAAAAAAACCTTCCTCCCTCGTTAATATCGAGTGGTAGGCATGATTCTGRTAATCAGCTAATAGCAGAGCTAAATTTTGGTTTGGAAGATTAGCTTTTTCACTAACTATGAAAACCATTAGCGGACCAGTTAGCCTCTGCTAAATTAGGATTTGCCAACTTTAAGTCAGCTAACGGCTAACTAACAAGCTAACAGGTTTCTGTCAGTCCCACCAGTTTTCAGCTGGAAGGAGACGAAGACGTGACGCAGACTGAGGGACTGTCACCTTGGCTGTTAGTGATTAGCTGTTAGCATTAGCTTATGCTAATTTTTACTTGTTTAACTGTTTAGCATTAYCCTCAGCTAATTTGTACTTGTTTAGCTGTTTAATGTTACCTTCTGCTAATTTTTACTTTTCTTTGGTCTTCTTTTATTTTGCTTTATGAAACCCATATCTTGTATTAATCAAAATGTTTTAATGTTTATTATTATTTCCGGGACACATATTGGTGCTTTTGGATAAATTTTTTCTGACAGTTCAGCAAAGCCAGGAAATCTAACTCATGACTCACTGTTCTTATATTTGTACCTTTTCAGGTCCAGACTGCATGTTTCTTGCCACTTCTAAGCCTTCTAATCTTTTCATTTGCTCTTTGTTTGTTTCCCCACACCTCAACTCGTTGTAGAAAAGCAGCTTAAAAGTCTACGTTTGCTTCAGACAGATGGACTCCAGGTTGAGGACAAAACTTTACGAAGCCACATAGAAAAGAGAAACATTTGATATAAAAAATATAAAACTAATCATGAAAAACTGGCATTTTTAGTTGTCTGTAAAAGCTGTAAATGTTTTGCTCTCGTTGTCTTCTGTGTACAACATACAATAAGCTATTTTTAGTCGGTTTCCAGATATAGAAAAGCAGAAAAAGCCGTCCTGCTTTTCTAAAACATGTAATTTTCATTCTGTGGAAATGATTTCTGGGAGGTTGAGAGGCGGCGGCAGAGAGAAGTGATCACATGTTTCTTCAGCCTTCCCTTTTCTTTACTCTTCATCTCGCTCTCAGGCTCTTTTCCCTCCTACTCTCTGTGTCACAGGCTCTGCTGGTGTGGTGGGTTTGATTGAAGGAGGGTTTTTTTTTTTGGAGGATGTGAAGATCGAGTTATAGACAACATGTGCAGGACTCCTCGGCCACCTCAGGCTGACACTTCCCCCTCTCCTCCATAATCTGTTTATCTCCTCTCATCCCGGGCTTCAGGACGGCGGCGTCTCCTCCGGTGAAATGTACTCTCCGGATGATTTTGGGTAAGGCCCACGTTCCTCTTCATCGGCACGGCTCTTTCTCGTGCGTTTTCCGCGCTCGTGGAGTGGCGTGAGTCATAAAGCTCGGATCGGTTGTGGAATGTGTGGTAACGGTGCTGCTTCTTCGCTCTCGAGTGTTTCTTTTTAAAGCCTGGCTCAGCTTTCAGACCACGTAATCTGGCTCCTTCTTGGGGAAGCTTTTTGTCTGTTTGTTAAAAAACAAKAACTCAGATTTGTCTTTTAAACTTTGTTAATTCGTTTCAGCTTCATGCCTAGTTGWGTTGAAAAGTGGTATTCTGACTTTTTGTGTTTTCTTTGAAGAAGTTTGATTTTTGATCGGATCATTTCAMCTTTTTCTTGTTTTGATTTTCTTTTTTCTGTCCGACTCATTGCATCATAAGATGTCAGATGATGGGACAAAAACATGGCATAAATAAGCCTAATCTGGGATGATGTCTGAATGAGTGGGACTATCAGAAGCCAAATGAGAGGTCTGTATCTAATATGGATTTGTCAGATTACAGCAGCTTGTTGTGATTTTTCTCAGCTCACACAGATGTGAAGCAGAGGGGGATAGCAGGGATCACACTGACTGTTTAGACGCGAACGTCTGAACTCTGCTGATCTACCATAAAGTGCAGGACGTCACAAAATAAAGTGTTACAAACGAGAAAAAATATATTTTTAGTTGTTTTCCTCTGAACAGAAGCGTTTGTTTCCTTTGAGGATGAAGATTCCCAACGAGAGCAGCTCAGAAGATGGGCTGAGGGGTTAAAATTCATAATTTGCATCCGTGWCAAAAAGCCTGAGGCCCAGCTGGCACTGACAGAGTGATGTATTAAATAAATGATGTCCTTTAGAGGGTCAGTGTGCTGATTTCGCTCCGTTTGCTGGTACTTGACATTCACTCAACATTTCTGACCTTTAATCAGTGATTAATTAGCCATATTACTTCATTCACCTTTTTAAATAAACAGCCTAAGAACATGATGGTGGAAAATTTACACTGATTAAACATAATAATAAGTATAATATCATCCCCAAAAATATAAAAACAACAGCTTTATGGGTTCATTCTGACCTCTAACATCAGAACTGTGTTATTTTCAGTTGTGCTTCTGTATCAGTATTTACAGTAGGAGACAGTTTAGTCAACAGCAATCATGAGAGAGTCTACAAAATTTCTCATAAGGTTTTTTGGGTTCTTCCAGAAGAGCTAGAGGGTGGAAAGAGATGTATGAGCCTCCCAACCTGCCGCCCCTGTGACCTGATTCTGATGGATGGATGGATGGATGGATGGATGGATGGATGGATGGATGGATGGATGGATGGATAGATGATGGAAGGATGGATGGACAATGATGGATGGATGGATGGATAGATGATGGAAGGATGGATGGATGGATGATGATGATGATGGATGGATGGATGGATGGATGATGGATGGATGGATGGATGGATGGATAGATGGATGGATGGATGGTGGATGGATGATGGAAGAGTGGATATAGATGATGGATTGATGGATGGATGAATGGATGGATGATGATAGATGGATAGATGATGGAAGGATGGATGGATGGATGGATGATGGGTGGATGATAGATGGATGGATGGATAGATGGATAGATGATGGAAGGATGGATGGATGGATGGATGGATGATAGATGGATGATAGATGATGGATGGATGGATGGATGGATAGATAGATGGATGGATGTTAGATGGATGATGGATGGATGGATGGATGGATGGATGGATAGATGATGGATGGATTGATGGATGGATGATGGATGGATAGATGGATGGATGGATGATGGAAGGGTGGATGATAGATGATGGATTGATGGATGGATGATGGATGGATAAATGGATGGATGATAGATGGATGGATGATGGAAGGATGGATGGATGGATGGATGAT
>NW_013952404.1:7402185-7409338 GCF_001266775.1 Austrofundulus limnaeus | reverse complement strand
CACACACACACACACACACACACACACACACACACACACACACACACACACACACACCTCTGTGATCTAATCCAACAACTGGCCGGTCAATGACTTCATCTCTGTCCGTCTGTCAGTCACCTCTTTGTTGCTGAAAGGACGGATTATTTTTCTTGTTGCAAACACAAGAATTCACAACTAAAGGATGCTTTTATCTATTTTTAAATGGATTTTACATATTTTTTTAATCCTTTGAACTGAACATTCYAACTCCTGGTTGTTATTTGCTCAGCTCTTCATGTCTAACAGWTTTAGGGTGATGGATCTGAGCTGAAGGGAGTATTTGTCTCCGACTGTTGACTAAAATGGACATCCATCGTGTTCAGGCGCTGCGTTACTGCCTTCCTCAGAGCGTCAGTGACTCGGGACTATTTTACAGCCACATCACTGCCAGGTTTGTGCCAACACATCCGACTCCACTGAGCTCCGTCTGTAAATGTCACCAATTATTGAAGGAAAATGTCACGCCACCTGAAATTCGTTGTTTCGATACGATTGTACTAAAAAAGAAAAATGGCTGCCATGTTTCGGGAGCGCAGATGGACAAACCTTTCTCTTCTGTGTTTTAATCAGAGCTAAATCTGTAATCTTAATCTGCCTTGAACAAATGGCTACATAGAAGCAGAATGGAGGTTGTTTAGGATTAGTTGCTTTGAGTAATTTGATTTAATCGCACACAAACAGAGCGTTTTTATTGTAGAACCAAAACGGACTTGTCAGCAGTTTTAACTCAGATCTTCCGGATGAGGTTTTTAATTCTAGGGCRGATTTCATCGTTTCCTGTAAATCCAGAGAGATTCAGCCTCTCTGTGTGACTCCGCTCTGAGCTCCTCCGTTATTCTGAGCAGGCCCCTCATACATCTTTAATTCACACATGTATTAAACACAGTATGGCTTCCGGCTGAGACAGCAGCCTTTCAGGCCCCTCTTTATCCCCCTCCACTACTCTAGATGGAAGAAATGGAGGGAAAGAGGTCGCTGCTGCTGCTGCTGCTGCTGCTGCTGCTGCTGCTGCTGCTGCTGCTGCTGCTGCTGCTGCTGCTTCAGAGGAGGATTTTCAGGATGCTTTCTTTTCACAAAATAAGAGCGTAGAATCAGTTTGTGTTCACTGTTCCTACCTGAATAATGACCTGCTGGGATATTAAAAGGTAAAAAACGAAAATATTTACTAGGGTTGGGCAATATTGGCAAAAAAATTAATCACGATTAATTGTGGTATTTAGCCGATAACGATTAATTTGACGATTAATCCCCTGGTGTCCCTGGACACCCTTATTTCGTAGTGATGACCAATTTAGTGGGAAAGATTTGGTCTTTGTAAAAAAAAAAAATTCAAAATTGTGTGAAAATTACAGATTTCAGGATATACATCATATTTTAAATTGTGTTGATAGATAAATAAATTACAGAACTTTATTTTTAATGTTCGTCCTATTTGAAGCGGAGAGGAGCACCAAGCAGACTGACCAGGGTAAGCCCCAGTCAGTCTGCCTGGTGGCATTAATCATATTAATCATCAAGTCCCAAAAAATAATTGATTAATGTTTTTCTGACGATTAATTGCACACGATACGATTATGCCCAACCCTAATATTTACTTTCTACTACAAATTCAGTATCAGAATCAGGTGTTAAATCTGTTTTTTTTTTTGCACACAACATTCAGCTCAGACCACATTAGTGCGTTTTGAATTGAAACAATTAAAAGCACAGATTACGCCCAGTCTCCTTCAATCTTTTGGAGCTTAGCTTAGCTTAGTTTGTATGTAGGAGAAATTAAGAGTTTAGAAAACCTCAGCAGGATGTTTCGGCGTTGTTTGTCACTGCAGCAGATCATACGATCCTCTTCTGAATCTTAGCTATCATTTGAACTAGTGCTGGGCAGTATACCGTTTTGTACCGAATACCGGTTTTTATTTTTGTTATGTTATGGATTTTTTGAATACCGGACATTCCGGTTTAAATAGCGGAACATTTCGTCGCGGCCGCCATTGAACTGTTGTTTCCCGGAGGACATTTTTCCTTGCTGCACCGCTATGTGCGTTAGCATGCTAATGTTTGGAGCAGCTAGTTGCAGCCGCGGATGGCGATTCAGCTGCTTATATTGACTGACGCTTAAAAAACATCCCGTTTTCGCCGTCGCTGAATGTAGTAAACACCTCTTCAGTGACGTGCACAGTTAGATTTAACGCGGTTAGTTAATATGGAGACGTTATGCTGATGGAGACTTAACGTGGTTCTATTGTGAAAAGCCTGCAGGAAGTAGTTCGTAGCGGAGTTAGAATTGACTGGTGTGCAAGGTGAGTCGTGCTGATAAGCTTTAATAAATAACATAAAACAATAAACCCGATCATAATCTTTTCTTAACCCTCCTCCTTCACGACTGGACCAAAATGCGTGACTACTGTCTGCAACCACCAGTCAGAGAAGAACAGACACAGAGGAGGGAAACAGTGACACAGACAGAGGTACAGTAAAAGAAAAAAAAGTCAGTAAGCAGGGTTTGTACATTTTATTATCAGCTGAGCTTTGATGAAAAGAAAAATACCGTCAAATACCGTGAAACCGGTGAAAATGTTGAAAATACCGTGATATAAAATTTTGATCATATCGCCCAGCTCTAATTTGAACTTGTTCAGGAGGTTAAAAAGTTGCGTAAATCTTTATTATTCTGGTGAGATTACCAGCAGACTGTGTCTCCAGATGACTGGAAAGAATCTACAAAGTTTAGTTTGTGATCGTGTTTAGAGTAGAAATACAGCAGAATGAGAACAAATGGCAGGAAATGAAGTGGTGTGTATCTGCAGGTGGTTGAATTGTGGAGAATATCCACCTGTGTACTGTTTACTGTAAATAACCAGAGACTTCAGCGTAAAGCTGCAGACAAACGGTGGTTGTTACATAAAKCTGGTCCTTGGCTCTGCAAGGGTCGCCACAGCAAATGAACTTGAGAGTAGGGATGCACCGATATAAAAATTTCAGCCGATATTTGTAGTAATATTGGTGTTATGGCCGATAACCGATATTTACCTATATTACACAAACACACAAATTATTTGTATACATATACACACAAATACACTTGCTTTTTGTGATACCGTAAAAAAAATGACCAGACCGCTGACATGGCTCTCTGCTTCAGTTATTCCTGGCTGTGCAGCGTCACTGATACTATCATGATCAAACAGAAACCACTCGACCAACCATCTCCCCTCCCAAAACAAACACAAAGTTAAAAAGTGGGAAATCAGTATCGGACATTAATATCAGCCCAGTTTTACTTATTGGACCGATACAATATTGTAAAACATGACCAATAGGCTACTAATATACAATGCCACATTAATGCACATTCTGACATTAATGCCGATATGTCGTGCGTCCTTACTTGAAATATGTGGTAATTGTCCCAAACCAGACACAACCTGGGCTTTGAACCCATAACTTAGTAAGTAAGTAAGTAAGTAAGTAAAGTTTTATTTATAAAGCGCCTTTCACAGAAATATATTCACAAGGTGCTGTACAATCATTAACAGTATAAAAATGGTGGAAAGAATAAAATGAAACAGAAAAACATAATTACACATAAGCAACGAAAATTGAAACATCAAATCAAGAATGAATTTCTAAAATTGTAACTCAAATACAAGGTCAGTGCAGGGCAAAGTATACAATAATACACAAAAACATAATGAACGCGGGAGAGAAAAATATGGCGTAAGTTCAATAATAAAAAAAAAACACAGTTTGGCGATCATTCACAATGGAGTTAGGCTGGCATTAATGGTGAAATGGTTAGCTAAACGCTTGAGTGAAACTTCAGGATTACAAGATGGCGGCACTGACCACATGACTCCTGCTGCCCAAGCAGGATCAGAACTGTGTCAATAACAAGCAACCAACCACGTTGTTGGTCCTGTCACACTATAATGTTTTTAACAGCTTGTGCCAATTTATGAAACTTTTTAAAGACCTCTACGGAATTTAAACAATTAACTGGAAATCTCTTTTGGGCATGTGCATACTGTAATACTAACAAATTGATCAAATATATAACTTTTATTAGTAATTTAGACATTAAAAACCTTTTGTTGGTATAAATTGTCTAAAATGTCATAGTGTGACAGGGCCTTTAGTCGTCCCCATCAAACCTTTAATCAGTCTGATGTAGTCGTTGAGTTTTGGTTGAGTCATAGATAATTCAGTTGGTTTTACAGATATTAACCTAACGTTTGGGGTGCTGGTAACTGAGAGTCATTCACTCAGAGCTCTGAAAGATATCAAACTTTCTGTTTTAATCAGATTATAAGTGAAAATACAGCAGCCCCGTTCTGTTTCTCTTTTAAACTGAGGGGCTCAGATGATTAATATATTTGTCAGGTTAATTATAATAATGCTGCAGAGGTGTTAAACCTGTTTATCATGTAACAAAGTCTCTGACATCTCATGAGTCCAAATGTGCTGTAGAGTGAGGAGAAGAGTGGAGTGGCATTAAAGAAGCCGAAAGTAAACTTATAGCTGTTTGACTAATTCCCCCATTCATTATCTTTAATTAAAGAGAAAAATATGAAAATGACATTTTCTGTGAAAACACAAGTGCTGAACGACTTGTCTGAAATTTGTTGAAGAAGCTGGAGAAGAGTTGTTCTCAAATTTAAAACTGAAAAAACACTAAAAGACAAAAGAAGCTAAAAGTGTAGCTAGAAGCTAAACTTAGGCTAGCTTAAAGTAGCAAAAGCTACTAGCTAAATGACAAAAGTCTTTACAAAAAGTTACATAAAAGCAGCAAAATGTTAGCTAGAAGCTGAAGTATCAAAAAGCAAGCCAAAAGCTAAATAATAACAAAATTTTAGCGAGTTTTATGAAGCTATTTTTTATAAGAATCAAGTTTTTAAAGAAACTGAAGAGATCTTGACATATTTCTATGATGAAAATATTTTAAAAGAAAGGTAAATATAAACAAAATAACATCAACAAAAACCTAAATACATGTTTTGATATATAATTGGCTAATAAAGCACAAACGTATACAGAAGGAATAGCCTACTACATGAAAACAACAATGCTGACTCAGCATTCTCCCACTGAAGAACAAAGACAACAAAACGATGCACTAAATTTTGTAGATTTGGAGCAGAGTTGTGGCAGTGAAGTCAGTCAGGGACGACTGTGGCCTCTCAGACAGGAGAAAATATTCAACCAGGGCTATTTTTTCCTGCTGCAGAGTGGAGCTCGTTTTACCAGCTAAAATTATTTTTGTTCATCTGACATCAGGACACGTGAGAAATAAAACACTCCAGACAGTTACTACCTTGTTTTTATTGAAGCGATTTTTATTATTTCACATTCTCTTCTTTAGTATTATGATAAAAACATTTTAGTCAAACTGTTACATTTTTTTTAATTTAAAAAAAAACTGACTGATTTTGGGTGAACATGTTAGCGAACGTGCAGCATCCTCCTGCAGTTATCTATTTCTGTTTTACCCAGCTAACATCGCTCGCAGACGACCTGGCTTCAACACGTGCTTCTTGCTAATAAAGCTGGCTCGTGCTGTTTTTAGTTCGCGGCGTGGGGGCCTGCGCTCACCACCCGGGCCCGTGAGCGGTACTTTCCCTCGTGCAGCAGATTAGAGGTCTGGAACAGGAGTTAAGTCCTGGTTAATTTAGATTTAAAGCGGGCAGCGAGGTAGTGATCTCTGTCTTTAATTCAGGCTGTCAGGCATCTGAAACCCACCCAAACCCTTTAACTGTAATTAAACGTACACACCTCCAACCAGGCCATACGAGGCGGCGGCTTTGCCCCAAAATTTACATTAAACCTTTGAGGCTTGGATCCTGGTGGTGAACCCAGTAATCACAGACAGATAACTAGACCCATGTGTTCTAACTGAATCAGTCTTCAGTTTAATGCTTTGGTCACTTTCGGTTTCACATCTGTCAAAACTGAAATAAATCATCCAACATGGCAGCTATGACCTTGACTCTTCTGCTGTGATAAAAACCTCGTCCACTGTTTATTTACCAAACATTGTTCTGGATCTGAACCCTCCTTCATGCTGATTTTATGTCTCTGTTAGCTGCAGCACCAACCAGGGACACATAAAACAGTGTAATTATCCCTGCTGCTGCACATGGAAGCCTCTCTGGGTGATTCCTGTCAGCCGACTCGCGTTGCACAGAAAGTTACTGTTCAGGTTTTTTTTTTTTCTTAAAGTAGGTAATTAGTACGACGTTAAGCTGAGTGGTTCAATGAATTAAACTGTCACCGTGCAGATTACCTTCTGGGTGGCTCAGTTATGTGACAGTTGACAAAATGATTTAGAGGGATTTATTGTGAAATGATTAGGAAGGTGTTAAAGAAAAGTCACTGTTGCATCCTGTTAAACTACGTTTATTTGTGTTTTGTTCTAAAGTGATTTCAGACTTGTTGTAACACTATACATATTATAATAAACATTTACTTCATCTGTGAATGCAAGACTGTAAAAACAGTTTAGTTTTCATAAATTGAAAAAATATATGGTCACATGGATGTCACCGTTATATTTATTTCCCAAAGCGTTCTGGATAAATGACGGTTATATGTGCTCTGGTGAGAGCTCTATCCAGTTTAAAGGATCATTTTGTCTGACGTTCAGCTCCTCTAAATGAAAGCAGAGAGCGTTGACAGAGAGGAGAATGTAGAAATGATTCAGCTTGGGACTAGAAATGTGGATGGAGGAAAACAGAGCTGCTACATGGAAGGCTCCCTCAGCTTTAGCTTTTTAGCCTTCACACTAGCTCTTGAGCTAATTTGTACCTGGTAATGGTGTTAGCTCCTGAGCTAATAGCCACCTATATTTGTAAAATACTGTACTTATACATGACGTTAGCACCCAAGCAAATACTATTAGCATGGAAGCTAACGATACATATAGACATACACAGTATATACAGTATATACTAGGCCTGTCACGATAACAAATTTTGCTGGGCGATTAATTGTCTCAAAATTTATTGCGATAAGCAATAATATTGCCTGGTGACCGTTTTACAACTAATAATTATAAAAGCATAATGTGTTAGTGTAATAAATCAATAAACTTTCATTTTTAAAAGAATGTTTAACAAAG
>NW_013952404.1:7392952-7401582 GCF_001266775.1 Austrofundulus limnaeus | reverse complement strand
TCTCTCTCTCTCTCTCTCTCTCTCTCTCTCTCTCTCTCTCTCTCTCTAGCGAAATTCAGGCTCCATTGCTCCGACACTGCAGCAACCGTGTTCTGCTTTGAACCGTTTCTTTAGGAACGAGCTCTCATGCTAAAGCGAGAGTTGACTCCTCCCACACTAAGAAAACAGGAGGGGAGGAGTCAGCTGAGCTCCTGTGCAGCGGAGCACAGAGAGGGAGAGAGACGAAGTAAACAAACGAGCAGGAAAATTAAACTTATCGCCGTCTTTTTTTTACCGACCTCAAAAAAAGTTATCGTGCAATTAATTAATTTATTGTCTATCGCGACAGGCCTAGTATATACACTGCTCAAAAAAATAAAGGGAGTCTTAAACAACGCACACTAATTCCAAGTAAATCAAACTTTTGTGAAGCACATTCAACTCTGTACAGAACAAAGTACTCATTGCGAATATTTCATTGATTAAGATTGGGAGTTAGCGTGCGTTGTTTAAGTGTTCCCTTTATTGTTTTGAGCAGTGTATATGGTATTAGCTCCCAAATGAATATGTTTATGGCAGTGTATATGGTTTATACTATAATACTATGAAGTCATTGCAGTGTACAGTGTGTGTATTTATATTGCCAAAAGTCTTTGCTCACCCATCCAAATGACTGTGCACTAGTGCACAAAGGTCCATAAAGACATGGATGTCAGAGTCTGGTGTGGATGAACTTGACTGACCTGCACAGAGTCCTGACCTCAACCCAACAGAACACCTTTGGGATGAATAGAGTGGAAACTGAGAGCCAGGCCTTCTGTCCAACATCAGTATTTGACCTCATAAATGTGCTTCTGGGGGAATGGTCAAACCTTGTGGACGGCCGTCCCAGAAGAGTTGAAGCTGTTCCAGCTGCAAAGAGTGGACCAACATCATACTGAACACCATGGATCAGGAATGATGTCACTTAAACTCATATATGAGTCAAGGCAGGTGAATACTTTTGACACTATAGAGTGTATTTGTACACACATACATACATATAAGGCATTAGCTCCCTAGCTAATATTTATATGGTGTTAGCTTATGGCTTCAACCCATATATTGTGCAGAACATAGAAACTAATATAAAATATACATTCATTTACATATGTAGTTTTATAGCTTTGACTCTTTGTGTTTTTAGTCTCAACTTTAACCTGTCCTCATCATCATCATCATCAGAAAGCACTACGTCAATAACAAAGATGTGACGTGCTTCAGTGAAAAGTGTACAACATGTGCAAGTAGTCTGAGGCCTCTTTAACAAATGTAACCTGCATTCAGGAGTCTGGTCTGAGCACGGCTGCACGTATTGACTCATCATTTATTGGTTTGGTGGGGCGTCCTCCTCTGTGAACCAGCAGGATGAAACAAGCAGCTAACAGCTTGTCCTACAGTCACAGCCTGAGAGGACACCTCAGGCAGCCATCTCCCCTCTCCGTCCTGCAAACCATGAGCTCCACAGGACCYTAAACTTCTGTTCTTTCCACTGTCAGCGTACGATCAAACTCCAGGCTCTGAGACTTCTCTGCTAATGGACTGACCCGTCCTGGGAGAGCCACACTAACTGTATGTTAGGAGGAGGCAGGAGTGAAGACGGCACATATGTCTAACCATGTGTGCAGGGAAGTGCTTCACTTAATTCAAAAGCCTGGGAACGTGGCCTCCTTTTCTTCTCTCGCCTTTGAGGCTTATTTGACATGAGGAAGCGCTCAGAGCGGCAGAATCCTTCATATCCTCTCTGCTCTTGTTTTCTCTCTCCGTTCTCTTCTTTTCTCCCCCCTCTAACCACGCTCAGGTTGTTATTATTATTCAGCTTCCACCGGAACATCTGCCTATTCAAACAACAAGAAAGACGTGAACCACTGAATGGTGATACTGAGTTATTTTAGCTCAGTAGACGCTGCACCAGCACACGTGACTCAGATTCAGCCCGTGTTGTGTTTAACATGCATAAGCTGGGAAATGATTGTGCATTTTGAAATATGCAAACCCAGAATACTCAGGAGGGAAAATACCAGCAGCTTTAACCCTTCAGAGGATGTTGGGGTCTGATTTATTCATCAGCTGCTCTTCTTTCTGAGTCAAACTGCTTAAAACAGCAATAATGCTCCGTTTTTTATGAATACTTATGTAAATAGGACAAATTACTGAGCTTGTTCTTCATTTGTGTTTGCTTTATGAGGGTTTAAAGCAAAACATGAATGTTTTTAAAACCAGTGATGAACATAAATACAAGCAAAAGGGTTACTGAACAGATTGAGACAGGAGAAACGGTGTTGTAAAGATAAAAATCTCAGTTTGTTCTTGCATTTGGTTCATGTTATGAAACTCAAACCCTGTTTTCCAGGAAAACCAGGTCGGAAATATGTAAGCAGCTATTTGATTTGGTGACATTCCCTTCATACCGCAAGCATGATTATTTTATTTTCTCAACTTCTGGTCGGCCAAAACCAGGAAATATCCTTTGTTTAAATAAAACTAACTCACCTCCCAGAAAAACTGCGGTGAATTGATGTTTCAGCTCAGGAATGAACTGTTTGTTTTCTTTAACCACTAAATGATGATGATGATCGTTGGTCTGAAGGTTGTTTGATGAACTCTACAGTGTTTAGTGTCGTGTTTAAATAGTTTAGACAATAGTTTAAATATTTTCATTTTTTTTATACATAAAAAACAGGCATTTATTTGCCTCTTGTTGCATGAAAAAAAGACTAATGTAATTTTTACTAATTTTTTTTTTTGAAGTTTCTTTTTTTCCAGTTTCCTACATTTGGATTTTTGGCTTTCGTAGTTCTGAATTTGCAGCCAAAAAAGTAAAGTGTGGTCTGACGCATTGTTGCAAGATCAGATTGTGTCTTTAGGATGACTGTTAGCTACTACCACTTCAAATTTCACCTCAATATCGATAAAAATGACTAAATTAACCATTTTTGTCTTTGCTAATGTTGATTAGCTGTGGTCAGTAGGGGTGTAAGAAAATATCGATACACTGAAATATCGCGATATTTCATTTCCCAATACTGTATCAATATTCTAAAGCCCTGTATCGATTTTTAATTAAGGTTTAAAATGTGAACCTTCTTGCCAGCCGTTCATTTTTATGTCGTAGTTCAGCCTCTGACCATTAGTTGGCAGCAGTGAGCCAGCCATTTGGCTCCTCTACCTCTTGAGCGCCAGAGAGTAAGGGTAGCATTAGCATTGTAAGTAAACATTAGCTTTTCTTTTTTTTTCAGTAAGAGGTTTTTATTTAATAGAATTTTTGGACAAAAAAATCGCAATATATTGCAATATTGCCTTGCTTACAGTATCACAGTATTTCGGGATATATCGTATCGTGACCCCTCTGTCATGATATGTATCGTATCGKCAAATTTTTGCCAATACACAGCCCTAGTGGTCAGTTCTACATCCGACTATCTTCTGAGAGTCTCAGTAAAATTTCCTCCAATGGTTGATGAGATATTTTGCTGAAGGACAAATGTCCACACAGACATGGACAAAAACACCGTCGCCCGCCTTTCAGTGATGGGAGATAATTAAAACTTCCTCAGACCTCCCAGAAATTCTCTCTGCATCGTTCTGTTGGTTTATGAGTTTGTGTTTTTGGCTCCACATCTTTGTAGTTTTTCTGCTTCAGTGGACAGCCTTTCTGCAGAATAATCCAAATGTCACTTAAATGTGAACAAAACGGCAGAAAAAAAAACACAATTAGCAACATGCTAGTGAACAGAAAACCACACATTTATGTCAAGAATAGCTTAACTGTAGTTTTTCTCGTCTGTTTAGTCACATTTTATAGTTCCACTGGAATAAAACATTTTTAAATAATAAAACTAGCTGCTCTAAATATCTTCTGTCCATTTTAAGTGTTTGATTCGTCACGTTGTTTTAATGTCACTGATCAGGTTGTCAGCAACAGCTGACCTTTACTGGATGATGTTGACGTGTCTGCTCTGCTTTCATCCCAGACAAATAGCCTCTAATTCAACACTGTTATTTGATATTCTGATCTGTCCTTTTTTAATTTATTAGTTGTTTTTGTTTAAGCTGGTCAGGAGCTGTTTCATTCTTCCATCTGTGAAAACACGGTTTAGTTTTGTAAAGAGGAATAATTCAGATTCCTCAAACAGAAGTGAAACCATCATCCCCCCACGGCTCGAGGCCCTCCAGCCCTCTGGCCAGCCCTCCACAAATAGGTCCTGTTTTTGGAAAGAGAGAAGCACTCTCCTCTCTCCTTCCATCTCTTTGTGCTCCTGCTGAGACTCTGGTGGTCTGTGGGGTCTCTGAAGTGTTGTGATGTGATTGGAGATTGTGTTGAAGTCATTTGGAGGAGCAGGAAATGTGACGTCTGTAGTTCTCCAGCAGTATCTTCTGCATCTTACAGAGTTCGTCGAGGCCACTTGTTTTCCCTTCAATACTTCACACTTTATTTCTAAGTTTTGTGTTTTTACGAGCCTAACACTTCATCACATGATAATACCATGGCTGTTTGACTCCACAGTGTGTGCTGATGAATATTTTGACAGTAATTCTGGTGAAACCACCTGCCAGACCAGCAGTAAAGACTGAATAAAGTTGATGCAGGTTCACTTTGTTTTCTATAGTTTTCAGTAAAAATCAGCATCTGTCTCGTGTCAAATGGTTTCTTTTGCTTCAGGAAACTATGATGAACTACAGTAACTTAAGTAAGTGAGTATTTTAGTTTTATAAGAGAAGACGCAGTCTACAGCAGGGCTATTCAACTGGTGGCCCACGGGCCACATCAGGCCCGCTGGTGACCAAAATCCGGCCCACCAATTGTTTCATTAATCTCTTAAACCCAAACTCCCAGTTTTCTAATTCAATTCCTATCAGTTTTTTTAGTTAGACATAGACTTGTGGCATCTACAGAAATGTCGTAACCTGGCTAAAAGCTGGTATAAACCATTTGTATAATGCACAAGACACTTAAAACTACAAGCAGTTGGAGGTAAAATTAAGGAAAGTAAAAATAAAATCAGTTAAAATATGCGGCAAGTCAGAGACGTCAAAATAATATTCGTGTTAGATGGGAGGCACGATGTGTTCTTTTTGTTTTTGATATTGTTTTAATTGCACTACTTTTGTTACGTTGGGTTCTGTGTGTTGTATCCATTATTAATGCAGCAAAATAATTCAAAAGGTAACAGATCGTTGTAATATTTGGTTCATTTACATAATGACATTAATTGCTGAACGTTCAGCCCCTCAGCTGTTGGCCTGCAGTAACTGTGGCCCCCGGAGCAGTTTAGATGAATAGCCCTGGTGTAGAGGGTTCTTATTACTGCTGAGGTGTTTGAGGACAGTGGAGAGTTTCTGATGGTGGGAAGGTGAGAAGACATGTTGCTGCTGTCAAACAGGAGCCAAGTCTTCTGGGGGTCCCGTTAATGTTTCTGTTCTTCTGAAGTCTTCAGGGTTTTGGACCCAAAAAATGTCTGTAAGAAATCCTCTATTTTCAACAATTCTAAAATTTTCAATATTTCTAAGTGACAATGTGGGTCTGTTTTGACCAATAAGGTATATTGAAGAGGCGCTATCACGTGACTTTTTATGGTCAGAGAGAGCGGCCATATTGTTCAGGGCGAGGACAACTCTACAGACAATACTGTTAGCTGTTAAAGTGCCTATGACATCAAATTTTTGTAGTAATCTTGAATGCATTTTTGGAAAGATAACATTGATAACATATTGCAAGACAAATTTCACGTCACTGAGATAAACGGTTGTTGAGTTATTGACATGTGAAGAAAAAGGAAGTGATGCAAAGGGGAATGTCTGCATGTAAACAGAGCGTTGTTGCAAAAGCTAACAACACAGACTGTAGAGAAGAATCTGATGTTTCTTTAGATTATTTTGAGTCGCTATCAAATAGAGGTGAAGAAAAGTTAAAGTTTAAATAATTTCATTTTAATAAACAGAGACCAGCAAGTTTATTTTATTGAGTTCCCTTTTGATGTCACATCCTGTTTCCCTTCGGCTGAGCCAAATTTAAAAGAAAATAGGCCCGTTATGTGACAAAATGGGTAAAAACATGTGTACTATGCCAATTTTATTAAGTATAAAGACGTATATTAAGTACAAAGTATATTAGCCAGTATATTAAGTATAAAGATTGTTTGTCAGTACATACATATCAAGCTAAAACATGCTACCAACACGGCTGCTATGAATGACATTTCTAACAGGCTGAAGCTAGCCAATGAAAAGCTAATATTTATCTGTAATCCTACACATAAACGCAGCCATGACAAATTGTCACTCCCGCCCCTTCCAATATGGCGCTCGTACCACAGCGGTCAATCTTCTGAAGCATACTGTACGTGYCGCTTCTATACACTTCTGTGTCTCATTGATTTTGACTTAATTCAATTAATGCAAGGGGCTAACTCTGAATTACAACTTAGTCATCATTTGTGATTTGATTTTATTATACATAACATTAAATTAGATTTAGAAAATGCAAATCTCAGTTTTACTTGTATGACATCCTGCAGAAAGTCATTTTTATCAAAACGTAAGACTGCACAGTTTTAAAAAGCTAATATCAGTGTGATATCAGCTGTGGCAAACTCCTAATTATTGAGTTGTAATTTAGTATCTTAAAGTGCCTGTGACATGCATATCTTTCAAATACAAAAAAGTCAAAGAAAACATCTTTATATTTAAGAAACTTAATAATACGCATGATTTTTCCAGTTTTGTCACATAGATGTCAAATTTTCTTTTAAAGCTGACTCAGCCAGAGTGAAACAGGAAGTGACATCAAAGTGGAACTCATTAAGAAAAGGAACTCTCTGGTCTTTGCTTATTGAGTGATGATTTTTACATGATGATGTGCTGAAACTGTCAGCTTAAATCAGTAATGAAAACAACAGTCAGTTGCTGTGAAAGCTGTCTTCATGCTGACGTTCACTGATCCACTGACTTCTTTCAGGAAATCTTTAGTTAAGATCTGGGAGTCAGGAGGACTCTTAGTTCTCATTCTGTGGTCCTTCCTGCAGTTTTTTGCTGCCTGATTATTTTTTCTTCTTCTTCACTGGGAAAATCTTTAAAGGTTGCAGCTAATTGTTTTACTTCAGCCCATTTCTAGCCAGTAAGATGATAGGAAGACGTTCGGAGCTCTAACATGAACCACAGAGTCGTCTCTGAGGTGCTGAAAGTCAACATTTAGATGTATTTAGTGACTAAGCTCTAAATCTTTACAAACTCAAACTCACATCTTCAGTCTGATCATTTTAAATCCCAGACAGAGTTCTTTATTGCTTTTTAAAAACACTTTTATTTAACTAAATTATTTCCCAGCTGGCAACATGCTTTCAGATCAAACACTTGTGTTTTTAACACACTGTATCATTACTACCCCCCCCGACACACACACACACACACACGCACGCACGCACGCACACACACGCACGCACACTCCTCATGCTGCCACACTGAACTGAAGACCACAACAGAAAACTGGGTTGTTCCCGGGTTCAGTTCAAGGTTGAGATCCTGATTACAGATTTGTAAAAATGGAAATGCACTCTCGGTATCATCATCATCATCATCATCATCATCATCCTCATCCTCATCCTCGACACTTCTGGGGTTCAGTTAAAGATCAGCAGGAACTGCCTAATGACGTTTTTCTTTGTCAGAGGTCCAGGATTTATATTTATACTTGTTGTGTTTTCAGACTTTTTTAGTGCTTCCTAAAATAAAATTCATGGAAATTGTAGAAAAGCTGCAACATGTATAATAATTTATTAAAAATGCAACAAAAGATGCAGCACTTAGAATGAACTACAGCATATTTAAAGGCTAGAAAAGTTGCAACAAGACTTCATTTGTTCCAGATCTTAACTTTGGATCTTAACTTTCTTAACTTTTAACTTTTTTATCTTGGAGAGCGGAGGTGTCAGTGTTTGTCCTCAAAGGGCCAGTTGTAACTAATTTTATTTACACTCATTCCTCATCTCATTGCTCCAGCTGAGCACCGCTAACAAATAATAACTGAGCTCTACGTGGTTTTTCCTGCATAGAAACAGCGTTTTAACACGTCCTCTTATAAACACTGAGAAATACTATGCATACGACTGACTAAAGTGAAATAAATAATGCAGAAGTACGATTAAAAGTAAGTGATTTTTACTCACTGTTGAGTTAAGGCGAGCAGCTGCCATCTTGAAAGCTGAACGCTCACTTTCTGACAGAGAATTCCTTTTGTTCCAGTTTAGATTTACAACTTCCCACTTCGCAGTACAACTGGGCCGCAGTAAAAGTAGCCAGTGAAAATATAACTAAATAGATTTTAAACAGCAAATTTTGTTGGACACGTTTGAACCATAGACTTAAATAAGATCACTAGACTGAGCCCCGCCCATCCCGTCCACTGGTAGCATCTGTGACAGCATGGAGGAGCAGAAACAGACCAAACAGGACAACAGCTCACAGCCACCATAGAAACATAGATAAACAACAAGCTGAACCAGATCTGTTTCACAGATTATCTGTCATGTTTTTACAATAAATTAATAATTATGTTAATTTCATTCAACAATCATGTAAAACAGCAGATTTATACCAGAAAAATTAATAATTTA
>NW_013952404.1:7390017-7391685 GCF_001266775.1 Austrofundulus limnaeus | reverse complement strand
AAATAAGATCAAATCTGCTGACTTGTGTTGTGAAATGAGACGTTTTCCTGTTTATCTTGTTAATAAATCCATAACACAAACAGCTTTTCTGACATTATTTAAAAACATTAGATAAATTATATAAACTGTAAAATATTAATAATAATTTGATTAATAATATTATTAATAGTTTTTATGATTTCTACATCATCAGTCTTTTTTTCCTGCTCTGTTGTCAACATGGACAGTAATGGGAAATCCGGACTCTTGTCTGTTTAGCGTTAGCCGTTAGCTTCTCCAGCCGATCACACGGTCACATGGTTTCTGAGCACTCCAGCTGTTCTATAGCACCTCCATGATTTGAACACTGTGCACCTCCACCTGGTAGTGATYTCATCAGTTCACAGGTAAAATAGGCAACATGCATTATGGGAGATACAGTTTGTGGTCAATGCTGACTTTAAAGCAAAATACTCTCATTTTACGACTTTAATGCGTCTTTGACGCTTGTGTTTTTGGGAATTGATTCTCTCACTTTTAACAGCAGGATTTTATTAATCTTATTTCAAATAAAGAAAAAGAACTGAGTAAATGTCATGACTAACCTGTACTTCCCTCTCCTCTTCCAGTGAGCAGAGCATCTGCCAGGCGCGGGCCTCCGTCATGGTCTACGATGATGCCAGTAAGAAATGGGTGCCCATCAAACCGGGGCAGCAGGGCTTCAGCCGCATTAACATCTACCACAATACTGCCAACAACACCTTCAGGGTGGTGGGCGTAAAACTGCAGGACCAGCAGGTGAGCCCACGGCGTCTGATGGCCTTGGTGGGGGCGACTTTGTTGTTTTTGCTGCTGCCTCACAGTCCTTTTTGTCTTAAAGGTGGTGATCAACTACTCCATAGTGAAGGGCCTGAAGTACAATCAGGCCACCCCGACCTTCCATCAGTGGCGTGACGCTCGGCAGGTCTATGGGCTGAACTTTGCGAGCAAGGAGGAGGCCACCACCTTTTCCAACGCCATGCTGTTCGCCCTGAACGTCCTCAGCTCGCCTGACAGCGGAGGTACAGAGTCACTGAGGAGATGCTTTTTACATTCTTGATATCTGTCGTAAAGCACAAAATGCAGTTTCAATAGGATCTTCTAGTTATCTAAAATATAAATATAAATTATGATTTATAAATTGATGTTATCATTTTTAAGGGAAATCATTTAAATGAGAATATAATCAAGATAATTTCTTTAAATACAATTTTCTGTGTAAAAAAAAAAAAGCCAGTTGACTTTACTGAATATGCTCATTTTAGCAAGAATTCAGTGTTGAAATTCAACCTAAGCTCTAAACTAAACTCTACTGCCCCCTGCTGGTCACTGTTACGAACTGCAGTAACACTTCTAACCCAGCAGCCGCATCAGTGGCCTGCCTGGTGGCTTCTTATTTTTATTTTAATTCATTTTAATATATGTTTTTACTGAGATGTTTGCATTTAGAGGATAATTAACATGAACAGATATATTATATATCGGCAGGAATTAAATGCATTTAACATCTTGAACTGTATTTGAAGCTAAATTTACTCAGTCTTGGTGCAATAAACTGCATCTAAGCATCTCTAGTTACAGCCTACTTATATTCTGTGTGTGTGTGTGTGTGTGTGTGTGTGTGTGTGTGTGTGTGTGTGTGTGTGTGTG